>NW_028288728.1:1242913-1553641 GCF_059628265.1 Tinamus guttatus
TCAGACTCAGGTTTCTTCCCAGCCTCCGGCTTCTCCGCTGCATCCGGCTTCTCCCCCTTTCCCGGTGTGGGTTCCTCCGCCGCCACAGGAGCCGCCGGCTGCTCCCCGTGCGGCTGCTCCCCGTGGGATCCGGGCTGTTCTCCTGCGCCGGGGGCGGCGGTGCCGGCCGGGGTCTCCGGCTCGGAGCTGTTCCCCTTCGCTGGGGAAGGGCCCTGCGCAGCCTCGGCCGGGGCGGAGGTGCTGGCGCCGGCGGCTCCTGGAGCGGGAGAGAAGCCGGAGCGTGAGGGCCGCGCGCGCTCCCGGCCCCCGGCTCGGCCCGACGTGTCCGGGCGCCCCGGGAAGGGGCCGCGGCAGGCGCGGGGCTGGGCTCACCGGCGGCGCCGGCCTTGCAGAACGGCCACCAGCGCAGGATGCGGCAGCGGATCCCGGACCGGCATTCCCCGTGGCCCCAGCAGCCGTGCGGGCACAGACACGCGGCCCCTGCGGCACCGGGAACAGCGTCAGAGCAGGCGCCGCCGCGCAGGGGCCCGGCCCCGGCCGTGCCATGGCCCCGACGAGCGGGTCGGCACCGGGGCCGGGCGGCCCGAGCGGAGCACCCGCAGGCCCCACAGTCTGTCACATCCTGGAAAAAAAAACTAAAAGAAATGCAAGTATATCTCCTTTTTTTTTTTTTTCTAGGAGGTTTTGGGGAGTGGGTGGAGGAAATAACTGAAACAAGCATTGACCACAGCAACATCTTAGCAAAAAAAATACTTTTCTTTAAGAGACCTGCTCTGCATGCAAGCACATATATTTTAAAGGGTATTTATGAAATAGGCATATAGGTTTTCCTGTGGTGCAGTAACAAGCAAGCGCGCTGAGCAGCGGAGCCGCAGGATCCGCCAGGGAGCCCGGACGGCTCCGGCTCCGGCTCCGTGGAGGCTGCACCGCGGCCAAGTCACACACGCGGGCACAGGTCGCACGCGGGCACAGCCTGCGCCTTGACCCGCTGCGGAGCTGGCGCCCGCAGCCGCCCGCCTGCACCGGGGAGCCGGTTCCTGGGCCGGCCCCAGGGCCCTTCCCCGCTCCGCATCCCCGTGCCGCGGCCGTCTCGCTCCTCCGCTCGGTGCTCGGCCGCAGGACGAGGACGTCTCGGAGCTCTCGGCGAAGAGGAGCCTCCGCCGCGGTGCCACAGCCCAAACCCTCTCCGTGGCGGCAGCCCGGGCTCGCAGCAGTGCTGGGCTCGGGCAAGAGGGACCTGCCGAGAGCGGGTGGCAGGGAAAGGCCCTCGAAAGAAATGACAGAACGCAGAACCAGAACGAGGATGACAATCTTTACGGCATTCGCTTGGCTCTCAATCTTTTGCAGAATGCAAAGAACATAAAATTAAATCAGGGCTAAAACTCACACGGGTCACAACCATTCACAGAAATCTTCGATAAACATAAGAATTAAAACAAACACCTTAGCACACCTCACTGAGAACACACAAAACCCCTCTGAAGCTGCAAAAGGTGGGAGTCCCAAGCGCGCCCGTACTTGCCTTTGGCGGGTGCCGCCTGCAGCCCCGCGCACAGGGCGAGCAGCCCCAGCACCAAGACGCTCCTCGGCCTCATGCTGCTGCTCTGAGCGCCCGGCCGCGCCAGGCGGGGGTTTAAGGATCCTCCCTTGGGTGCAGACGTGGTTGGGGACGGGAGGAAGCGGTTCCCAGGTGACCTGCAAGATCCTCCCACGTCTCTCCCAATCCTGCTCCGTGCGGAGCCGCTCTGGTGTCTTCCTCCACCCACACGGAGACACAGCGGGACCCAGAGCTGCCACCAATGACAAGGTTGGGGAGTTGAGGAGGAAACTGAAAAGCTGGAATGCAGAGACAGGGAGCAGCTCCCAGAGACTTTGCCATGGCTTTTCCATGGGGATCTGGCTTGTGCTTGCGCAAGGGACTGATCCTCTCTGGACTCCGACAGCTGGAGCCATCCTGGGCACAAAGGGGCTCTCCAGGTCCCAGCCCTGAGGTCCCTGTCCATGTCCCGAGACAAGGGCTGGAGAGGGCGGCCCTCCCACGTTGCCCAAACCCTGTTCTTGTCCTTCTGGTCTGTTCCTCACCCAGGAGTTCATAATCCTCTGTAAGACATTCGCAATCCCAAAAGAGTCGGTGCATTTTCCTAATTCCTTGAAAGCATTTTTGCAGGTTTGTGAAAGCACACGCTTCCAGAGCGACTGCTTATTGGGACCTGCAAGGACAGGGGCAGTTACGCTGCAGCAGAGAAAGGAGCAACGCAGAGACAACCGCCCCGAGCAGCTTCCTCCTCTCCCGCTCGCTGCCCTGGAGCCGCACGGATGGGCGCAGACCCTCCAGGAGCAGCTTGCTAAATCCTGACACTCAAAAAACATATGTGCTTATTGCACAGGGTTGACTTCTCATACTGCAGCATGACCAGTTTCCTACCACTTTCACCTTACAACTGAGGGAGAGTTGTAACTGTGTGAGTTTCCATCACACAGATGGAAAAACGTGATGCATTTTCTTAAGACTGCAGCTCCCAGCTGCAGCCCCCGGGGACGGGGCATCGCCTGCGCGCGCAGGCAGCAGCAGCAGCCCCGGTGCAGCTTGCAAAGCCGCAGCTCCAGGAGGCTGCGGGGGCTTTGGCAACAGCAGCAATTACCGGTATTGCAGAGCTGCACCGGGCGGCCAGGCCACCTCGCAAGACAGCAAAGCCAAGACGCATCCAAGAGAAATTCCAAAGAGGGAGAGGCAGGGGAAGGAAGAGGCCCTGGGAATGGGCAGGCTGGTTGCACAAGGTTGTTTTGGGTGCACTCTGAGGGCTTCCAGCCTTAACCAACCCTAACCCAACGCGCAGTGCTGCAAGCTCACGCTGCAAACAGCAGGTCACCTCCGGCCCAGGCGGCTCTGAAGGCAGCGCGAGCAGCGTCCCATGCACCAGAGCCCCTGGGGACCTGCCGAGAGATGCGGAAGAACCTCCCTGCAAGGGAGAAGACACGGGCAGAACGCGGGTGGACAAGCACCGGGCACAGCGGAAACACGGGAGTTTGGGACCGAGACAGATTCCCAGTCCAAGAACAGCACCCAGGAGCCCTTGGCCAGGCTGAGAGCCCGGCGCAGAGCAGGCCCAGGGGCAGGGGAGCTCTCCCGTGGCCGTGGCCCATCCCGGGAACGCGGCACGGAGGGAGCCGCGGGGCTCGGGGCTGACCTCGCCGATGGTAAAGGGAGCGCTGCCATCACACCAGGGCCTTCACACCCCAGCTCCAGACTGCCCCGTGAACACTCACTTTGAGAGCAATTGAAAAATCGAATGTCCCGACACCTTTACGTGCCCTTTCTCTGCACCTGATTTCAGGGTAAAGCCTTGCTTAATGTATTTGAGGTAGCCAGTTAAATAGTGTCTTCAGCATGTGAGGATCAACCCATTCAAATCAAGTAACTCTCCAGTCACACTGGAGGGCTGGTCGGAATTGGATTGTGCAGATTTCCCTCCCCTGCTCACTTATTTCCTCCTCAGTTATCTGTGGGTCAAACAATCACTACGAAATGAGGTTTTAGCAGCAGGTCAGGCCAGAACAGGGCAAAACCAGGCAAGAAAAGACCTGATGGATCCAGTACAAATGGAGTTTCAACAAGCAAGGGAGGGATCAGTGAAAGAGCTCGACACCACCCCTAAATTGCAAATCAGTGGCAGCACTTCACACGAAATCCAAAAAGCGGCTGCTTGGAAAATCCTGCTATCAAAACCCTGCAAAAGGCAGACAGGATCCAGGCTCTGTGGCGGGAAGCTGCCCAACCTGCGTGGGAAGAAGACGCATTGCAAGTAATATGTCTTAAGCACAGGCTTCCTCCCCTCTTCCTGGCCGTGACTCAGGCCTGACACCACTTCCAAGTGGATCGCTATTCCACCACTTCCAGCGCCGTGGTTGAACCCAAATCCGGCTGCTCATCACTGGCTGCTGCCGCGGAGCCATCTGGGCCACCGCAGAGCTGCCTGGGCCACCGCGGCCCAGAATAGCCCCCGCGCCCCCCCTGGCACCAGGCCCGAGGAGCCGCCACCTCGTGCGACCACCGGGACTGCCAGGAGCCCGGAACCAAGTGTGGGCCCAGCGAGACACAAGCCCCAGGGCGGCTGGAGCCGCCCACGCACCCCGCAGAGCCTCGCGGATGCCTCCCGTGTCCCCCACGGCCTCCACGGACGCCCCTCCGTGCCCCCTGCCCCGCCACCCCCCGGCCCCATGGGCGCCCCGCGCCCCGCACAGCACCCATGGACGCCCCTCCGTGCCCCCTACACCCCCCAGAGCCCCGTGGATGCCCCCCGTGTCCCCCACGGCCTCCATGGACGCCCCTCCGTGCCCCCTACACCCCGCAGAGCCCCGTGGATGCCTCCCGTGTCCCCCATGGACGCCCCTCCGTGCCCCCCTGCACCCCCGGCCCCATGGGCGCCCCGCACAGCCCCCGGGCGGACTCCGTCCCCTCCGCCCCGCGCGGGCCGCGGCGCCCCGTTGCCATGGCAGCCCGCGGCTTCCGGCGCGGCGAGGTGGCGTCACGGGCGCGCGCGGCGGCCGCTTCCGGGTGCGCGGCGCCGCCATGGGGGCCGCCCGCGACGCGGAGCAGCAGCCGGGGCCGCCGGGCGAGGAGGGGCCGGGCCCGGGCGCCGAGGAGCAGCCGCTGAGCACGGTGGGGCGCGGGGCGGACCGAGCCGGGCCGGGCCGGGCCGGGCCAGGCCAGGCCGGGCCGAACCGGGCTCACGCGCCTCTCCCCGCAGAGCCCCTGGAACATCATGATCAAGCACCGGCAGGTGCAGCGGCGCGGTCGCCGCTCGCAGATGACCACGAGGTAGCGGGGGGCTGCGGGCACCGGGCGGGGGAGGGGGCGGCACGGGCTGGGGGGAAACAGGCAGGACATGGCCGGGACCGGGACAGGCCGGGAGCAGGATGGGGCCAGAGCGGTTTGTTCGGGGTGGGGGCCCCGACAGGACCGTGGGGACGGGGCCAAGGTCGGGCCAGGGAAGGTGCCTGGGGGACAACGACCCCCTGGGCCTGGTGCGGAGGGGGAGCTGGGCCAGGAGCAGCTGGAGGGCCGGGGGGACCGGGCTGGGCTGCGCTGGGGGAGGAGGGTCTGACACTGCCAGCTCCAGCTTCACAGACCCGGTGGTGTCCATGGAGCTGCTGCGGGCCGTGCTGCAGCCCAGCATCAACGAGGAGATCCGGGCCGTCTTCAACAAGTACATGAAGGTGAGAGCCGGGCGCTGCGTGGAGCCGTGCCCTCCCGGTGGGCACTGTGACAGCCATGTCCCGTGCACGTGCCCCAGCGTTGTCTTGCCGCTTGGGCTCCAGCCCTTTCTTCCTTTCCGCCAGTTTTTCCAGAAAGCAGCCATCAATGTGCGCGATAATGTCGGGGAGGAGGTGGACCCGGAGCAGCTCATCCAGGAGACGTGTCGGAGCTGCCTGGAGCAGGTGGGCACCGTCAGGAAGGGCCCTGTGTGCCCAGGGCAGCCACTCTCACAGGGTGGCCACAGAAGGGCATCCGCAGCCCTTCCCTTGTCACTGCACATGGCTCCTTCCCCGCCAGAAGGAAGGCGCTGGGTGCTGGGTCGCCCTCCATGCGCTGCAGCTTCGCGCTGCTGCCCTGTCCGTGCTTGTCAGCCGGCTGCAGCAGGGAGCTCCCGCGGTGGCTGCAGTTCCCTGGTGCCCATCGCAGGCTCCTCCAGCAAGGTGCTCATTTTGCTCTTGCACATCTTGTTTTTGCCCCAGCTGTCCTGACTCTGTCGCGCTCTTGCGTCTCTCTGAGCAGCTCTGCACTTCAGATACGTTTGGATCTCCGGGTCTGCAGTGACCAGCCCTTGTGGCCTCTGTGGCATTTGGGTTACGAGCTGTGACTTTCAAAGTTTATGTGGCCAAGGGCTCTCGCTGCAGTGCGAGCACCTTTGCACACACGGCCCCTTTCACAGTCCCTCTCTGTGCTCAGGACCAGATAACCTTTCCCCTCCTGCAGGCCAAGCTGCTTTTCTCTGACGGCAAGAAGGTCATCCCCAGGCTGCCCCACGAGCAGGCCATGCCAAAGGTAAAAGTTGTTATTGTTCTCAGAGTCTTTTGGCTTTACCTTTAGGAGCCGGGAGGAGGGATTTGAGCTGCTTTGTTCTCTGCCTGTCCCTGTTGTGCCTCAGAAACAGCCTGCAAGCAGGTGGTGCAGGGCTGTCTCTTCAGAGCTGCGGGGTGAATCTCTGCCCCCAGTACCTCGTCCAGCAGTTGCTCTAATGAGGAAGGGTTAGGCTGGGAGGGGTTAAGCTGGCAGAGAGGAGCCTGTGGGGCTGCTGGTCACCACCGAGGGCATCGCTCCGAGAGGGGTTGACTGCGGCGCTCGCTGGAGCGCAGCGGAGCAGGGAGCACCAGGGGACAAGGGCTGCTCTTCACCTCCTGCCATTCCTTTGCCAGCGTGCCCGACAGCTGGATGAGGAGCTGCATCGGCGAGGAAGCCCTGTTCCCAAAAAGGTAGGGTTTTCCACGCAAACACTTCCATGTCGTGGGAATCTGTTCCTCATCCTTCCTGCTATATAAGTTCATGCAAATGCAGGTGCAGCTTTTGGGGTGCCTTAGAGACCCTTCCTCCTGGGCTAGTTGCATTTTCCTCGTGGTTAAAGGAGCGGTTTTCCCAGCGGGGGAGAACTGAAAGATTTCCTTCAGCTTAGACAAGTGAGTAAGCAGAGGGCTTCTTCCTTGCAGAGAAAGGGGCGGCCTCCAGGACAGAGCCTGGCGAATGACCGTGGGCTCTCGGCCATGGCTGCGTGAGTACGAGCGGGAGCACCGGGAGTGATGCTGCAGGAAGCAGCGGGTGTCGGAGGCCCCTTGGGAAGCAAGGCCAAGGGCACAGGGGTCCAGAGGGATGGTTGGGGTGAGCAGCATAAGACACAGGTAGCGGTGGGCTCTTTGCAGCTGGGAGCAGAGAACGTGCCCCAGGAATGAGGCTGCAGAGCTGGGCACCAGAGAGAAGTGGGTGTGAGTGAAGGTGCAGCTGGAGGGGTGGAGCTCAGCTCCCCGCAGGGTTGTGCTGTGGGTTGGTCCCTCAGGGATCTGTTCTGACTTTGTTTTCTCTCCGCTCAGGTGGAAACTCAAAGTCTCTGAGCCTGTGAGAAGGGAAGGACCAAAGGTATCGGTTGGCCAACACTGCTGGGCTCTCCCTCTCCTCCCCTTTGCTTCCGCCAGCAGAGCCCTCCTACCGGCTGTGGGAGCGGAGGACAGTTCTGAGCTGTGCTCTGCTCTCAGGGGCCTCTGTGTCAAATGGACAAAGCAAGGAGTGAAGTGCCTGGAAGCCTGTGCTTGTCTCCTCCAGACACTGGAGCTGGAGCTGTGGTACCAGCTCTTTAGGAGACTTAGGGCAAGAGTAGTAGCCACGAGGATCCCACAGATACTCTGTGCCAAGGAGACAACTTAGAGCAGCCCAGGGTGACATAATTCCCCTCCTCTTGGAAATCCAGAGTTTTGCAAGCCTCCCTCCCAGGCCAGGGGGCGGTTCTGAGGTTCCCCGCCAGAGATCTGAGGCTCATGGAGCATTGGTTGGCACCAGCTTCATTTCTAATGTTGCCCCTTTTCCAATTGCTCTGTAGTGGGATCCATCCCGACTGACTGAAACCACAACCTTTGTGCTGGGATCTCGAGCAAACAAGTAAGGAATGGCCCTGTTGCTGGAGGGTGGTGTCTCCCAGGCAGGAGCACATCAGACTCCTCCCGTCACTTCACTTCTCTGCCTCGGAAGCAGTAGGAAGGGCAGGGGCTCGGGGAGGAGAGGAAGGGTCCCTGTGCCAGCCAGCAGCTGTCCTGCACCGCTCTAACACCCGCTGCTGTTCCTGTTGCAGAGCTCTCGGGATGGGCGGAACAAGAGGGCGACTCTACATCAAGCATCCCCACCTCTTTAAGGTCAGATACGGCAGCAGGATGCTTCCTCCTCTGGGGCTTGCTCAGAAGCAGCTTGTGATGGGAATCAGCAGTGTGTGCTTTGGCTCACTGTTTTCTTCCTCTCCCACACCCTTGTTTGCTGTCCTAGAAGCCGTAGAGTCTGGCTAGCACACAGGGAAACGAGCTAAGGGCCTCGTGCAGCCTCCGTGGCGCTGCTTTTGCCTGGAGCCTTCAATAAAACACGCAGAGCCGAGTGCTCCCTCTCGGGAGCGAGGGCCCGGCAGCACGGGGGCTCGGGCACAGCGTGGAGCGTGTCCCAGCGCGGGGCTCGGAGCAGAGGCTCCGTCCCTGTGCCCAGCCAGCCCTCCTGCTCTCTTGCAGTACGCAGCCGACCCGCAAGACAAGCACTGGCTGGCAGAGCAGCAGCACATGAGGGCCACAGGGGGCAAGATGGTGAGTACGAGGGGGCACCACGGGCAGCCCGTGGGTGGGCACAGCACTGCACGGGGCAGGCGGGGAGGCGGGAGCCGCCTCGGGCTGTGGCTCTGGCGCGGGAAGCAGGACGGGCAGGAGCAGGCAGGCTGCCCGGAGCGGGCAGGGGCACGAGCTCCCCCCGTGCCCAGCCGTGCCGTGCCGCAGGCGTACCTGCTCCTCGAGGAGGACATCCGGGACTTGGCGGCCAGCGAGGACTACAGGTGAGCGGTGCAAACCCTCCTGCAAACCCATGCCGGTAGCAGCGGCGCCCGTGGGGCCCCTTGCTCAGCGCCGGCCTCTGCCCGCAGGGACAACGGGGACCTGAGGCTGGAGGAGCTGAAGCCCTTCGTGCCGCCGGCGTGGATGACCGAGAAGATGCAGAAGTACATGGAGACGCTCCGCAATGGCGGGGAGCCGCCGCCGCCACCCCCGGAGGGCCCCCCCGAGCCCTGAGCGCTGCCCCGGCCTCGCCGTGCCCCGTGGCCCCCCCGTGCCCGGCGCCCCGCGCCGCCCTCCCAATAAAGCAGCTTCGCACCCGCCGCCGCTGCCTGCTCCGGGGCGGGGCGCGAAGGGGGGCCTGGCCCTTTAAGGGGGCTTCCCGCCAGCGGGGGTTGCGTCACGCGTGAGCCGCCAATGGGAAGCCCCGCGGGGAGGTGCCGCGCGGCCAGTGCGCAGCCGGGCGCCGTTGCCATGGCAGCCGCATCCTTGGCGAGCGGTGATTGGGCGGCTGGAGCGGAGCGCGGCGCCCATTGGTGGAGGAGCCGCGAGTTTGAAACGTTCAAACGGGGGCGCGGGAGCGGGGCCGGCGAGCGAGGAGCGCGGCGGAGCCGGGACGAGCGAGCGAGCGGAGCTGCGGCCGGAGCGAGAGAGCCGGAGCGCAGCCGGGACCGGGCGGGAGAGCGGGGCCGGGATCTAGGTCGGAAGCCGGAGCCGGGACCGGAGCCCGGGCGAGGAGCGGGAGCGGAGTCCGGGCTAGGAGGGGGAGCGCAGCCGGGGCCGCCATGGCGTCGCAGAACGCGGACCCCGCCGCCGTGGCCAGCGCGGCCGCCCGCAAAGGGGCCGAGGCGGCGGGCACGGCGGCCCGCGGCTCCGTGGGCAAGAGGTGAGCCGGGGCCGGGAGGGCCGGGCCGGGCTGGGGGAGCGGGGCGCGGAGCAGAGCGGCCCTAACGCCGCCCTCGCCCGCAGGCTGCAGCAGGAGCTCATGGCGCTGATGGTGAGTGGGGCCGTGGGGCCGGCCGCGGGTCCCCCCGCGGGTCCTGCCGCGGGCCCCCGTGAGGCGCTGATGTCCGGTGTTGTCCGGTGATGTCCGGACCGCAGATGTCCGGTGACAAGGGCATCTCCGCCTTCCCCGAGTCCGACAACCTCTTCAAGTGGATCGGCACCATCGACGGCGCCGCGGGCACGGTGAGAACCGCCGGGCCCTGCCCCGCCGCCGGGCACAGACCCTTCCACAGCCCCCGGCTGGCCCTGGGAGCCCCCAGTCCCAGGGCCCTTCCCCAGCCTGCGCCCTCTCCGCCCTGGGGTCTGCCCCAAGCCCTGCCCCGTCACCCCAACGTGCTGTCCCCGCTGTCCCCAGGCGTACGAGGAGCTGCGGTACAAGCTGTCCCTGGAGTTCCCGAGCGGGTACCCGTACACGGCACCCACCGTGCGCTTCCTGACGCCCTGCTACCACCCCAACGTGGACGCGCAGGGCAACATCTGCCTCGACATCCTCAAGGACAAGTGGTCGGCGCTCTACGACGTGCGCACCATCCTGCTCTCCATCCAGAGCCTGCTGGCAGGTGGGTGACGCGGGGGGGCGGCAGGACGGCGGGTCTGGGGGACGGCTGCCCCCCTCCCTCACCCGCACCCTGTCCCCAGAGCCCAACATCGAGAGCCCCCTGAACACGCACGCGGCCGAGCTCTGGAAGAACCAGGCAGGTGAGTGCGGGGCCGGTCCCGCGTCCCCCACGTCCCGGGCCCGCAGCCATCCCCCCGCCTCTCTCCGCAGCCTTCAAGAAGTACCTGCGGGAGACGTACGCCAAGCAGGCCCAGGAGACCTGACCCGCGCCCCGCGGCGCCGCCCGCCGCCCGCCCGCCCCCTGTATCATAGGCTGGTTTTAAATTAATGCTGCAGTCCGAGCCACGGTTATTGTATAAATAAATGCACATTTATAACTGCCCTGGGAGCCGCGGGGTGAAGGGTGGCCTGGCACCTGGCCCCGGGAGCGGCCCAGCGGTGCCTTCCCACGCCAATGGGACAGGATGGGATGGGACGGGATGTTCCAGCCCCGGGATGTTGCTCCCGCCTCCCTCTCCCACGGTGGGACCAAGGGACAACGAACAGAGTGGACAGTGAATGGTGTGGGGGTGACAGTGGGTTTACTAGAGCCCAGTGGCCA
The DNA here is from genome assembly GCF_059628265.1 of Tinamus guttatus. Lineage (NCBI taxonomy): Eukaryota > Metazoa > Chordata > Aves > Tinamiformes > Tinamidae > Tinamus > Tinamus guttatus. The sequence continues at coordinate 1,253,644 of NW_028288728.1, forward strand.
CAGGGCACTCACAGGAGCCCACACCAGAGCCCAACAGTCTGGCCGAACCTCCACACTCCACAGGGGGACATTGACTCTGCTTTCCGTCTTGGCCAGCGTGGCCCGCACCATCTCCCCCGCCTCCTCCTCCTCTTTGGGGTGCAGGGCAGCCAGGGGCAGCGCAGGGCCCTGGCCAGCCCCGTCACGTGCCCGGGAGCCACCCGGCCAGCCCGGTGCGCAGCGCGGAGCCCGGTGCGCCCAAGAGCTTGCCCAGGCACTGGGCTTGGCGCAGGTCCTGCAGGAAGAGCTCCAGCGCGGAGCAGCAGCACCCAGAGCCGCTCTGGTTCCTGGCACTCCTCGACGCTGCCCGGTGCCCGCTGCGGGACGGGGGCGCTGAGTGGGGACAGCCTGGGGGATGAGCGTGGTGCAGGGCCAGGCCCTGGGGACACGCGCGGTGCAGGCCGAGCGAGCTGCGGGTGCTGTGCCCCAGGGCGAGCGCGGCGCAGGACGCACATCCACCCTGCGGTGCCGCGCCGCCTGCAGCCCTCCCGGAGCCCCCGTCCTCACCGGCGCTGAGCCCGCGCGCCCGCCCGCGCGCTGCTGCAGTGCAGCTCCCCGCACAGCCCCATGCGGTCCTCGCTGCCATCCCGCTGCAGCACGAGCTGCTGGTGCCCAGCCGTGGCAGTGCCCAAGGCAGCTCCGTAGGCCCCCGTTGCGCTGCCCATGCGAGCGGCCGCCCTGCTCCCGCCTGTGCAGCTCCTCCTGCGTGGCCGCGCAGGGACATCCCCAGGCTCCCCCCGGCCCCGGGATGCTTCAATGCCCCGAACTGGTGGGTTGGACCTTCCTCGCGGTCCCATGACCCCCAGTCGTGGGGGTATTTCCTGGCAGGGACCCCGGCTCCTGTGCCGTGGGGCTGTGTGTTGCATGGGTGCTGGCAGCTCTGCTTGGAGAGCCTGAGCTCTCCGCTGGCAGGAGCCCATGGGAGCCGCCGGCCCAGCTGCCCTTGTGCCGGCCCCGACCCGACAGGGCTAGCACCGGCCCCGGCGTCCATCCTGTGGCCCCCATCCAGCCCACCCTCCCTGGATCCCCCGGCCGTCCCGGCTCCCCACACCCCGTCCTGCCGCGGGGCCCACCTGCCCCACGGGAGAGCCCAGCAGCAGCTCCAGCCTTTTCCCCTTTTAATGAGTCTGAGTCTAAGCCGCGCGCGGGCCGGGGAGCCCGGGGCCGCCGGCCGCGGGACGAGCAGCGCCCGGCGGGCAGGGCTCTCCCGGGCGCCCGGTGCCGCAGGCCCGGCCGGATCCGGCACCGCGGCGCTGGGATGCGCTGCCTCCCGCGCCGGCGCGGAGCGGGGCTGCGGGCGGCGGCGCCCCGGGAATGTCTGGTCCTTACTGCACACCCTCCATCATCTTGAGGAACTCTGCAAGGGAGCGACACAGCGGGCCGGGGCTCGGGTCAGAGTCCAGCACCGCAACCCGGGCTCAGCACCGCGCTCCGGTGCCTGGCACCCGCGCTCACCATCAAAGTCGATGCGACCGTCATTGTTCTTGTCCGAGTCCTTCATGAGGTCCTCGATCTCCTCCTCGGTGACGTGCTCACCCGTGGCCCTCAGGATCTCACCCAGCTCCTCGATGTCAATGAAGCCATCCGCGTTCCTGCAGGACACGGGGCCGCACGTGGGACCGGGCAGACACGGGTCCGGCCCCCGGCACGGCCCCTTGGCACAGCCCCTTGGCACGGCCCCGTCACCTGTCGAAGACGCGGAAGCAGTTGGCCAGCTCCTCCTCAGACTTGCCCTTGGCGTCCTCCTTCATCTGGCGCACCATCATCACCAGGAACTCCTCGAAGTCGATGGTGCCGCTGCCTGCAGGGCCGGGGCAGGGGTGAGACGCGGACCGGCGCCCGCCGCCCCGCCGCACCGCGCTGCTCACCGTCCTCGTCCACCTCCTCGATGATGGCATCCAGCTCCTCCTTGGTGGGGTTCTGGCCCAGCATGCGCATCACTGTGCCCAGCTCCTTGGTGCTGATGTCCCCGCCGCCATCCGCGTCGAACATGTCAAAGGCGGCCTTGAACTCTGCGGGAATGGGGGATCAGGCGCCGCGGGGAGCCCCGGCCGCGCCGCCCGGCGCCCTGGCTCACCAGCGATCATCTCCTCGCTGAGGAAGGCCCGAGCCTCCGCCTGCTGGTCCGTCTGCCGGCCGAGGGGACAGGGTCAGCGCCGGGGCTGCCCCATGGGCGAGTCCCAGCCACGGGTGTCGCGGTGCAGCCCCAGCCTGGCACAGAGCCGGGGCAGATGGCGCCGTCCGCGGGGCGCAAAGCCCTGGGCATCCCCCGTGCCGCGGGCGTCCACGTTGGCTCCGGGGAGCTGCCCAGCGCGGGGCCCCATCCCAGCCGGGGGTCCGGCAGCCGCTGTCCCCACCGCGCGGCCTCGGCATCCCAGGCGTCCCCGGCTATTTTGGGATCTCCTTCGCGCCCCTTATAGGGAGCCGTGGGGCCGCGGGCACCTGTCGGCCCTGGATCAAGTTTCTCCTGGAGAGGGTCGGCCGCGGAGCCGCCGGTGTCGCATGACCCTGTGCTCAGTTTACAGCCGCCACCGCCGCGTCCCTCCCGGCACCCTGCGGCCCCAGCTCGGCCCTGTTGGGATCAGGGTCCCTCCGGGCCGCTGCAGGATCCCTGCTCTGGGCGCAGCCCCTGCCCAGCCCCACATCTCCCGGCCCTGCGCGGTCCAGCCATGGCCACAGCGCGTGCGGCACCCGGCACTCCGGCATCCCAGGACGCAGCCGCAGCAGCGCCCAGACACGGCAGCCGGTACCCGGCGCCCTGCACGCGGCGCCGGCCGTATCGCGCACTCACCATTGACGCCATCTGCCTCCCGAGGGAGTCACTGCCGCCGGCACCGCGAAGCCCCCGACGCTGCGTGCTGGCCCTGGCACCCCAATTTGTAGCGTCCCCGCGCTGCGCCCGCCGCCCCCAGCCTATCAGCGCCCCGGTGCCGGGCCGGCCCCGCGCGCTGGCGGCGGGCGCATTTTACCTAATTTAGCCAAAGCGCTATTGGCCAGCGGCGGGGGATTAGCAGCGGGTCCTCGGCCGCGACAGAAATTCAAGCCCAGCGGGGAGGGACACTGGAGGCTTGACAGGCGCGAGGCTCTGCCCCCCGTGCGGCGCCCACCACCCGGCTGGGAGGGGGTTAAAAATAGCCCCGGAGCAGGCGGCATCGCCTGGAGCAGCCCTGGAGCAGCTGGCACCAGCCCGGAGCAACCCTGGAGTGGCCAGCGCTGCCCTGGAGCAGCCCCAGAGCAGCCAACACTGGCCTGGAGCAGCCCCGGAGCAGCCAGCACTGGCCTGGAGCAGCCAGCATCACCCAGGAGCTCCAGGCGTCTCTCCAGAAGAGACCTGGAGCTGCCAGCATCGCCCCAGAATGGCCAGCATCCCTGTGGAGCACCTGACGTCATCCCAGAGCCTGCAGCACTGCTGGCTCCGAACCCACATCCCAGCCCTTCCAGCCCATGTGGGCAGCAACCGCTGCCGGAGGGGTGCGGAGCCCCCGGCCCTGGGGGTGCTGGGCCAGCCCGTGACACGGGGCGCTGGCTCCAGCCGCCTGGCTCTGCCCGGCCTCTTGTGCCAGAGGGAGATGAGAAAAAACACCCAGAGCCTCAAGGAGCCTGAGGATGGGCGCAGAGCATCGGGCTGCTGCCTTGGGGCACCCTGGCACCAGAGGCCTGTCCCAGCCTGGGGACCCCACGGTCCTGCCTACAGCCAGGGCAGTGCTGTCCCCATGCCAGCGCCGGGAGCACCGTCCCCATCCCTGCCCAGGCAGCACCAGGTCCCCAAGGTGGCACAGGCTGCACGGGGGACAGAGCCGGCTGCGGCTGGAGCGATGGGAGCAGCTGGGCCAGTTCCTCGATATTAATAGACATTCCCAAGGAAGCAGCGAGGAGGGAGCAGCCCTGGCACTAAATAAGGCAGGGCCAGCACCTGGCATGGGATGGCAGCCGTGGTGAAGGGCCCGGTCAAACCAGGCGCATGGCAGGGCCAGCCGGGGGCATCCGGAGCGGCTCCAGAGCGGCTCCGTGCTGGGGCAGCCCAGGCAGGTGCTGGTGCCAGTGCCGGTGCCGGAGCTGGGCTGACGTGGGCTCTGCGGACCCAGACAGCTGCCCCAGACCAGGGCAGCCGGAGCTGCCCGGAGTGGCTGTGCTACGTGGTGTGAGCCCAGCTGTGCAGCACCGCGCTGAGGGGACAGTGCCAGGCCATTCCAGTACCGTGCCGTGCCAGGCTGTGCCATGCTGTGCCACGGGGTCTGTGCCAGGACAGCCCAAGCAGCACCGTGCCTGGCTGCGCAGCACCGTGCCAGGCTGGGCTGTGCCAGGCTGGGCTGTGCCAGGCTGCGCAGCATCACGCCGGACTGTGCTCCGGGCCGGGCCGTGCAGCGTCACTCCCGGCCGGGCCGGGCCGGGCCGTGCGGGCTGGGGCGGCCGCGCCGCCGCCGCCGCGATCCGGGTTCCCGGCGGAGGCGGAGCCGCGCGGGGAGGATCCCGGGGAGGATCCCGGGACGGGCCGCGGCGGAGCCGCCATCGCTCGGCGCGCGGGGCGGCCCGACACGGCCCCGGCTGCGCGGTACGGGCGGGCCGGGCCGGGGCGGCACCGGGACGAGTCGAGGGGTCCCGGGGGCGGGGGCGGTCGGGAGGGGCGGTACTGGGCCCGGGGCAGGGGTGTCCCGGGCTGGGACGTCCAGGGTGCGGAGTCCTGGATTGGGGACCGTGGGGTGGGGTCTCCCGGGAAGGGAGGTGCCGGGATGGGGCGTCCCGGGCTGGGGCTGTGCCGGGACTGGGGGTCCCGGGCCCGGGATGGGGGACTGCGGCGGGGGCTGCGGTGCCCCCGGCTGAGTCCCCCCCCGCAGCGTGGCCGGCATGGCCGCCCGCATCCTGCACCGCCTGCGGCACGCGCTGGCCGGAGAAGGCGCCCGGGAGGAGGCGGCGCAGGGCCCCGCCGAGGCCGAGGACTTCCCGGAGAGCTCGGAGCTGGAGGACGACACTGAGGGGCTCTCCACGCGCCTCAGCGGCACCCTGAGCTTCACCGGCCACGAGGAGCAGGGCGACAGCGACGACGGTGACGACGAGGACGACGAGGGCGGAGAGGAGGCGCCCAGGGAGGGCGCTGGCACCGAGGACGGAGGCAGGTGGCGGGACGGGCAGGGGCGGCCGTGGGGACCTCCGTCCCCGCTGACGGCACCGTCCGTCCCCGCAGAGTGGGGCGTCGCGGGGCGTCGCGGCGGCGGGGGGCTGCTGGCCCGGCAGCTGCAGGAGCTGTGGCGGCGCTCGCGGAGCAGCCTGGCGCCGCAGCGGCTGCTCTTCGAGGTGTCCAGCGCCAGCGTGGTCAGCGAGCGCTCCTCCAAGTACGTGGTGAGTGCGCGGGGCGGCCGCGGCGCCGCGGCCCCGGCCCGGCCCTCACCGCTCTCTCTTCCCCCCTGCTGCGCGGACGCTGCGGGCGGCTCAGACGAGCCTCAGGTAACGCGCGGGGCCCGGCAGAGCCCCCGGCGCCGGCAGGTCCCGCTGCGGCGCTGCCGCCGGAGAGGCCGCGTCCCGGCGCCTCACGGCCGCCTCCGCCCACAGCTCTACACCATCTACCTGATCCACTCGGGCCGGTCGGACAAGGCGCCCGCTGCCATCACCCGGCGTTACTCGGACTTCGAGCGGCTCAACCGCCGCCTGCGCGGGCGCTTCGGCTGCGACATGGCTGGCGTCGCCTTCCCCAGGAAGAGGCTGCGCCGCAACTTCACCGCCGAGACCATCGCCAAGCGGAGCCGGGCCTTCGAGCAGTTCCTGTCGCACCTGCACTCCATCGCCGAGATCCGCCGCTCCGCCGAGTTCCTCGAGTTCTTCCTGCTGCAGGAGCTGCGCGCGGCGCAGCGCCTCACCTGCACCGGGCTGTACCGCGAGGCGCTGGCGGCCTGGGCCAACGCGGCGCGGCTGCAGGAGCGCCTGGGCGCCTGCCACTCGGGCCGCTTCCTCGTGACGCTCGCGGGCCTCGCCGTGTGCCACCAGGAGCTGGAGCAGCTCGGCGAGGCGCACGGCTGCTGCGAGCAGGCGCTGCAGCTGCTGGAGGCGCAGGACAGCCACCCGCTGCTGGCGCCCTTCCTGCAGGCCCACGTGCACCTCGCCTGGAAGGTGGGCAAGGACAAGCGGCGCTCGGAGGCCCGGCTGCAGGAGCTGCAGGACGCGGGGCTGCCGCCGCAGCCGCCCTCGCTCAAGGAGTGTTTGATCAAGGAGGCCCTGGACTGAGCCCCCTACGTGGCGATCACGGCGGCGTCGCAGTGGTGTCACACGTGGGGACGGGGCACGACGCACAGCCAGGGTTGCGGGAGGCCCGGCGGGATTTCAGGGCTGGCCTCGCCGGGCAGCTGCTGCGCCAGCAAAAGCACCTTCCAAAGCCGGTTGATGGCCCCGGGAGGAGCCAGCGCCTCCATGCACAGGAGCTTCTAGGGAATTGTAGCTGGGATGTGCTGGCACCACGGGAAGGAACAGGCTGGCTCCTGGCAGAGGCCAGGGCTCTTGCCAGGAACTTCTCATAAAACTTGGATAATAATAGTAAGAAAGACTTTATTAAACAAAGTCTTGCTAGGAGGAAGCAGAGGGGCTCCTGCCGCCTCTGCTCGGCTTCACTTCCCCCAAGGCTTCTGGCACTGGGCATGGATTGGCAGGAAGCCCTGGAGCCTCCCAAGCCGGGGGTGGGAAGTGGCTGGTTCCCCTCTGCCCTCTGCAAGAGTCCCCGTCCTGGTGAGGAGTCCCGTGGGGCACGAGGGCAGGGGACGCACGTGGCCCTGTCCCCTTCCCCTCTGGGGAAGCTCCCTATGGAGCTGGGCACAGTCACAGCAGAGTGGGGACAAACTCCAGAGGACAGAGCTCCACGTGACGCTTTATTTAAGGTAGGTGAGGGGTGGCGGAGGAGCGTAGGGCCGCGCACTGTGCGGATACCAGTCAATAAACGTTGATGCCACTGCAGCGAGAGCGGGTCCACGTCCCCGCGCGCCGGGCGAGCCCCCGGCCAGGCACTTCTCCCCACGGTCGGGCCGCGTTTCCAGCACTGCCTCCAGCGGGGCCGGCGGACCCCTCGCACCGGAGGTTCTGGCAGAGCCACCGCCGCCTTCCTCGCTAGAGCTTGCTCTGCTCGGGCTTCTGCGCCACCCTGATGACGCCCTCCTGCGCGCAGGTGACCGCCAGGACCCCATCCCTGCGCCACAGCCGCCCGTGCACGAGCGCTCGGCACCCGCCTGCAACGAGGCCACGTCAGAGCGCGGCCCCGCGCGGGCGCCGCGCCGGCCCCGCGAGCACTCACCGGCCCAGGGGCTCTCGCACTCGTAGAGCATCCAGTGGTCGGCTCGGAAGGGCGCGTGGAACCACATGGAGTGGTCGAGGGACGCCATGAACTTGATGCTGTGCTGCCGGTGGGGGAGCAGGGCCGTGCCCAGGAAGGCGTAGTCGGAGATGTAGGCGGCCACGCAGCAGTGCACCTTGGGGTCGCACTCCCCTGCGACGGCACCGCAGCCGCGCGCTCAGCGGCGGCCGCTCGGGGGACAAACCTGGGCCCCGAGTCCCGCGCGGTGACGAGGCCGCCTGCGGCACCACGGCGTCCTCGGGCCCGGGCAGCACCTACCGATGTAGCCTCGTGCCCGCACCCAGAACAGGTGCTTCGGCTCCTGCTCCTCCAAGCAGAGCATGCTCGGTGGGTTCACGGGCTTGATGTCAATGGGCACATCCTTGGCTTCGATCCTGTTGAGCCGCTTCCTGTACCTCTCTGCCAAGTTGGGATTCCTTGGGAGCAAGAGAGCAGCAACGTGAGCGCCCGGCTGCAGGCGGGGGGCTCTGTCCAGCTGTAGCTCCCGCTCCCCTGCCGGGAGCATCCGGGCAGCTCAGAACCGCTCCGGCCGCGGTGCCAAGGGAGCCCCTGTCCCTCCTCACTGCAGGAACGTGCTGATGAGCTCCTCCTGCGTGAGCAGCTCCTCGGGCGGCGGCACCGCGGGCATCGTGAACTGGTGGCGCATGGGGCTCTCCTGCTCCAGCTGGAAGGAGGCCTGGCAGGTGAGGATGGGCTTCCCGTGCTGGATGGCCTTCACGGAGCGGACGGAGAAGCTCCTGCCCGTGCGCGTGCGATCCACCTCGTAGAGCACCGGCACCTTGGGGTCCCCTGCAGCGGAGAGAGCCTCCTGCCGTGGGGCTCTGCGCGGGCCGGGGCCGCCCGGCCGAGCTGGCGGCACCGCCCGGGACGGTGCCACAACCGGGACGGCGCCGCAACCGGGACGGTGCCGCAACCGGGACGGTGCCGCAACCGGGACGGTGCCGCAACCAGGACGGTGCCGCAACCGGGACGGTGCCGCCGGCTCCTCCCTGCAGCTCCCGGCCCCGATCCGCGGACCCCCTCATCCCCCGCCCGCCCCCCCCCCCGCTCCCGGTTCTCCGCACCCCGGTCCAGCCGCAGCCCGGCCCGGGCCCCGGCTCCCCCCGGCGCCGCTCCCAGGCCCGTCCCGCCGCGCCCACCTGCGCGCACGAAGTAGCAGTGCAGCGAATGCGCCTGCAGCTCCTCGCCCACGGCGCGCGCGGCCGCCACGAGCGCCTGGCCCACGATCTGCCCGCCGAAGAGGCGCTGCGTGGCGGGAACCCAGTGGTGCCGGCCCCTGCGGCGGCGCCGCCGTCAGCGCCGCCGCCAGCGCCGCCGGGGGCCGGGGCCGGGGGCCGCCGCGCGCACCGGAAGAGGTCGCGCTCGAGCTGCTCCAGGTTGAGCACGCTCGTGACCAGGACGCTGCGCAGGTCCCCGCCGTCCACCGCCGCCATGGCCGCGCGCTGCTCCCGCCTCCGGCAACGGCCGCGGGGGCAGCCCCGCCTCGCCCCGCCGCGGGGGCGACCCGCCCGCTGAGCGGCCCGCGCGGACGTCAATCACCGGGCGCGCTGAGCCGGTTGGACAGCGTCCCGCAGGCGGCGCCTCTGATTGGCGCGGCGCGGAGGTGGGCGGTACCACGAGGGTAAACACACGCGGTGGGTCCCCCCTTTCAGGGGTCGGTGGGGCCGTCTCGCTCCGCCCTGCGGTTCCGTCTGAACCGCCGGTGTCCCCGAGCCCGCGGACCGGACCGGACCGGACCGGACCCGACCCGACCGGACCCGACCGGACCGGACCGGACCGGACCGGACCGGACCGGACCCGACCGGACTGGGGCAGAGGGCGGCGGTGTCGGTGCCAGCGCTGCCCAGGCCCGGCCGCGGCGCTGGTGCCCGCGACGCCACCCCCCGCCAGTTCGAGCCCCGCCGCTGCGGGAGCCCCGCCGCTCGCGCTCCCACGGGGGCTCCGCGGTCCCCGTGTTCTCCGCCCCCGCGCGGCTGCCGGGGGTGCCGTCCCCCTTCCGCGGCTCCGCTCTCCAAGGGCATCTCGGGCTCCGCGGGCGCCCGTCGCCCTCGCGGCTGCCGGGGAGCGCGGCCGGGCGGGGGCAGGCGCGGAGCGGGCGCTCAGCGCAGGGCACCGAGTACCGCGACCCGCCCGCGGCTCCGGCGGGGCCGCTCGGGGGCCCGGGGAGGCCGCGGCCGCCGGCGGGGCCGGGCTCGCTGCGGTGCGGGGCGGGCGGCGCCGCGGGGCCCTGCTCCGTCCCGTCCCGCTGCGGGCGGCGCCGCGGGGTGGCAGCCGCGGCCGCCCCGCTCCCGGTGCCGCCGTTGTTTATCTGCTCGCGGCGGCAGCTCCCGACTGCTCGGGACGGGGAACGCCCCGCCCTGCTCCGCAGCTCTGTTTGCTCAGCGGGAACGGGCCGGGCCGCGGCGGGGTCAGGGCAGCGCAAACCGCCCCGGAGCGGCCGCGGCAGCAGCGCTTGGAAGCGGCAGCGCTGGGGGTGGAAGGAGAGGCGGGAATCCCGGGAGCCGGCAGCGCCGGAGCCCGCGGGACTCGGGAGCTGCGCTCGGGAGCTGCTCGGGCTGAGCGGTGCGGGGCCCCCCAGCCCGCAGGAGCCTCTCCCGGCTCGTGGGGACGCAGCGGCCGCAGCCGGAGGAACCGGCTCTCCGCGAGCCTGTGGCGCCTGCCCGTGGAGGAGCAGAGCTGCCGGGGAATTCCCTCTGGCCTGGGGTTTAGTAACGTGATCTGGAGATACCTAATTCCTCTGGATAAACATAGCGTCGTGTTTCCTAAAACACGTCGCCCTAGAGCTACGTGTTGCTGCCTCTCTGCGAGCACTGCTGGGGCTGCTCTCGGCTCTGCGCGGGCCCCGCTCCCGTGTGTCCCTGTCACAGCGCTCGCGCGGCTCCCGCCACAGCCTCGTGCCAGGCCCCAGCACCGCAGGGCTGCCGTGAGCTTGGCCAGGCCACGGGTGTCGGGAGCAGAGCCCGGCACCGGGATGCTGCCCGCCGGGACAGGCCCCAGGAGAGCGGCCTCGGCACGTGCCCGGGACGGGCTCCACGCGGAGCTGATCCACGCGCCCGTCCTGTTCACCTTCCCCCGCAAGCGCAGGAAATAAGTCACCGCAGCGTGAAGTAAACATCTTTCCTAAGAGCGAAACTGGTGCCGGGAGGAGCCCGGCTGCAATTTGCATTCCTGGGCTAGAGCCTCCGCCCTGCCACGACGCTCCGAGCTCTGTGCAGCCATGGGTGGCCCGGGTGCGGGAGTCCTGGCTGTGGGAGGCCCGGGTGCGGGAGGCCCGGGTGCGGGAGGTCTGGCCAGCAGCTCCTCGCTGCGCCCCGGTGGTTCCCGGGTGCCCTGGGCCCTGCTTTGGCACAGGCTTCGAGGCCACCGGTGCCTCCTCAAGGAAGGGAGCGGGGCTGAGACCCCAGCCCTGGTGCCAAGAGCAGCCCAAAGTGCGGCTGGAGCTCGAGGGCAGCAGTGAGAGCCTTTCTGAGTGCTGAAAGGAGGAGGGAAGCTCCCAAAACGCGGGAGCCCTCCTGTCCCAGCCCTGAACTATCGTGGTGTGACCTGCAGACCCCGCGCGTGGCTCCGCGCCATGATCTGCCCCGCTGCAGCCTGGGCCTGGGTGCCGAGGGACCTTGGGGCGGATGGGAACATGGACACGAGGTTCTCTCGCCCCAGAGCCCTCCTGCTGCTCCAAGGGGAGCCGGTGCCATGCAGGGAGGTCCTGTGCTCGTAACTGCCTCTGGGATGGGAAACTGCCACGTCACTCCAAGAAAAGTCCCCAAAGGAGCTTTCTGCTTTGTGCAGAATGGAAATGGCCTCAAGCTGCACCAGGGGAGGTTCAGGTAGATATGAGGAAAAATTTCTACATGGATAGAGTGGTCAAGCATTAACACAGGCTGCCCAGGGCAGCGGTGGAGTCCCCATCCCTGGCAGTGCTCAAGAACCATGTGGATGAGGCACTTAATCCCTGGCAGTGCTCAAGTACCATGTGGATGAGGCACTTAGGGACGTGGTTTATCAGGATGGTGGGGATCAGTTTACGGTTGGACTTGATGATCTCAAAGATCTTTTCCAACCAAATGATTCTACGAACCCCTGTGAGGACGAGAGAAGAGCCGCTACCCTGAGCAGGTGCTGCAGCCCTGCAGCATCATCCTCGTTGCCCATGCGGGACCTTCTCGGTGCTGCTCTCGGGCCGTGCGTGGGCTCCCTGAGCCACACGGCACTGCCTCTTCTAGAACCACCGTCATGGGCCCCGCTTGACCTCACACTGGGCGAGCGCCCAGCCCGGCCCAGCAAGCACCATCCTGGCCGGCACCAGCAGGCGGGAGCCACCAGTGTAACGTGCCGGGCACCGTGGTGCTGCCGGTACCGACACCACAGTGCTGTGGGGCCCACTGCGGTGCTGCAGGTCCCACCGCAGTGCTGGGAGTCCCACTGGAGGCCCCAACGCTCCCGCGAACGGCTTAGCCCCTGCTTGGAACCCCTTTATTGCTCTTCCTCGTACACGAGCCCCCTGCGCTCGCCCGTGCCCAGGACGGCCCCTGCGGTGCCCGCTGCCCTCCGTGCGCGCTGCCCCGTGCGCCCGCTGTCCGGCCGGACGCCGCGTCCGCAGCGCTCACTCCTTGCAGAAGGTCTTCAGCGGCGGCGGCAGGGCCAGGCCGTCGATGTCCAGGCGGTGCCCGACGTGCTGCCGGATGACGAGGCGGCAGAGCGTCTGCAGCGAGGGCACTGCAAGAGAGCGGAGAGCGCGCGAGCTCGGGGGCAGCTCCCCGGACGCTCCGTGCTTCCAGCGGGTGAGTGGCCCCGGGAAGGAGCGGGAGCCGCTGCCCGGCCCTGCTCCCAGCGCCCGGGCGCTGCAGCCACCCCAGCGCTCCCGTGTGAGCCCTTTGCTGGGGCCGGGGGCACGCGGCATCGCGGCACTTGCCGGTCACCCTCTGGCCGTGCATCCCTGCCCCAGGGCCGCCGGCTCCCGCGCTGCGTCCGCCTGCCAGGCTGCCTTTCCGCCCGCTCCCCGCGTGCTCGCAGCGCGTGCGAGGCCTCGGCAGGGGGGTGACTCGTTACTGCACTGCCCAGAGCGCCTGTTCCCTGCGGCCAGGCCGGCTGTGAGCCCTGCCCCGTGTCCCGTGTGTCCTGGTATCCCGAGGGCACCCGCACTCCCCCAGTTCCCCATCTGGAACTTGCATCATCACTCCCCAGCTTGCACTCCCCATCTGGAACACTTGCAGCCCGCAGGCCTGGGCTCATCCCGGGCACCCGGAGCCGGCCGGGCAGCGGCAGGGAGCCGCCTCCACAGATGCTCTTAGCCCTGCTGGCCTCTCCTGGGCTCCCCAGGAGTGTCGTGGCTCCGGCAGCTCCACTGCCCATTTCTCCCTTCCTCTCCACCAGTGGCTCCCGACCACAGCACACTGCACCAAAACTGATTTTTAAAGGTTGCGGAAGTGCTGCAGAAAGAGGAACAGCCGCAGGGAGGAAGCTGGGTTGTCCCCCGTACGGCAGTCAGGACGGTGGGACCTGGGGCACCGGGAGCTTTGCGGATCTGCCACGGAAGGACTTGTCCCGGGGTGCGGATCTCCCTCGGAAAGGTTTGTCCCCCTGGAGCCAAAGCTCCCGTTCAGCTCTCGAGGGCCTGGCCCTGAGGACGCGCCCAGGCGCTGGCGTTTGCCAGGGCTCATGGATTTATTAGCGCGGTCGTTTCTGGTGCCAGCTGTGGTGGCCAGGCCCCAGCTGTCCTGGTTCGTGTCTCATTCCACATTTAGCGTCTCGTGGTTTTTCGGATGTGGAGCTAATTAGCACCCATTAGCCTAATGATTGTAGGAGCCGGTGACCTGGTCCCATCCCCACCCTGCTTGGGGACGGCTTCCCCGGGTGCCACCACCACCAGGAGCACCTGAATATTGCCCAAGCACAGCCGGTGTCCCCGGTGCTCCAGGGGCTCCACAGTGGGCAGGGGGCCAGGCTGGAAGTGGGGCCGGGGCAGAGGCACTTATCCCATCGGGAAGGGCACATCCCATTGGGAAGGGCGGCGTGGCGGGAGGGTGTTTTGGCGCTGAGGATGCAGCTCGCTCAGCTGCCCCGTGCCAGCAGTGCCAGGGCGAGATGGGGCTGGGGCTGCATCCGCCATGTCCTGGCACCGGCTCCCTGTGGCTCCGGCCAGGCCCTGCCCGGACGTGGCTGTGCGGGCCGGTGCTGCAGCCGGTACCGGCTGCCAACCGCAGCCCTCGCCAAGGCACCAAAGCACTCGGTGCTGGAGCAGCTGCCAGAGCCGCCGCGCGCGGGGACCCCCGCCACGCTCCCCCCGCTGGGCCCTCCCCGTCGCCGGGAGCCGCTACCTACAGCCGTAGTCCACGTGGATGACGCGGACGCTCTTGGTGGAGGCGAAGACGTCCACGACGGCGTAGAGCGGGCGGGCGGCGGGCAGGCCCCGCGCGCTCGGCCCCATGTCCTCGCCGTTGATGACGATGTGCATGTCGGCCGTGCCGTCGGGCTGCGGCGCGTAGAGGACGCCGATGCGGCTGCGCCGCGCCGTGGCGGGCAGCACGTTCAGCTGGAAGAGGCTGTCGAGGAGGTGGCTGTAGCGGCCGGGGCGGCTGCGCCCCACGAGCGGGTCGCGGGGGATGCGCAGGTGCTCGATGCGCAGGAAGGGCTCGGGCAGCGTCCCCGGCGCGCGCGGCCCCGCGCTCGGTGCCACGCGGTTGTGGCTGCGGGTGATGGCGAACACCCACGTGTCGCCCAGGCTGACCAGGTCCGGCAGCGAGTACTCGGGCACCACGCGCAGGCTCTGCGGGTCGTGCGCCGTGAGCCCCACGCGCAGGTGCCCGCACCAGCCCAGCTCCTTCTCCTCGATCTCCACCAGGAAGATCTGCCCGGGCGCCAGCGGCTCGCGGCTGAAGCAGAGCCCGTGGGCGAAGCTCTCCACGCGCGTGGCCTGCGTGCGCGTCGGGTCGATGCGGACGTTGGCACCGTGGACATGGTGGAAGCGGGTGTCAGAGCAGCGCGGCGCCGCCATCGCCGCCGCCACCGACGCTATTTTTAGCCCCGGAGCCGGCGCCAGCGGCAGCTGGGACGGCCCCTCCGCCCCCTGCGGACAGGGACAGCCCCCCTTGCAGGGGTCCTGGTGCCACCGGCCCGCAGGGCACAGGACAGCAGGGCCCCGTGTCTAAAGTCCCGCTCGGTGCCCAGGCTAGCGGAGCTGCGGGGCCTGGTGCCACCCACGGTCTGTCCCGGGCTCTGTCTCCAGGGTGTCTGTCCTGGGCGTCTGTGCCAGGTTCTGTCCCCAAGCGCTCCTCCAGGCAGAGCCAGGCCATGGCAGAGCGCTGGCACCGGTACCTGCCGGGGCGCCGGGCTCATTTGGGCTGCCGGGCTGTGCACGGTGCCGGTGCTGGGCCAAGGTGCAGTGCAGGGCCCCAGGGCTGGGATGGTGCCGGTGCCAGGGCTGCACTGGGGCCATCTGCAATGCACGAATGCACAGAACTGGAGCTGTCCTGGTTCCGATGCTGCGCGGGTGCTGGTGCAGGGCCTGGTACTGGCTCTGGGGCTGTCCCGGGCCCAACGTGGTGCATGGGCCTGGTGTGCAGGGCCCAGTCCCGGACCCGGTGCCAGTCCCGTGCAGTGCTGGTCCCGGTGCCGGTCCCGGTGCCAGTCCCGTGCAGTGCCGACCCCGATCCCTGTCCCGGTGCCGGTGCCGGATCCGGTGCCGGACCCGGTGCCGGTCCCGTGCGGTGCTGGTCCCGGTCCCGGTGCCGGTCCCGCGCCCACGTGCGCGCGCGGCGGGGATGGGCGTGGGCGCTCGCGCGCGCCTCTCTGGGGCGCTGATTGGCTGCCGTACCTAGGCCCCGCCCCTAAGGACCCCGCCCTCCTCTCACGTGACCGTTCAGAGGTCATATGGGCACGAGTCACGTGCGGCTGCTGAGAGTTGCCGCCTGCGGGAGCCGGACCGGGACCGGCCCGAACCGAACCGGGGTCAGCGGGGGAGGGGAGGAGCCGGAGCGAGACTGCGGTCAGCAGGGGGGGACCGGACCGGGGTCAGCGAGGGAACTGGGACCGGCTCGAACCGGACCAGAGTCAGTGGAGGGACGGGGACCGGGCCAGAATCGGGCTCAGAGCAGGGTGCTGGGACCGGGAGCAGGAGTGGGATGAAGACCAGAACCAGGGGGACCCTGGGCTGGTACCAGCACAGCCAGGGGGGTCCTGTGGTACGGGTGGTTTCGGTGCGGGGATTCGGCAGGGGCGAATGCAGCTGCCTGAGCCCTGTCCCCGTGTCCCCGCAGATGGGGCTGTCGCTGCTGGTGTCGCTGCTGCTGCTGGGGCTGGGCCAGGCGGCACCGGCCGCTGACGAGGTCACCTACCTGCCGGGGCTGCCGAAGCAGCCGTCGTTCCGGCACTTCTCCGGGTACCTGTGCGTGGGGCCGGGCCGGCGCCTGCACTACTGGTACGTGTGGGACCAGGACCGGGGCCGGTTCGGGGCAGCGCTCGGCCCCGCTGTGACCCGGTGCTGCTGCCCGCAGGTTCGTGGAAGCCCAGAGCAACCCCGAGGGCAGCCCCTTGGTGCTGTGGCTCAACGGGGGCCCCGGCTGCAGCTCCATGGAGGGCTTCCTGAAGGAGCACGGCCCCTTCCTGGTGAGCATGGGCGGCCGTGCCCGGCGCGGGCCCCGCTGCCTCCCGCTCCCGGCCAGCTGCTCTCCTCCCCTCTGCAGATCCAGCCCGACGGGGTCACTCTCAAGTACAATGACTACGCCTGGAACAAGGTAGGGGCCATGTGGGCACTGCTGGGGCGGCCCAGGCCATCCCTCCGTCTCCACGCAGAGCGGGGCCTCCACAGGCGTCACCGGCCCTGCCCAGCGGGGGACGGGGGTGTCCCCCTGGGCCGGGTGCCGCTGGTGCCGCCGCGGCAGCCGCTCTGCACCCCGGCGGGAGGGCCTGGCGGTGCCTCCCTGTGCCCCAGCACCGTGGCTCTCCCTGCAGATCGCCAACATGCTCTACCTGGAGTCCCCCGCCGGCGTCGGCTTCTCCTACTCCGATGACAAGAAATACGGCACGAACGACACCGAGGTGAGGGCCTGCCCTGCTTTCCCCGCTCCCGTGGCCGTGCCGGGTCCTGCCTGGCTCTCTGACCGATCTCCTTTCGCCGCAGGTCGCTCACAACAACTACCTGGCGCTGAAGGAATTCCTGCGCCTCTTCCCTGAGTACGCCAAGAACGAGCTCTTCCTCACGGGCGAGAGCTACGGGGGCATCTACATCCCCACGCTGGCCGAGTGGGTCATGCAGGACCCCAGCCTCAACCTGAAGGTGAGGGGCTCGGCGCCGCGGAGCCGTGCGGGCCAGGGCGGCCCCAGCCCTTCCCCTCCGCCCGCGGCGCCGGCAGCGGCTGCCGCGGGAAGTGTCCCCGCGGTGCGGGACCGCGGCGGAGCCTGCAGGCGCCCACGCGCTTCCCCATCCCTTGCCACGGAGTAAACAGGGTCACAGCTGCTTCCTGCCCCCCCGGGAGCGCCACGGAGCTGTTTTTGTTGCTGCCTTGCAGGGAATCGCCGTGGGAAACGGCCTCTCCTCCTACGAGATCAACGACAACTCCCTCGTTTACTTCGCCTATTACCACGGCCTGCTGGGAACGCAGTAAGAGGCGCGAGCCGGGCGGGGGACGCGTTGCTGCTGCGTGGCAGGATGGGGGCCGCAGGACGGGACACGGCCGCGGGGCCGGGCAGGACAGAGCAGCCGTTTGGGGAACCTCCCAGCCCGGTTTGGGCCACCCCCAGCTCTGGGGTGGCTCCTGTCCCAGGAATCTCGATGGATGCATTTCCCTTGGCGCTCTGCCCGGGCCTGGGAGCCCATGGGGTGGCCGGGCTGAGGCCTCTGGCTTCGTGGGGCTGCTGCCACCTGGGTGCTGCGCTCACGTCCTACTGCTCTGTCCCAGGCTCTGGAAGGACTTGCAGGCCTTCTGCTGCTCCCAAGGGAAGTGCAACTTCCACGACAGCTCCAACCTGAACTGTACGCTCAAGGTGAGGAGAGTGGAGGGCTCCTGCAGCACCCAGCTCTCCTGCCTCTGGATGGGTGACCGAGATCCTCAGGTATCTGCCAAGTCCCAAACGCTTGCGGCTTGTTGCAGATGGAGGAAATGATCCACATCGTGGAGGAGTCTGGTCTCAACATCTACAATCTCTATGCCCCGTGTGCTGGTGGTGTCCCTGGAGACGTACGGTGAGAGCAGCACCACGAGGGCCGGGTCCGTACTGCGTTGCTGCCTGGTTTGCAGCGTGGGGTCCCAGCGGGCAGAGGGACCCAGTGAGCGGACAGGAGATTCCTCTGGTGCGGTGGCCCATGTACTCCTTAGTGAGAGCCCTGGGCTCTTTCCAAGGGCCCTTGTCCCTCCGGAGCTTTCGGCCTGTCTCACGTGCTTGTTCGCACTGCAGGTATGAGGGCGACTATCTCATCACTCATGACCTTGGCAACTCCTTCATCCGGATGCCAATGAGGTTCTCCTGGCGGCAGGTGAGCCCGGGCACTGGCATTTCCTGGCTGTGTGTCCCATGGTGCCACCAGTGGGCAGGAGCAGGGCAGGAGCAGCAGCTCCCGCGCGCAGGGCACAGGCGCTGCTGCTGCAGGGAAGCTCCTGGCTCTCCCAGAACCTGTTCCGGATGCCCGTTGCCCGCAAGAAGGTCCGCATGGACCCTCCCTGCACCAACTCCACGGCCCCCAGCATGTATCTGAACTCGCCAGCGGTGCGGAAGGCCCTGCACATCCCCGCCGAGGCGCCCGAGTGGCAGGTGTGCAGGTGAGCAGGCGCGGGCCGGGCCGCGCGGCCGCGGCGCCAGCAGCAGCGCCAGCAGCCTCCGTGACGCGGCCACCCCTCCGCAGCTTCGACGTGAACCGCGGCTACAAGCGCCTCTTCATGCAGATGAACGAGCAGTACCTGAAGCTGCTCGGAGCCATGGTGCGTGCGGGGAGCGCCGGGCTCGGGGCCCCTGCGCTGCCGATCGGGCTGTCTGCCAGGCCTGGGCTGCTGCCCTGCCCTGCGTGACCATCCTTGCGCCCCGCAGAAATACCGGATCCTGGTGTACAACGGCGATGTTGACATGGCCTGCAACTTCCTCGGTGACGAGTGGTTTGTGGATTCTCTGTGCCAGAAGGTAAAGGGCAGAGCGGGCTCCGAGCAAGCCCTGTCGCCGGCCTGGAGGGAGCCGTGGCCGCCCCGGCCGGCTGAGCTCCGGAGTGGGAGCTGCGGGCCCTGGTGCTGAGAGCCGGCTCCGCTTCCAGGTGCAGGTGGCGCGGCGGCCATGGCTCTACACCGAGGGAGACGAGAACCAGATCGGCGGCTTTGTGAAGGAGTTCACCAACATCGCCTTCCTCACGGTCAAGGTAGGACTGCGGGCGCGGAGTTGATGGAGCCCCGGCGCGGAGGGCAGCGGGGGGCTGCTGGCCCTGAGCGCCACCTCCCCACAGGGAGCCGGCCACATGGTGCCCTCGGACCAGCCGCTCGCCGCCTTCACCATGTTCAGCCGCTTCATCAAGAACCAGCCTTACTAGGCGCGGGCAGCGCGGCGCTCGGGGGCCGGCCGCTCCTGCACAGCCTGTCCTTCCCTGCTGCCCGGCTGCGCCAGCAGCCCCTGTGCTGTGACACAAACCACTGCCTCGAAGCCACTGCCTCGGGCAGGGAGTCCCGGGGCCCTGCGCAGCCCTCGGAACCCCCGGCCGGGCCCCGGGCTGCAGGCGGTGGAGGGCAGGGGGTGGCTGGGCTGGGGGCTCTGTCCTTGCGGGGTGAGAAATCAGGCCCTGCTGCAGTCTGTGCCTCGCTGTGGTTTCCTGTCTCGCCTCCTCCCTCTCCCTGGAGCCCCTTTACTTCCCTCTGGGGCTGGGAGCTGTACCCACCACTTCCCCCTGCGTGCTGGCCCCACACGCACACGGCGCGAGGCTGCCTGGCACAGCCACTCTGCGCCCCGTGCCCCACGGCGGGGCTGCTCTGAGCTCCGTGCCTCGCGGGGCAGCGGGCACCAAAGTGTTGCCCCTGGGGACTCAGGGCTCCCCTCAGCGCTGCTGCTCCCAGACCACCTCATCTCAGCAAAGGAGGTTTGAACAAACCCAGCACCTCTCTGCCCCACTCAGTGCCTGGAGCACGTCGTGCTCTTGGGGCCTTGCAATAAACTCTCTGAACACTGTAGTTCTGCTCTCATTAACAGCTCTGGGCAGCTCTCTGCTTCACCTGCTTTGCTTTCTGGTCCCAGCATGAGGAAGGTGCCCTCTGCGGAGCCTCCCCTGAGCCGCTGGCAGCAGCTAGTGCTGATGTGCTCTGCCCCTACTTGTGCCCAGGAGCACTGAGGCTTTCTGCAAAGGAGGCACCTGCATGGACAGGGCAAAGTGCAGTTGCTCTGAGCCCCTCTGCTGCTCGTCAGGGCTGTGCCCGTCTCCTGGGTACCTCCAGGCAAGAAAAGCAGCGCCTGCCTCATTCCCCCGCTCCCCTGGGACAGTGGGCGCAGGCTGGGCTGTGCCACCTTCCAAGCAACAAGGCGGTGCGGAGCGGAGGCGACTGTTTATTAGTGTGCTGGGAGGTGCAGCAGGGGTTCCCAGAGCGGCCCTCTCCCCCGTGCTGTCCTGCCCGGGCACGGACGCCCTGCAGTGTGCGCTAGTGAGGGACGAGCTGTTGCCTACCTACAGTCTATGGGTCCAGCCCAGGTTCTGGCCTCTGTCCGGCGAGACAGGCTAGAGCTGGAGCGGCTCCAGGCTGGGCTCCGCGGGCAGGGGGCCGCCCGGGGCGGTGGGCGCGGGGCGATACTTCTCGATCACCTCCCGCAGCCCCTTGGAGAAGTGGAGATCAGCTCCCACGGTGAGGAACCCCTGAGGGAGGGAAGGGTTAGTGCAGGGCTGGTGCTCGCGGAGGGGCCCACGGCTGCCCGGGGCTGCCCACATACCGCGTGGTTCGTGACCACCTCCCTGGTGAAGTCCATGCCTTCGGGCAGCGGGATCTGCACCCCCTTTTTGGTCCTCTCTGCAAGGGGGAAGAGCGGGAGTGAGGCCAGGTCCTGCGGCCTGGGGCCGGGGGGCAGGTGGTGCCCTCACCTACCGTTAATGATGGGCATGATGGTGAGCTGCAGCAGGGTTTTGAGGGGCGCCTGCAGCGAGAAGAGCTGCGGAGAGAGGGCCGAGGTGAGCGCACGGCAGGAGCAGAGCTGCCCCGCGGCACCGGCAGGGCTGGCGGGGGGTCCTGCTCGGTGCGGGCGGCTGCACGTGGCCGGCAGAGCCCGGGGCCGGCCCGGTGTCACTCACCGCCAGCGACTCCAGCGCCGACTGCTTGGAGTAGATGCGGAAGCTGCGGGGGAGAGCGGCCGTGAGCAGGGCTCCCGCCGCCCCGGCCGTCCCGCCCGGCCCGGCCCCGCGTTACCGTCGCAGGTCCAGCAGCACCCGCAGGGCCTTCCCGTGCAGCAACACCCTGGCGCTCAGCTTGCTCTCCTGGCGAGAGAGACGGCCGGTTGGCCCCGCTGCAGGCGGTTCCTGCTTCCCGGGTACGAGGGCTGGGAAAGGCCCCGCGCCGGGGTGGCCGTGTGGGGCAGCCGGGCTCTCACCATGGCCATGCTGGAGAGCTGGACGGGCGGCCGGCCCGGGGGCACCAGCGAGATGTTGAGGAAGGCCGAGACGGAGACGGAGGTGCCCGAGGGTTTGATCACGCAGCGGGGGGGAGCCGACACCTGGAGCACCAGGCGCAGGGGAGCGTCCACCACCCCCGGGCTCTGCGGAGAGCGCGGGTGAGCGCGCGGGGCAGCCGGGCAGGGCGCCTCGGCGCCACCACGTGCTGCTCACCAGCATGAAGATGGTCCCGAAGAACGTGGCTCGCAGCAAAACCTCGAGGTCTTTGGGCACCTGCGGGAAGGCCACGCTGCCTGCAGCAATCCTGCAGCGGCCGCTGCGCGCGGATGGCCCCTCTTGCTGCCCAGGCAGAGGCCAGGCCGCCGGCCCCGGCCAGCAGACCGCGGCACGGGGCGCTCACCTTGTCCCCCTCCAGCTGTATGGCCAGCACGCCCGCCTGGAAGTACGAGTGCATGGCCGAGTCGAAGAAGTGCTCGGAGAAGGCAGCGTAGACCATGCGCTCCGTCTCCTTGATCACCGGCTCCACCGCGTGGTTTTCCAGCTCCTGGTTCTCTTTCCCACGGTAAAAGAACGTGCCCTGGGCCGAGAGCATGCAGAGACCTTCGTGCATGGGCAGCACAGCGCGGCGTGCCCAGGCCGAGGTGCCCGGCACCGAGCCCGTGCCAACCTGCTCCCACGGGGACGGGGCAGAGACAATCCCCCATGCACACCTTGAAGTCCAGGTCGAGGGTGTCCGTGGAGACCACAGGATCCCGCAGGAGGGAGTAGTCAATCCCAACGTGCTCATCCACATAGTTCCTCACTGCCCGAGAGGATGCGCTGTCAGAGCTGCAGGGCCTCCCATGGCCCTATGCTCTGCCCTGCTCCAGGGCAGCTGGATCTGCTCCCCTTCCCAACACTGACCTGGCACCGTGTCCAGCAGAGAGTTGAGCAGCACCAGGCCAGCATGGTTCAGGGATGGGCAGATCTGGAAGGGAATGGGCCGGGCTAGGAGCCAGGGATCGCAAGTCCTGATGAGGACCCAGTCCCTCCTCCGTCATCCTGGGGATCAGCCGCATTTGTGGCTGGCGCAGGGCAGGCAGCCGTTTGCCACGTGCCGTGGCCTGCGCTCTCCGCTCGCTGCTTTACCTGCCGGCTGAGGATGTAGCGCATCCCTGTGATGATGAAAGTGCTCAGGAAATCGTAAACCTTCCTGCAGCGACAGGACAAAAAGGCTACAGTGGCCTCCGTGGCGCAGGGGAAGGCTCCAGCCCTGCCCCTCCCTGGGCCGTTTCCTGCGCGGGGAGCAGCAGAGCCTGGGCCTGGAGGGCCCGGAGCCACCCGGGAGGAGGGACAGGGGACAGGGCTGCAGGGCGGCTCTACCTGAGCGTGCCCGAGAAGCCCGCGTGCATCCCGGCAATGGAGGCGTTGCAGCTCATGTTGGAGATCTTGATGCGCCCGGTCTCGTCCTTGGACAGCTGCAGCACCGTGTGGATCTGAACGCCGTCGGCAGAGGCGTTGATGGAGCCGATGTCATAGCTGGGAGCGAGGGAAAGGGGTGAGAGGAGCACGCGGATCCCGCGCTCCCCTCCGGGCACCCAGCGGAGCACCCAGGACGAGCAGGGGATGCAGCCACCGGGCCAGGACTCTTGCCAGGGAGGCAAGAACTCACAAGAACCAGTAGAGCAGCTGCCGGCGGAAGCGCAGGCTGATGGAGGCGTTGGTGATGGTGAAGGCGAGGTGCTGCTGGGGCTGGAAGCGCAGGTCGGAGAAGGGCAGCTGCAGGTCCAGCACCTTGACCCTGCGGGGACGGGCAGGAAGGGGGTCGGGCCCCGGCGGCAGCGGCGGCGCCCGGGCCGGGGGCACCACTCACTGGCTGATGTTGTAGTGGAACTGCCCCTCCTTGCCGTGCAGGTCGGACACCGTGATGTTCTCCAGCTCCTGCTCCACGAAGCGCAGCCCCTCCTGCTTCACTGCAGGGCAACGACTGTGCTGAGCGCAGCACCCAGTCGGGAGCCCGGCTCCTCCGGAGCAGCCGTGCGGGTCCCAGGCCCAGACCCGTGATGAGCAGTCCAGGGCTTTATCCTGGCCCCCACAGCGGGCTCCGGGCTGGCCCTTACCCAAGTCCAGGCCCTTGGAGGTGATGCGGATCTTGCAGCCGGGAGGGCTGTGCAGGGCTGTGGCCAACCAGGGCAGCAGGAGCAGCAGGAGGCTGCTGGCCGCCATCTCCCACCTAGAGCAGCCGGACACACAGCGGGGGACACCAGAGCAGGGGCCGGCCCCAAGGAGCACCCCACGGCCCCGCTGTGGGGCTCTCATTCCCCTCAGCTCCCACCACGCTGCCCCGTTCCACCGCCCCCAGCTCCCTGCGCACAGCAGCCCACAAGCGGCAGAGCCCCCATGCAGGGTGCGGAGCCCCGTTCCAGACACAGCGGGCCCCAGTCCCTCGCATCCCGCTGGGAACTCGCACGCTCTCCCTGGCACCGGCAGCCTCCCACCCCGTCCCAAAGCCACGCGCCGGGTGGAGCCCAGCCGCAGAGCCGCAGTGGCTGCTGCAGGGACGGGAGCCCCGTGCTGTGGGGCGGCCCCATGGCCCGGCCCCGCGCGGATCTGCTGCCTCCAAACGGCCCCGTTTGCTGCACGCGCTGGGCTGAGCGCGGAATCGGAGCCTCCCGGGGCTGCGGGGCCATCCGGGCCCCGTCCTGTGGCTCCCAGCTCCGTGCCCTCCCCCAGCGGGTCCAGCGGCGCCGGGCGGCTGGGCCTGGCCCTAGGGCTTCCCCTCCGCCGAGCCAGCTGCGGCTGCAGCTGCGTTTGGTACTTACGGCGCCGGGGTGGCCCGTCCTTGGCTCCCCTGGCGCAGGGAAGCTGAATCACGTGAGGGGGGGAAGGAGAACACCAGCAGCAACAGGAGTTTCTCTGGGGCTGGCTGAGGTTCCCCTGCCTTTATATATCCCACCAGCTGCCACTCCTTGCGAGCCCACAGCTGGGAGGAGCAGCGGGAATGGGGAGGATGCAGGGCTCAGGCTGGCCGGGCGGCAGAGCCGACCCCCGTCCCGCTGCCGGCACCGGCACAGAGGCAGCGGGGGGCACGGGGCCGGGCGCAGCGTCCTGCACGGACACAGGCACTGACACGCGCCATGTCCCATCCCAGGCACTGTGTCCCTGTCCCAGGCACCACGTCCCCCTGTCCTGTGCAGGGCATGGGACACCCCACATAGGCAGGGTGAGAGGGCTCCCATGTTCCGGGGAGCCTCCTGTGTGTGATCGGACCGGGCTAAGCGTGTGGCCGGTTCCAGGCCCGCTGGCAGGTCCACTCTGGGCTGCACAGAACACGGCCCCGCATCAGGGGTACTGCTTTGTGCCCATTTTTGATAGGAGCCCCAGCTGCAGAGCACCAGGGCCTGGGAGCTGGTCTGGCACCTGCTGCCAAGGTCTGGGCACAAACGTGGCATCCTGGAACCTCCTGGGCTCTCCAGCCACGTCACTCTGCCCAGATGAGCCTCAGCTTGCTTCATGTGCCAAGGAGATGCTGCCAGAGCCCCCCGCGATGCCCCCTCTGCTCTTCCTGGCAAGCGGCAGCACTAGGGGATGGACCCAGCACCCCGGGAACACTCCGTGCACCGCCGCTTCCTTCGGAGGCTCAGGGAGCTGGCGGAGCGGAGAGGCAGCGGCATCGCTCGTCCCGGGGGCCCAAGCGCTGCCCCTTGGGCTCCGCACAGCCGGGAAGCCCTGGGCAAAGCTGGAGCTCCTGCAAGAAGGAGCCAACGTGAGGCAGCCCTTGGTGCCCTGGGCGAGCGGCAGCGCAGGGCTCCCTGCGCAGGGGCACGCGGGAGGCTTAGTGCTTGCGCAGCACTGACCCCTCCAAAGTGCTTTGCCAGCATTAACTAATTAAACTGACCCTAGTGCTCCGGGTGCAGAGGGCAGGACCTGCGTGAGCAGGTTGGGTCGCTGCCCAGGGAGCAGCAAAGCGGGACAAGGAGGTGTCCGAGAGGCAAAGGGCAGCGCAGGACCCCCCCCCAGGCGGGCAGCAACGGCCCCTCGGGCTGCTGCCGCCTCCCGGCGGGTCAGTCCCGGCTGAGCGCGGGGCAGAGGGCTGCGAGCGCACCCGGAGGGCGGCCACCGCCGGCGGCACCGGGACAACTGCCCGGGAAGGGGCCAGCCCCG
Organism: Tinamus guttatus; assembly: GCF_059628265.1. Lineage (NCBI taxonomy): Eukaryota > Metazoa > Chordata > Aves > Tinamiformes > Tinamidae > Tinamus > Tinamus guttatus. The sequence goes on from NW_028288728.1 coordinate 1,278,711, forward strand.
CCGGCCAGCAGCGGCCGGGGGCTGCAGGGACGGCCCCATCGGGCGGCGGCCGGGAAGGAGCCTCGGCGGGGCCGCTCAACGCCGCGGGGGGCGGCGGCAGCGCCGGCCCCGGCCGCTCTTCAAAGGCCGCGCGGCGGCGGCCGCGCCCGGCGCGACGGAACCGCCCGCGGCGCGGGGGGAGGGGCCGCGCGGCCCGGAACAGCGCGGGGCGGGGCAGGGGGCGGGGCTGGCGGGGCAGGGGGCGGGGCGCGCCGCCGCCACCGCCCCCAAGATGGCGCGGGGGCAGGGGCCGCGCGCGTGCGCACGGAGGGCAGCGCTCCCGCGGGCCGCGCCGCCGCGCGTGCGCACTGCGGCGCGTCCGGGGCGAGGCGGGCACCGCGCGTGCGCCGCGCGGCGGGCGGGCGGCGGCGCATGCGTAGTGCCAGGGGCGGCGCCTGCGCGCTGGCGGCCCGCGCTCCCGGCGCAAGATGGCGGCGGCGCGGCGGGCGCGGCGGAGGTGGGGCGGCGACGGGAAGCGCGGCGGCGTCCGGAGCCTGCAGCCCCCCCGCTCCGCACCCGGTAAGGGGCGCTCCCGCGCGGGCGGCGCCGCCGCGGCGGGCGGGGACGCTGCGGGCGGCCGCTCTGCGGGCGGGAGGTGGCGCGGGCCCGCGGCCGCCATCTTAGAGCGCGCCCGGCGCCGCCCGCCCGCCCGGCCTGACGGCCTCGTGTCTCCGCAGCGGCCCCGGCGCGCCAGGCGCGGCGCGCCCCGCTATGAGGATGCGGCCCCGGCGCGGCAGCGGCGAGCACGGAGCGACGGCCACGCGTCCCGCCAGGCAGCGCCTTCCCGTGAGTACCGCCCGCGGCGCCGCCCGCGCCCCGCCCGCCGCCCGCGCCCGGCCAGAGGCGGCGCCCGCCGCCCCGCGCGGCAGCGCCGGCACCGCCCGGCGCCCCGGGCTGCCCTTTGCGCCCGCTGTCCGCGCGAAGCCGCCCTTGCCGGGCGGGAGCTCGTCACAACCCCGCCGCTCCCGCGCGCCCCGCTGCTGTTTCTCCCGTTCGCGCGCCTCCTGCGCGCCCCGCTCCTGCTGCTCTCCGCGTTCCCGCGTGTCCCGCTGCCGTTCCTCCCGCTCTGCTTGGTGTCCCGCTCGTCTCCTGTTTCTCCTGTCCTGCCCGATGTCCTGCTTCTCCCGCTCCCGCGTGTCCCGCTCCCGTTTCTCCTGCCCTGCCTGGTATCACACTCCTCCTGCTCTTGCATGTCTCGCTGCCATTCCTCCCGCCCTGCCCAGTGTCAAGCTCCTCCTGCTCCCGTGCGTCCCGCTGTGGTTCTTCCCGCCCTGTTCGGTGTCCGCTGCTCCTGGCCACGCTCGCTGGCCGGCTGCTGCTGCCCCTGCGCCATGGGCTCTCTGCGGGGCTCCCGTTCCTCTGCAGCACTGGGGGCATCGTCCCGCTCTGCAGAACAACTCTCCAATCCCCGTGCAGCGCCTGCCCTCGGTTCCCTTCGTGGCTGGTGCCCCCATGCTGCTGTCGTACAAGTAGAGCTGTGTCTGTCAGAAGTCCCTGTCAGCTTTTCATTCTTGTCACAGAGCTTACTGTCCGTAAGTTTAATATTTGTTAACACTTGTAACGTGATAAAGTTTCCTGCTTCCTCCACTTATCCGTAAACGGGAGAAAGCAAAGCTGCTCTGCTTACATGATGGTTGGTCAGCAGTGCAACCCCTGGCAGAGTTGCTGTGTGCCCTGGCCCAGCAAGGAAGCTCTTGACCCCCAGTGCTTGGTCACCCTTGTGTGTAACGTGTGCGTGGTGTGCGGGAGCCGACAGCCCCCGCATCCCAGAACAGTTACTGCCTTAGGAAGAACGTAATGAAGTTCACGACTTGGAGCCCCAGGAGCTCTTAGACTCGTGCAGTTTCTCGCTCTGAGTGACCACAAAGGGAGCCTGAGCCACTGCCTTGTTTCTGCAGGGCGGCTGCACTGACTTCGCTGCCTCTGGCAGCTCGCTAAAATGGTTATAGAGATCACAGCAGGGTCAGAGTTCAGGAGAAAGCGTCAGTAAACAAACGTTGTGCAGCATGCCCGCCGCCGAAGGGGTTAAACGCACGGGTTGCGTTAGCAGAGTGTGCACAGCGGCCGCTCTCGCCTGTGGGCCTGGGTGCTGCCCTGCCCAGCGGCTGCAGCTGCGGGTTCCTTCCCCCTGTCCCTGCCCGCCCCTGCCAGGGACACTCGAGACTGCTCCGCAGTGTTCGAAGGGCCCAGCGGGTCCCAGTGTCCCTCGCTGCTGGCCCACGTCGCTCTCATTTCACCCTCCATGCGATTCATGGCTCGACTGGCGCCACTTTTTCTTGGTCTAATATCTAATCTTGACTTAACATCTCCTGCCATTCTGCGCTTCCGAAATGACCAGTGAGTGATGTTTCCTATGGGCCGGAAAGGGAGCAAGGATGAGTAAGCCCAAATTAATACAGTGTGCAATCCAAGCCAGTGTTTTGACTTAAAAAATGAAGCACAAGGGAGTACTATTATGTTATTCAGCCACATGAAAAAAATGGACAGGATTGGGCTTCTGCTGCTGAACTTGTGTGTAGGGTGAATAGAGTTGAGCAGCTGAAGGGGATGGGTCTTCCCCCAGCCCCGTTCACTGCCGGTGCCTCCAGGGCTGCTGAAGAGGAGCCACCGTAGCGCTTGCCTCAGCAGTGGTGTTTGGAAACTTCCCTGAGGGAGAAGGGTGACTAAGAGAGGAAAAGCCCGGCCTCTGTTCCTCCAGCGGGCAACGGTTAATGATGAGTAAATAGAGCTTTACTGTTTCAGCTGACTTTCGCTTGCATAACTGTTGTTATGCTGATGAAAAAGCACTATGGACTAAAATAATCTCTCTGCAGCATTACAGTTAGCCTGGGAGGGGTGAGGAATAAAACCCAGGAGTTTCTGACTCTGGCCTGTGGTTCTCTGGACCACAGAAGTTATTATTAGAGGAGCACTGAGGCTATTTTATATTGCAGTTTTTTTTTTTTTTAATAAATACCTTTGGTTTAGCCTTGTGAAGTTATGTGTCTGTAAATAGTGGCTTAAACTACCTCTGAAGGTAACAGATGCAACTAATAATAAGAATGTGGTAGAAGGTGGTACCTGTTCAGGCTGCATTCCGAGAATTGCATTATTTTTTGCTCTCAGTTCCGAGGTATGGGATCAAGCACTGCCCTCTTTAGAAAAATATAGCTGAAAACTGTGTATGTTGAGTGCTGGCCAACTGGTCTCCCTGGTTTGTGCTGTTCAAAGCTCAGCATCCCCTGTAGCTAGTTTGCACCTAGGTGACCAAGCAGGTATTTTCAGGATTCAGGTGCTGTTTTGTATGCACAAGTTCAAGTCCTGTTTGATTGCCAGAATGAACTTTTACTGTTACGGATGAATAGGCCAGTTGCATCTTGGATTTCTCCTTTTGTAACCCACATGTTTGTGTGTTTTCTCTAGCGCAGTTGCTGAGAAATGGCCAATGAGAATCACGGAAGCCCTGCGGAGGAGGCATCTCTGATGAGTCACTCACCTGGTACCTCCAACCAGAACCAGCCCAGCTCACCCAAACCCATGCGGCTGGTGCAGGATCTCCCAGGTACTGGTTCTGCCTTTGAGAAGGCCCAGTATGGATTTCTGAAGGCCTTGGGGAGCAGGGGGAAGTAGGTGAAATGAGAGGCCCCCGGGCACATTCCGTGTGCTGTGATAGCCGTGTGGACCCGAAGGGCAGGGCTCTTGCTGAGGAGCAGTGCTGACTTTCTGTGTCTCCTCAGATGAGCTGGTGCAGGCTGGCTGGGAGAAGTGCTGGAGCAAGCGGGAGAATCGCCCTTACTATTTCAACCGCTTCACTAACCAGTCGCTGTGGGAAATGCCTGTCCTGGGGCAGCACGACGTCATTGTAAGTAACGGTTATCACAGGGGGCTGTGCTGCTCCGGGCCAGGCTGAGGCTGCGCTCTCCAAGACCTGCCGCTACGTGTGTGGGTGGCTCCCGGGTGCTTTCCGACGCCTCTCGGAATCCAGAGGTTCGCCTGGTTCCGATGAGACGTTCCTTATGCAGATGCATAAGGTAGTGATGTTCCAGATATGGTGCTGTGCTGCTCAAAGAGTACTCAAACTGGGGGAGCTTGTTGTGTTTGTTTTGCAGTTTTGTTTGTTTGTTTGTTTGTTTAAACAAACCAAGCCAAACCTACAGGGAGAAGCCGATAAGAGAATTCTGTAAATTTCCACAGTTGCCAACATTAATGTCCTTATTTACATCTACTTAGGCGCCTGGGGCAGTGAAATGGAAAGATAAGAGGGCTTATTGCCTTCATTTGGGACTCTGCAGTGGGAGTTGATGAGCTAATGAGTACCGTGTTTTGGACCCTCTTAGTCAGACCCTCTGGGACTGAACGCGGCTCCTATGCCGCTGGAAGGTGGAATGGCAGAGACCTCTGTGGAGAGCAAGCAGAGGAAGAGGAGATTCTCTGAGGAAGTTCCACCCAGTGGCAACAGCATGAAAAAGCCCAAGGTGGGTCTCTCTTCCTGAAACCAACAAGATTAGAGGCATTGTGCAAATAAGCCTCCAGGACTTGGGGCTTGGACCTTGTTTTTGAGCTGTGCAAGGTCAGGCCATCCTAGCATTACTCAGACTGTGATATCTTCAGAAGATGGAAGAACAGGATCTGACCCAGCTCAAGCCAGGTTGCCATGCAGCCTGAGGTGGAGGTTGAGGTTCTAGAGAACAGGTTATGACTGAGAAATGTGGGGGCCTGCATGTCCTTACTGATCTATTCTGGTAGCAGGCAAAACGTGCTCTAGCAGTGTGTTGGGTATCCTGAGCGACGTGCTGCTGAGGGATTGTTCAGTATGCTGGGCTTGTTCCTTGCTTGTCGTCTTCCGATGTAGTCATTCATATTTTTCACTTCCAGGTGGATATTCCAGGAAACCCAGCTGCCCAGTCAGTCCCCATTTCTCCCAGTATTCCAGGGAGCTCTGTTCTGAAGGCATGGTGTGTTTCGCCTGAAGATAAACAGCAGGCAGCTCTTTTACGACCATCGGAGTGAGTTGTCTGTTTGTCTTTTACTCTTTCCGTGGTAGTAGGAAGCCGATGGTTTTCCAAATGTCTTTCTAGAAAAACATGAACGATACAACACCTCCTCTGCTGTCTTTTCAGGGAAGGTGGAATCCTAACAGTTCTATCTCCTGGCTTATACAAAGCTCAAGGAGATGTTTTTAAATGTGACATTTGATAATTGGCTAATGGTCTAGCCATCTTCATGACATTGGCTTCTGCCGTAGAGTATACTGGGACCTGGATATTCAGACAAATGCGGTGATTAAGCAGAAGGCACCATCTGAAGTGCTGTCTCCACATCCTGAGGTGGAGCTGCTTCGATCCCAACTTATTCTCAAGCTGCGGCAGCACTATCGTGAGCTCTGCCAACAGAGAGAAGGTAAATTTTTGCTGGTCCCCACCTTTTTTTGTCTCCTCAACTCTGCAGTGCTGCAATGTTCTTCCTTCTGGTTTACATCTGTCTGTTTTCCCTGTGATCATCCCTTTTTGTCATGGTTATACTCTGTGTGACGTTGTATAAATTAGTATATTGTGATGAAGTGATATTGTATAATTTTGCCATTAAGCAGACTTCTAGCCTGATGATCCTTATCAGAGCTTCTGGGCATCTCTTTAAGCTAGCACACTAATTAGACCCTTTTTCTGTGCTTCTTCAGGAATTGACCCCCCAAGGGAGTCCTTTAATCGCTGGATGTTGGAGAGGAAGGTGGTTGACAAAGGGACAGATCCTCTGTTACCTAGTGACTGCGAGCCAGTAGTTTCTCCCTCCATGTTTAGAGAAATCATGAACGACATTCCGATCAGGTACGGCTCACAGAGAGCACTGTCCTGTGCTTTGTGTCTTGGACCAAACCAGTGATTTGTCTCATGTTCTGGGCTCTTGTGTCTTATTTTCCTTGATGAAGTAGTGGGGTGCTGTTGATGTAAAGTGTGGGAGCTGGGCTGGGTCTCCAGGCTGTTATGGCAGCTCTGAAATTGATGCCTGTGAATGTGTGATTTTGTCAGGTTATCCAGAATCAAGTTCCGTGAGGAAGCCAAGAGGCTGCTCTTCAAGTATGCTGAGGCTGCCAAACGGCTTATTGAATCCAGGTAGGAGTTCTACAGTTCTGTCACCTTTTAAAAACAGAAGAAGTTTACAAGAGTTTTTAGAAGGAACTGCCATATCCCACCTTATTCAGCACTGATCATCATCTTCCTGAGTTCGCAGAAAGTTAGGAACATACTGAAGGAAAGCAATAATGCTGGAGGAATCTCTTGGTAGTAATTTTACAGTAAAATCAAACACTGGGAAGCTGAATGGCTAGGACTGGACATGGAATTGCTTCTGAAGTTGTTTGTCCCTGGTATTACAAGGATGGTTGGGCAGTCAGTGCTATTAAAGAGCAACCAGTTTGAAGTGGTATTTCGTTATACCACATCTATTTTTTCTCAAGAGTTCTGCCACATGAGTGAATTGAGTAAGATAGCCTCATTTAAACACTACAAAACTTGGTAACAGGATAGCTTTCACACAGTCACAAATCCCTAACAGTGGCTGCGTTTGAAAAGGAGAAGCAAGAGCAAAATGGACCGTTTTCCTATTAGATAAATCCTTTATGCACCCCTCCTGTTGCAGAAAGGACAACAGCAGCCACACAGTGTTTCAGAGAGATCATGACAGTCCCTAGTCACACAAATGTCTGGGAGCGTTTTCCACGGGAGGCCTGGGTGGGAGTGATAGGGCAGGGCCTTGAGGAAGTGCTGGCAGCTGTTTGTCCCCACTAATAGAAAAGTGCTGTGCTGGGACAGAACATATTGCTGCACAGCTGTGGGTAAAATCTTGCATCTCCGTTGCATGCAGGAGTGCATCACCAGACAGCAGAAAAGTGGTGAAGTGGAATGTAGAGGACACCTTCAGCTGGCTGCGCCGGGACCACTCTGCCTCTAAGGAGGACTACATGGTCTGTATCCCTGCTTTGTGCAAGTGGGCACACTGCGAGCGTGCGGGGCGTGTAGGACCAGGAAAAGGTCCTTGGGAAGGCTGTGATTGCTCTGCTCTGTGCAGTGTAAGTGAAGGCTCTGCATACCTCAAGGGAATCTGCTTATGGGTTTTTTAAGGGATTTTCTGATTCTGCAGGACCGCCTGGAGCACTTGCGCAAACAGTGTGGGCCCCATGTGTCTGCTGCAGCAAAGGACTCTGTTGAAGGCATCTGCAGCAAGATTTATTACATATCCCTCGAATATGTCAAGCGGATCCGTGAGAAGCATCTTGCAGTCCTCAAAGAGAACAATATATCTGGTATGCAGTAACCTGAAGAGTCATAGGAGCTCAGCATGTGGCACTGCTGTAAAGGCAGGGCACTCTGTCCTGCTCCCCGTTTAAACAGGGATGAGTTGGGAGGGCAGCTCAGTGTGCAGGCTTGTGTTTGATTGACTAGATATACCCAGCCCGTGACAGTCACCAGGTAACTGGTGCCATTATCAGCTGTGGTAGCAAACAGCTTTAGTGCCCACTTGACAGGATTCAGTAGCTTCCAGGGCTGAGCACTCTGAACGGGCATTAGCTCCTTTCCCAGCACGGCCCTGTCTTGTGTTGCTGCTGTGGGCATTCCTGCACCACTCCCTTTCCTAATGCCAGGCCTTCTGTCTGCCCTATACTCTGCCACATCTTGGTCTCTGAGCACCTTGAGGACTCCTGTGCGTCCCAGGGATCACTATGCACTCTTTCCTTGCAGAGGATTCATGTTCCTTGAACTTTTCTCTGTGTTCATTCTTCCCATTTTATATCTGTACTTCTGCCTTTAGCCCTTTTCTCTTTTAGATCCTTGCCTTTGTCAGACAGCTCCCTCCAGATCCCTGTGTCTGCCTTTTGGCACTTGTCTTCCCTCCCAGCTGTGTCCAAGATTCCTTCCTACTGCTCTTTCCTGTGAACTCTTGTTTCTGCTGAAGTTGAGACTCAGTTGCTATCCGAGATGGGTAACCACAAGGTGGCAGAAAGATTCCTTTTCCTCCCGCCCTTGACAGCCTGAGAACATTAATGGTTCTTTGAATTTCACAGAATTACAGGATGGTTAAGGTTGGAAGGGGCCTCTAGAGATCATCTAGTCCAACCCCCCTGCACAAGCAGGGAACCTAGAGCACATGGCACAGGGTCGCGTGTGCCACCCTGGGGGCAAACTGAAATGACAACGATCATGAAAGCAATTTACCCCTCTGGAAGATGCTGAAATGGTGCTGCTTGCATGGCTGCTGTATTACAGATAGAGAAATATTGTCAAGTGAATCCCTATTGTGCCCTGCTAACGGATCATGGAATTAATTTGGGAATTGGCTTTGAACCTAGGTAGCTGCCTACACAATATACGAAGAGGCAACTACTGTGTTTTTGCAGGGACCGCTCTGTTTTTCAGCCGCAGCCCCTACCACTGCATGTTTTGAGATGGAAGAGGGGGTTTTGCTTCTGTTGTAATGGGTTGCATTCCACTTTTAATTTATTCTCTGCAGCTGAGATGGAAGCTCCTGAAGTCCAGGACAGACTTGTGTATTGTTACCCAGTGAGACTGGCCATCCCGTGCCCTCCGCTGCCCAGCGTGGAGATGCACATGGAGAACAACGTGGCCTGCGTGCGGTACAAGGGCGAGATGGTCAAAGTCAGCCGCAACTACTTCAGCAAGCTGGTGAGCGCGGCGGGCGGGCGCCCTTGGACAGGGGTGTTTCCCTCTTTTCCTTCGGGAGAAGGGAGTGTGTGGCGGGACGGGGCGCTGGCCTGCTGGGGGCGTGGGCATTGCCACAGCGTGCGTGTGTACTGGCTGCAGTGACTGTCCTGGCTTTGCTTCTAACGGCCGGGCTTTCTCTTCCAGTGGCTTCTCTATCGGTACAGTTGCATTGATGACTCTGGCTTTGAAAAGTTTCTGCCCAGGGTTTGGTGCCTTCTTCGTCGATACCAGGTACGTGGTCTCACCATGGTCATTGTGTATCAGGAAGCTCTAGTAACACTGGGGAACTGAGCTTACTGTCAGTGCTCTGAGACCCGTGATTCTGGGAGCCTGATGCAAAATCAGTCCTAAACAAGGTCTGTGTCTGCTCCTGGTCTGCCGAGATGGGATTCCAGTCTGGGGAGCAACTGTGATGTTGACAGAAGACCTCAGTGGGGATAAACTCTTATGAAAAAGACTTCCATAGTTTGGATTTGCGTGTTCTGAGACTGGACCGAAGCTTCCTGGGGAGGATTTGTGGAGGTGGCAGTTGGCTTGTGGGGCCTGATTTCGATGAAGTATCTAAAAAGCATTCTTGGGTACATGCAGGGGACCTACAAGAATTTGAGAAAGGAAGAGGGGGCCCTGCATACCTAGAGGCGTGGGTGCATGGACGTGTGGCCCTGGGTCCGTGGTCAGTGAAGGGAGCAGCAGGAACGCAGCCGAGTGCAGGCATCGCTCACCGGGGTTTGCTCTCCTCAGATGATGTTCGGTGTTGGTCTGTATGAAGGAACTGGCCTGCAGGGGGCACTTCCCGTGCATGTCTTCGAGGCCCTCCACAAGCTCTTTGGAGTGAGTTTCGAATGCTTTGCCTCGCCCCTGAATTGCTATTTTAAACAGTACTGTTCGGCCTTCTTGGATACAGACGGGTATTTTGGATCCAGGGGGTGAGTCCAACGTTACGGTGCCCTTGCGTGTGTCTGTGTGGGTGCAAGCGTGTGTGCAAATGGCTCGAGATAGGCAGCTTTGTGAGTTCAGAGGCGCAGCTGGCTGTGGGGTGTCTGCTCGAAAGGACACGTGCTTTAAGCTGCTGAAGGCACTGAGGGGACACGCGGTCTGTGAAACGATCAGGAGTTAGTGCAGTTAGAGGGGGTCTGATCTCTGGTGTGATGGGCTGTGTAGGTCTGTCAGTGCTTGCCCTTGTCCGGGAGAAAAGGCAAACCAGGCGCTCGAGCAGCCAGCAGTGGCAGCCAGCAGTGGCAGCCAGCAGTGGCAGCCAGCAGTGACAGCCAGCAGTGACAGCCAGCAGTGAGCTCAGGCACACGGGTCCCTGGCGAGCAGCTGCGCTCAGGAAGCAGCAGGCCCCGTGTAGCAGGGCTTCCCGGGGTACCGCTGCCTTTCCTGAGCATATGGGTGCTTCTGAAGATGTTTGAGCAAATCCTAGCTTCTCTGATTGGCATCTTTGTCTCTCTCTTCCAGCCCGTGCCTGGATTTCTTCCCTATAAGTGGCTCTTTTGAGGCAAATCCTCCATTCTGTGAGGAGCTGATGGATGCCATGGTGTCTCATTTTGAGGTAGGCCTGCTCACCTGCGCTGCTGTTCTGAGGGGAGCTGTGCAGCCTGTCCCCTTCTCTCCGCTGCTGCATCCTCACCCTGGGGCTGTAATTCAATAGGCAAAAGACTGTGGTAGCAGATTTACTGTTCGGGAAGCAGAAATGTGTCGTTTTTGTAGAACTCATCAGACACGTCACTGCTCAGTGCAGGCTAAAACAATGTGTTTTCTTTTTGGCTTAGAAACTGCTGGAGAGTTCCAGTGAGCCCCTCTCCTTTATTGTCTTCATCCCCGAGTGGAGGGACCCTCCTACACCAGCCCTGACCCGCATGGAACAGAGCAAGTTCAAGCGGCACCAGCTCATCCTGCCAGCCTTTGATCACGAGTACCGCAGCGGGTCTCAGCACATCTGCAAAAAGTAGGCCTGTCTCTTGAGTTGTGAGTGTCCCGGTGCTTCTAGGAATGTGCTTTTGATGAGCTGCACAGACGCATGTCAGGAATATCCCATGCCAAGTTGAAATCTATTGATAGGACAGATAAGAAGAAATGTTGTCCATAATCATCCTGGATGTTTAAGACAAGCATACAGAGTGCTGTGGATTTATACATTTGTTTACTGACTCTTGAGTGTTTCACTTAATTAAAAAGCTTGCGAGTTGAGTATTCCTGGGGACAAGCCTAATCTGAATGACTTCCACAATGTGGTGCTATGGTCGTTGTCTGTGCCCCCCAGTTAACTGTAGCCTGGTGATTCGCTGCTGACAACAGGCGAGCGCGGCGGTGCCTCCCCAGCGCAGGGGCTGTCAGGCACTCGCCGCCTGACACGCTGCCCTTTCCCTCTGAGCCGTGAGGAAAAGGGACAGGGCACAGCTCATGTACGAGCGGCCGCGGGGGCGGCCGGAGCGTGTGTGCGGAGCTGCGCGGGCGCTCGGCGCGGGCGCACGCTGAGCGCTGCCCTTTTCCTTGCAGAGAGGAGATGTACTACAAGGCCGTGCACAACACTGCCGTGCTCTTCCTGCAGAACAGCGCGGGCTTCTCCAAGTGGGAGCCCACCCCGGAGCGGCTGCAGGAGCTGGTCGCAGCCTACAAGCATTCAGGCCGGACCCTTAGTTCCTCGAGTTCCTCATCCTCATCTTCATCCTCCTCCGCAGCAGACAAAGAGCGGGAGCTGGGCCGAGAGCAAAGCAGCAGCCGGGAGACTAATCCCAACTAATGTGGCGAGGTGAGAGACAGAGACGGCGGCCCCGGAGGAGGCTTCCCGGGCAGCGGAGAGACTGCTGGCTGCAGCCCCGGCTGGGGGGACTCTTGCACAGGAGCCCCCCAGCACCCGTCTCCTCTGCAAAGTCGCCAGCGCCGGGAGCGCGAGGAGGCCTTGGCGCTGCCCGCGCCGAGGGCAGCGCGTCCGGGCGCAGCAGGAGAGCAGCAGGAGAGGAGGCCCCTTGGGCACCGGAGCGCCGAGGCGGCGGGGAGGGGCGGCCGGAGCTGGGACACGGACAGACGGACCGAGGGACTGACGGACGGATGGCGACTGCTGAAGCGGCACCTGGTGCCGCGGCCGGAGCTGTCCCGGCAGCGCCGGAGCCGGCGCGGGCAGAGAGGAGCGGGCAGAGCCCGGCGGCCCCGCCGGCCGCCCCGGCACCAGCCCCGCTCCGTGTCCATAGTGTAAATAGTTCTGTCCACGGCCCCTGCGCTCCTCGCGGGGCTTCTTTCCATTGCATCCGTGTTTCTTTTCCACACGTCCGCGTCCCGTGCTGGCCGGCGCTGTTTACCGGAGCGGCGAGGAGCGCAAAGCCAGAGTTCCTTGGTGTGTAAAGACGTCTTTGCAGCTGTTTTGTAGTCGTTGTGGTTTTTATGCGGAGCCTCTGGGCTTTATTTAACCTCCTTGGGTTTTGTTTTGTAAGGATTAATTTAACACAGCTAACCATTTTATTACTTTTATCAAGAAGAGCAAAGTCTATTTTTGATTTCCATTTCCTCGTTCTTAGGAACATTAAAGACCAGCATACAGCCCTGCCTCGTGTCGCTGCCTTCGCTGCCCGCCCGGGCACATGCCTGTGGTCTCGCTTGGGCTCTTGTTCTGAGTGAAGGGTAGAAAATAGTCATTTTTGGAACTTGTATTTCTCTAGCACATTGCTTGAATTGCAGAAAACTACAAGCTGAGAGACCCGGGATATTTAATAATTTATCCATCACATTAAGAGTCAAAAGTTACAAAGACAAACGAAGCAAAAATGTTGGTAATGGAAATACGGGTAGCTTCTCCAAGATGTTTAAAAAAGGTGGTAATAAAAAAGTGTCAGTGAGGGAAATATATTATCATCATCGTCATGACCAGTTTGATTGGTTAGAGAATTCTCCTGCATCCGGTTCCTGACAATTCCTGGACTTGAGCCACTGGTGACATGGAGTGTTGATAAAAGCCACAGGTACTGTAGAACCTACCCTTTGCCTGGATAAACTGTCCTAGCGCTGACTTTGCCCTTGATGTGCAGACCTTCCCCTGCTGCGCGTGCCTCGGTCCAGCCTCCAGCCAGTGAGACGTTCTGGCTCTGGCCCTTGAGAACCATCTGCTACCACGACTCCATTGCATCAGAGCTGCGAGGGGAGGCTCGTGCTGGAGTTCTAGTCTCCTGCAGTTCCAGGATGGGGCTTTCCTGGCCTTTGGGCATTTCATGACCCAAACTGTAGAGCTCCTCTCTACCTTTTGACAGGTAATTCCTGGGCGAGGTAGTGTCACCTGAAGTCGTATCATGGTGTAACTGGTGAGACCGTCCCTGTGGGTCTGAACGTGTGCCAACAGATTATGAACCACAGGGCTGAGGAAGCGCTTCGAGCCCTGCTCGGCACCGGCCCCTGCATGCGGAGCCTCCGCTCCCTGCGGCACCGAGACCCCCTGGTCCCGGCTGGGCCCAGCCAGCGCCTCGCCTGGGCCAGGGGTTCTGCAGCTCTCCGGGGCGATTGCCAGGAGCCCTTGGCGTCATTGGCCTTCTTTAATTCTCAAAACAGTAACTCCAGCAGTACAAGAAGCTGTTTTTAAAGCCCTTTCCCCGCTTTATTCATTCCCTGGAGGCAGGGTGGGTTCTTCAAGTGCGGGTGCCCGAGCTGCACTAACGCAGCCCGTGTGAGCAAACCCCTCGGCCCGGCTGGGGGAAGGACGGGGACGGCCTCGGCCTGCGCCCTCCGAGGAGGGTAACTGCCTGGGTAAGGGGGTAATTGCCCCATGAGTGGTGTTGTGACCAAGTCCTGCTGTGCTGCTTGGTGGCTCTGGAAATACCTCCCTTATCCAGACACAGCAGAAAATGCATTTAGAAATAGTGTCAGGGTTGAGCCCTGGTTTTACTGGTGCTGAGACCATGGGCTCTCCAAATCCCCCTTTCAGCTTCCCCAAAGTCTCCTGGAGAGTTTTTCTGCACCCCTCGGAGACCTCTTACAGCTCTGTCTTGAAGGAAGCGAGAAGTAGAGAAGGGCAGAGGAGCCCTTTGAAGACCTGACGAACGGGTCTGGTCTTAAAACCAGGAGAGGAACGCGGAGAGGAGAGGAACGAGCTGGGACCCAGTGTGGGGCCTGAGCCCATCGCAGCAGAGGGGAGAGGGGATAGATAAAACACCTCCCAGAGGGGCTGCTTTGGGCTGGAGGGGCCAAGGGGCCGCTGAACAGCCAGGACAGCAAACAGGTTTTGGGTTGCAGGACCAGAACTGCTGGAATTCCTGCACCCTCTTCATCGACACTGCTGCCACACTGGACGCTCCCCCAAGGCTAGCGATGCTCCTGCCACATCTGCAACCCACGTGGCCAGGCCAGCCTGGAGCGAAGAGCAAAGCACCGAGCGCGGGGCCGGGAGCGCCCTGTGGCCACACGTCGGCACGAGGGTGGCTGAAGTGAGAGGAAGGGCCCAGCTGGGAGGAAGACGGCAGGACAGGGCGCAGCCGCTGCCCCCTTCCATGGCAAAGCCCTGGGCAGCACCAGGCTCGTGCCCAGCTGTGAGCACTGTGCGTGTCCTCCCGGGCGCTGCGCGTGTCCTCCGGGCGCTGCAGCCCATGCTCCAACATAGCCGGTGCATGTGGGGCCCCTGCACCAGCCGCACTCCTGGGGCAGCAGGTTGGCGAGACGGCGCCCGGCAGGGAGGACTCGCTCTGCTGTGCACTGCCCAGGCCGGTGTCCAGCGCTGCAAGGGCTGCGCTGGGGGGACTGCGCTGAGGGAGCTGCACTGAGGGGGCTGCAGTGCGGGGCTGCGTTGGGGGCTGCGCTGCAGCCCGCGCTGCGGGCACAGGCCGGGCAAGGTCGGACCCCCGCGGCGGCGCTTCAGACCCGCCCCGGCCCGGGCGCTTCGCCCTGGGCCGCGTCCCCTCCCCGGGCCGTGCAGAGCCGCCCCTTCCCTCCCCTCCCCTTCCCGGGAAAGGGCGGGACGGGGTCGGTGCCGCGAGGGCCCCGCGGCGCCCGGAGGGGCAGGGAAGGGGCTGCGAGGGGCCGGGGCCCGCCGAGCCCCCGCCGGCGCCTCCATCCCGGTGCCTCCATCCCGGCCCCTCCATCCCGCTGCCTCCATCCCGTTGCCAGGCCAACGGCGCGGCGGATGCTCGCAGGCTCCGCGCGCCGGGAACGGCTGCGCGGCGGCGCCGGGCAGCGCCTGCCCATGGGCGGCCTGCAGCGCCCGCCAAGCGCCCGCGGGGACGGGGACGGGGACGCGGCCTGACCGCCGCAGAGCCCGGCCGGGGGAGCCCCCGCGCACAGGTAGGGCGGCCATGGGAGCGCGAGAACGCGGGGACGGGGATGGGGACGGGGACAGGGGCGGCCGAAGGCGGGATCCTGCTGCCCCCTCCCTCTGCAGAGCGCGGGGCCGGTGCGGGGAAGGGCCGGGGCTCCCGGCAGCCCCCAGCCCCGCTCGGCTGTGGAGCCAAATGGCCCTGGCCCAGCGCAGCCCAGGGGCAGCAGCACCGGCAAGACCCGCGATCCTTCTGGCGGAGCCGCCGCTCACCAGGGCCTCCCTGTCCCCAAGGCAGCCCGGCCCCCGCGGCCGCCCCGGCGCCGGCCATGCCGCACGAGGACGGCGAGCGGGAGAGCGCCCAGCCGCTGGTGTTCACCGCCCACGAGCTGGAGTGCAAGATCTGCTACCACCGCTACGACGCCCGCGCCCGCAAGCCCAAGCTGCTCAACTGCGGCCACCGCGTGTGCGCCAAGTGCCTGCGCAGGATGGTGGCGCTGGGCGACGTGTCTCCCCGCCGCCTCAGCTGCCCCTTCTGCCGCCGGGAGACGCCGGTGCCCGGCGCCGACGTGCAGCGGCTGCAGGACGACGGCACCGTGCTGGCCGTGCTCTCGTACCACGAGCGCGCCAAGAAGCGCGGCGCGGCCCGCTCGCCCGAGGTGCTGCTGTGCCCCAGTGTGCTGGAGCCCTTTGCCGAGCCCTCGCCCAGCCCCGAGTGCCTGGTCATCACCATCCTGGAGGTGCCCGAGGGGCTGGCGCCGCCGGAGGGGCTGGGCATGCTGGACGTGATGCGGCTGTACGGCGGGGCGGGCGCGCGGCCCTGCCGGGGCCCCCTGCGCCAGTGCCGCTCGTGGACGTGGCAGGCGGTGCCGCACTTCCTGCTCGGGATGCTCTGCCTGCTCTACTTCAGCTCGCTGCCCTTCGGCATCTACCTGCTGCTCGTGGAGCGCCACGGGCTGGGCATCGTGCTCGTCAGCCTCGTGCCCTCCACGCTGCTGCTCTGCATCTTCTACAGCTGCTGCCAGTGCCTGTGCCGCGAGCTCTGCGCCTTCCCGGCTCCCTGAGCGCTGCCGAGCGGGAGCAGCCGCAGCGCGGCCGAGCCGGAGCCCTGGGCTGAGCCACCGGCTGCTGCCCTGGCTGGGGGCTCCTGCCCTGCAGCTGCAGCCCCAACTTCCCGCAGCGCCGCGGCCGGAGCTGTCCCGGCAGCGCCGGAGCCGGCGCGGGCAGAGAGGAGCGGGCAGAGCCCGGCGGCCCCGCCGGCCGCCCCGGCACCAGCCCCGCTCCGTGTCCATAGTGTAAATAGTTCTGTCCACGGCCCCTGCGCTCCTCGCGGGGCTTCTTTCCATTGCATCTGTGTTTCTTTTCCACACATCCGCGTCCCGTGCTGGCCGGCGCTGTTTGTTTACCGGAGCAGCAAGGAGCGCGAAGCCAGAGTTCCTTGGTGTGTAAAGACGTCTTTGCAGCTGTTTTGTAGTGGTTGTGTGTGTTTTTTTTTGTTTTGTTTTTTTAATGCGGAGCCTCTGGGCTTTATTTAACCTCCTTGGGTTTTGTTTTGTAAGGATTAATTTAACACAGCTAACCATTTTATTACTTTTATCAAGAAGAGCAAAGTCTATTTTTGATTTCCGTTTCCTCGTTCCTAGGGACATTAAAGACCAGCATACAGCCCTGCCTCGTGTCGCTGCCTTCGCTGCCCGCCCGGGCACACGCTGGGGGTCCCACCGTGGGGCTGGGTGCGGGCAGCACCACCCCCCCCCCCGCCACCCGGCGCATCCCAGCCCCGGAATTGCAGCACCGGGAGCTGCACAAGCACCTTTATTAGCGCCCCCATGTCCCCACTGTAAAACCCAAACCCTCCCCGCCCCGCAACGGGTCCCCCTACTCCAATGCCCGTCACTCCAGTGTCCCCGGATGCCCTCTGTGCACAGAGGGTGGTGATGCCACCATCTCCGCCAGGCTCCAGATCTTGGGCTGCGGTGGCCGGTGCTGCCCGGGGCGCGGGGAGCCCCCGGGGCTGCTCTCGCCCTCGTTGCCGCCGGGGGACCCGGCGGGGCTGCCCGGCAGGGGCCCCTCGGCGGTGCCGCGCGGCGCCCAGCTCGCCCCGCTCTCCTTCCTGAGGCGCCGGCGGGCGTTGGCGAACCAGGTGGAGACCTGCGTGAGGCTCATGCGGCTCAGCAGCGCCAGCATCACCTTCTCGCCCTTGCTGGGGTAGGGGTTGCGCGGGTGCCGCCGCAGCCAGGCCCGCAGCGCCCCGGTGCTCTCGCGCCCGGCGCCCGCCCTGGCGCGGCCCGGCGTGGGGGGACGGCACCAGGGCCCCGCGCCCGCCACCGGCGACAGGTCGCAGGCGGCCACCACCTGCGGGACACGGAGAGGCTGGAGGCGCCGGGGCAGCCCCCGCTCCCCGTCTCGGCCGCACTGGGTGCCGGCCGCAGCCGCCGGGATGGGCAGCGGCTCCCGTCCCCGCATCCCCACTGCCTCTGTGCCCGCCCGCTGCCACCGTGACCCACGGTGCCCGTCCGCTCGCTGCCTCCCAGCCCCAGCACTCCCGGTGCTCCCCCTGCACCCCGGGGAGCCCCCTCTGCCACCCCTGCACCCTACGCTGCTCCACACTGTCCTCCCTGCCCCTGCACCCCAGGTGCCACCTCTGCCACCCCTGCGCCCCATGCTGCCCCCTGCCCCTGCACCCCAGGTGCCGCGCGCGGCCCCATGCCCGGGTGCCCCTCTCACCGGCTGCGCCAGGAGGCCGAGCGGCGGCGGCGGCTGCAGGACGCTGTAGGCGGCCAGCACAGGGCAGGGGCAGGCGCAGGGCAGCAGCGCTTGGGGGGTGCCCAGCAGCGGCCCCCACGTCCCTCCGCAGCCTCCTGGCTCGTGGCCCAGGCCCCCCTCACCCTGTGGCGCTGCCATGGTGCCGAGAGGGGCTGGGAGCCGCTCCGGGGCTTTATAACCATCTCGGGGGGCTGGAGTGATTGACAGCTGATTATGGCCTTAACACCCCGGCCGAGCGGCTAATGCAGCGGCACCGACCCCGGGGCAGGGACTGCCCCCTCCGCCAGCCTGTTCTGGGCAGGGACAAGCAGGGCCCCCCCCGGGCACCCCAGCACCCAGCCCTGGTGCAGCGTGCGGCGGAGCAGGGAGGGATGGAGGGTGGATGGAGGGATGCAGGGATGGATGGATAGATGGATAGATGGATAGATGGAGGGATGGACGGAGGATGGAGGCACGAACGGTTGGACGGATGGCTGGGCGGAAGCACTGCATGGCCAGCAGGACACGGTGCTCACCGGGCCACGTTGCGCAGGGCACACAGAGACACAAGGAACGGTGCACGGGGTTTATTGCAGTGCCCGGAGCCATCAGCACCGGTCCCACGTCCCCGGCGCTGCTCCCACGCGGGCAGCTGGCACTTGCCTGAGGTGGTGGAGCCGGGGCTGGCCAAGGCGCTGGGCCCAGGTCTCACTGCTTCGGTGCCTGTGGGGCAGAGCTGGGGCACCGGCTGGGTGGACACTGCGGGAAGTGGGGCTGGAACCGGCCCGGGCTTTCTCCCATTCGGCCCTGGGGGCCCCCCTGCAGCAGCCGGGCACAAGGCGGGGGTGCTGACACCGGCCCAAGCCCCGGGGCTCAGCGCTGCAGGGACTGGAACCTGCTGCAGACACAGCCCCGTGTCCTGCTGCAGACACAGCCCCGTGTCCCACTGCAGACACAGCCCCGTGTCCTGCTGCAAACACAGCCCCACATCCCACTGCAAACACAGCCCCGTGTCCCGCTGCAGACACAGCCCCGTGTCCCACTGCAGACACAGCCCCGTGTCCTGCTGCAAACACAGCCCCACATCCCACTGCAAACACAGCCCCGCGTCCCACTGCAGACACAGCCCCATGTCCCACTGCAGACACAGCCCCATGTCCCACTGCAGACACAGCCCCATGTCCCACTGCAGCCCTGTGTCCCACCACAGCCGCACCCCACTCGGGCCTGGCGGCTGCTCCCTGGCCCTGCAGCCTCCCGCACGCTGCAGGAGCTGGCAGTGCCGGGGCAGGAAACGGTTAATGCCACCCGGGATTGGCCCTGGGCAAGTGGAGGAGGAGGCCCCACTGCAGCCCTGTTGGTCCCTGTAGGGGGCAGGAACAAAGGGGCAGCCGCCTGGGGACCCCCAGGATCCCTGTCCGTGGGGCCAGCGCCAGCCTCGGAGAGCGGAGCCCTCCTCGCAGCCGGCACGGCCGGAGGTGCCCGGGGCTGCCCCCAGTCCCAGCTGTGCCCAGCTGTGCCCCGCGGTGCCGCCCTGCTCAGAGGGGGATTATCCCGCAGGTTGTATCTGTAATTAAATACCGACTAATAACGCTCTCAGGATATTAAATGTGTAACAAACCCGCTTAGCGCCGGGGACGGGAAGGGGAAGGTCATTGAGGCTGAGGAGACGGCAGCATCCCGGGCCCCGCAGGGCCCACATCGGCACTGGGGGACCCTGCCAGGGACCTGGGGACTCGCGGGGGCCCCACTCCAGCGCAGCTGGAGGGGACAGGAAGCACCAGCAGGAAAAGTCCCTGGTGGCCCCTGCCCGTCCCAGCCCGCGCGGCAGCCGCTCCAGCCCGTCCCCATCTCCTGGCCCTGGTGCTCCGGGCAGCCGTGAGCGCGGGAGCCGCAGGGTGGCCGGGACCCCCGGGACCCCCGCAGCGGCCCCCGCCGCCTACTTGTGCCCTAACCTTGTCCCCACGGGACTCGGCCGGCGCTAATCAGCGCCACGGCCACCGCTGGATCCGCTTGATTAGATAATGGGCTCCTAATCTAGGGAAGCCCCAGGGACCGGTGCCGCCTTAACCCCGTGCGCAGCCGGGCGAGAGGGGCACGAGGACACGAGGAGGGGGCTCTGCAGCGCAGGATGCTGCAGACAGGGCCCAGGGCGGCCCCGGGGCTGCTGGAGTCGGGGCAGCCCCGCGCCAGCCCCGATGGGCCCCGGCTCCCGCTGAACTTGGGCGGTTCCAGCCTTTTCTCCCTCCACCCATAATCAGTTTAATGCAGATGCAGAGAACTAAAACTCCGAGATTAGCTGTTATAATCACATGTAAGTACTTCCAGACAATCCGCTTGGGGGGCAGCGTGTGTAGTTTGGGACAGAGTTACACGGGATTTAGGCTGTTTACCACTCGATTAATTTCCTGACTACAGCCCCAGCCTCACGGCAGCTGCAGGGCTCCCTGCGCCGTGGGTCAAGGTCGCTGCAGGCAGAGGATGAGACTGCGGCGCCGCCGCCAGCTCCGTCCCTGCAGCCCCAGCACGGCCACAGCGACGGTGCCACTTGCCTGCGCGGGTGGCTGCCGCGTCCCCGGCCCTCGGGAGGACACGGGAGCAGAGGCTCCGGCGGGGCAGCAGCCACCACTCCTCACAGACACCCAGGTTTCAATCCCTTTTTATTTGTAAGCATATCCAAAGCTTGAGAATGTCAGAATCGAACCCCTCCCACAACCACCTACAAACCAGCTCTCCGCAGCAGAGTCCATCCCTCTGCAGAAGAAAAATAGAACATCTTCCACCTCTGCCTCTTCCTATTTTGGGTTGCTCCAGTGCAAAGCCCCGCTGCCGCCTGCCTGCAGGCCGGAAAAGCCGAGGGAAGGGAGGCTGCCTGCGCGCCAGCCCCGTGCCCGGCGGCTGCGCCCCACGGCCCGCGCGCAGGGTCCTCGCGCGCCAGGCGGGCGCCGCAGCGAGTTTGGCCCACACAGACATGATTCGGGAAAAGGGATTTCAGGCCATCAAGTGCAAGAGGCAGAGGGCCCAGCCCGCGCGGCCGGCGCCGCGGCTGGAGCAGGCCCCGCTCGAGGGCCGCTGCCTGCGCCCGGGCCCCGGCCACGGCCCGCGCAGCCCCAGCGCGATAAGGCCCCTGCGGGCGGAGCGGCCGCCCGGCTGCAGCACCGCGACGGCCCCGCTCTAATCTGCCAGCGTGATGACGTCGTAGTGGATCCCCGGCTGCAGCTGCTGGATCTGCTCGGCCGTCGCCTCCGCCGCGAACACGCCCTGCGCCTGGGCCATGGCGGCGTCGGCCACTGCTGCAGGGGAGGGACAGCTCAGCGCGAGGCGCAGGGGGAACCGGGGCTGCCCTCCACGGCCGCTGTCCCCAGCCAGTGCCAGGGAGACGGGGTGGCACCGAGGACACCATGATTGGGAAGGGCGCAAGGGCCGCAGCGTTGGGCAAGCTGAATAGCACCGGGGTGGACAGTGCGGGCAGGGACAGCGTGGGGACAGACAGTGCGGAGACGGACAGGAACAGTGTGGAGATGGGCAGGGATAGCGCGGGGACGGACCGCGGGGCCAGACAAGGACAGCGCAGGGACGGACAGGGACAGCGTGGGGACAGACAGGGACAGCGTGGGGACGGACAGGGACAGCGTGGGGACGGACCGCAGGGGGCCAGACAGGGACAGCACGGAGACAGGGACAACGTGGGGCCAGACAGCACAAGACCGGACAGGGACAGTGTGGGGCCGCACTGATGAACCCCGTGAGCCCAGGCCCCTGGGTCGCTCTGCCAGCAGGGCTGGACAGAGCCTGGCGGCATCGTGGCAGCTGATGGGAGGTACCACGAGCTCCCAAGCAGGACGGGCACCCCGGGAGCAGGAGGGAGACGAGCCCGTCAGAGCCAAGGCACAGACCAGCCCTGCGGCTCTGGCCCTACCTGTGACTGCCGAGCGCGCGGCTGCCTCCAGCTGAGCCTGAGTGACGAGCTGCTGCTCCGGCGAGACGGGCATGTACTGGATCTGCAGGGACAGGGAACGGCGGCAGGAGGGTCGGGGACTGGCAGGGCCCCTCCTGGAGGGCTGCGCCGGCCCCTGCTGCGAGTCACTAACCCCCCCGGCTTCCAACTACCCCCCGACCAGGCCTCTCTGCAGAACCACAGCTCCAGCAGCCAGGGCTGCCCCTACCTGCGGCTCCGGGAGGAACTGGCTGCCCTGCTCATACTGGATGTGGGTGATCTGGCCATCCTGTACCTGAAGACAAGAGCTGCAGTAAGACTGTGTTAGGCTAGTGGTGCTCCCTGCCTCCTGAACGAACGTGCAACGGAGCGAGTCACAGGGGACATGAGGAGGCCCTGCCTGGCACCTGGCACCCTGGTGAGTCCCATCCATGGCGCGGTCAGACACTTACCTGGATGTGATGCCCCTCTGGGACAACAACATACTCATGGGGAAGCAAGTGCTGTACGCCGTCCTGGGCAATGATGTACTGTACCTGCAAACACAGGCATTCAGCCCAAAAAGGGGTCACCATGTGCCCCCCCAGCCACACCACAGCTGCTTCTCGTGTGGCTCTGTGCCTTTTTCCACCCCACCTCTGCCCCTGCCCGAGTCTCCCCCACGTCCCTGCTCCAGCTGTGTAGTATCCCCAGGGTCCCCAAGCCCTGGGCCAGGCCTCGCGCGCAGCCCTCTCCCTCACCTGGTTGTCGGATGTCACTAAGTGCTGCACTGTCTGCCCATCGGCAGTTGTGATCTCCTGGATGTAGGTGGCCTCCTCCTGCAAGCGGCCAGCAGGGTCAGCGCCGGCCAGGCCGCGTGGCAGCCCCCGGGGCGAGCGGAGCCCCGGGCGGGAGGACACGGCCGGCCCGCGGGACCCACCTGGCTGGCGATGCTCTGCTCCTGGGCCACGATGATGTGCTCCTGCCCCAGGGCCTGCTGCAGCCGCTCGGGAGCCAGCACCGCCTGGCCCGACTGCAGGGCCGCTGCAACGCGGAGAGAGCCGCTGCAGAGCCGGCCCCGCTCGCAGAGCGGCCCTCGACACGGCCACCCCACCAGGGAGCGCAGGACGCTCGCTCAACTGCTCATGGAGGGCAGGAAGCTACAAGGAACTCTCCCAAGATGAAGGGACTAGAGGACACTGTGGGTAGAACCAACGCCCACATCAAACAGCAGGAATTCCACTTCCTGCTTCAGCCACAGGCTGCTCCCATCACTGCTGCGTCCCAAACGCACTGAGCTATTGGGACCCGCTTGGGAAAACGCTGCAGTTGCAGTTCTGCACGCAGAACCCCTCGGGTCCTGCTGCCACCCCAACCTCCTGCTGGCCCAGGAGCTGTTCCAGCCCTGCCCAGCTCGCGGGCTGGGTGGATCATCCCGGGGCTCTGCCACAGGGAAGCAGGAGGCCACGCTGCTCCGGGCAGGGCCCCGTCTTACTCTGCAGGGTGGCGAGCGTGTCCTCATCGCTGTTCAGTATGATGGTCTGCTGGGCAGCAGCCGCCCCAGGCCTCTTCCCCTCTGAGCTGTGCAAACGCTGCATGTGGAACTTCAGGTGCCCGTTACGGTTGAACCTTCAGGAAGGAGGAGCACGAAGACGAGGTGGGCGCTGCCGGGGCAGACAGGGCCTCTACAAGGCCCCTTGAGGAAAGTACAAGCCTAGGACAGGGCTTGCCCCTAGGACACGGCCTGCCAGGCACTGAAGCTTCGTTCCCAGCAGCTCCTAAGGAACCAGCCTCCCTGTGCGGAAGCTCCTTGGAGACTAAGCTGGGTCCACTTAAAGCAGGAACTGCTCTTTAAGGACAGAGCCCCTCATGACAGGGGATTGCCATGGGGAGCAGGGCCTGAGCAGTCGGCTCTTTGCTAATACCCTCTCTCGAACTCCTAGAGAGCTCTGTAGGGCCTCTAGAAGCAGCAGCAACCTAGCAGAGCTCACTCACCTCTGCCCACAGATCTGGCAGGCAAAGGGCTTCTCGTTGGTGTGTGTTAGCATATGCCTGCGCAGATCCTTTTTGTTCTTGGAGGCGAAGCTGCAGTGGGTGCACTTGTGCGGCCGAAGGTTGGCATGCTGAACCATGTGGCTCTGGGGACAGGAGGGAAAAACCGAGTCAGAAAGCCACTGTCCCCGATTTACCCACTCCTCTCCTTCCCAGGGCTGTCACATAGCAGGGAAACCTACCCGAACCTCCGGCCAGAGGGCTGCAGTGAATGGACAGTCAGGACACTTGAAGGTGCTGGGCCCAATGTGGGCTCTTTTGTGACTCTCCATCTCCGCTCTGCCTGTAAACATGGCTGTGCAAATCTTGCATGAAAACTTTTTGGCTGTGGAAATCTTGCACGAGAGCTTCTTGGCTGTGGAAACCTTGCACGAGAGCTTCTTGGCCATGCCTTGGAGTGCAGGCCACTTGACCTTTGGGGATGAGATTTCCTGCTCTTCAGGGGCTGGGGATAAAGAGGAGTCCTTCTGGAGCTGCCTGGTGACACACTGCACCAAAGGCCACTTGATACCAGCAGGTTGTGCCTCCTGGCCATCCGCTGGCGAGGGAAAGGCAGTGTCCCCACTGAGGGGCTAAGAGAAAAAAAGAGAACAGTCAGTCACGCCTGCTCACACTGATGCCAAGAAATGGAGAAAACTACCAGTGTCCTCACCTCGATGTGATGGAACTGATTCCCTGCGACGCTGGATGACATAATATAGTGATTGTTAGGGTCCTTCAGAGCCTCAGTCATCACAGCTTCGCTCACCACAACTGCGTGAGAGGTCTCTGCAGGACTTTCCTCTTCACTGTGGGCAGGAGACAGGGTCAGAGCACATCTCACACCCACTGAAGGCCCCCTCCTCTGACACAAGAGGTGCCGCAGTCTCCCCACTTCTCCCGCAAAGCTAACCTGTACAGCGTGCCTGGAGCCTGGACCTCCTCGCTCATGGGTGTGATGATGCTGTATTCTGTTGTCCCACCAAAGGGGATAGTGATCTGCTGCAGCTCTGAGCCACCCAAGGTCGCTTCCTCATAAGCCTCCTGCACCAGTGTCTCCCCAGGCTCTGCCATGTGCAGTGTCACCACCTTCTGCTGCTGTTCCTGCTCAGAGGGATCCACCTCTGTCCCCTCCTCCTGTGTCTCTGCCTCACCCGGGCTCTGCGCTTCTCCCGAATCATCCGGCTTCACCACCGCCACCTGCACAGGGGAGAGCAGCAGCTCAGCTGAAGGAACACACGGCTCTGCGGGACACCCCTAGAGCAGAGCAGGGCCGGGTGCTGCGAGGAGGCTGGCGAGGGGCTGCTGAAGCTCTCCGGGCCCTCCCGTAGCCCACTCACCTGCAGAGAGCCTGTGGCCAGCTCCCGCTGAGCGCTCATGTTCAGCAGGAGATCCAGCGCCGTCTGCGTGGCCAGCTCTGCTGATCCCGCCACACCTGGCGGGGCCGGAAAGAGCCCGTTAGCCACAGCGCCCGCCCAGCTCGCCCCGTCCCCTCCGCCCTCCCTCGGAGCCCACCTTGCTCGTAAATGATGGTGGCCCCTCCCAGGGAATCCTGGGAGAGGATGGGGGGCTCTGATTCCGGGAGCGCCTGCACCGCGTGGTAGGACACGGGACCGACGGGGACCTGTGCGAGAGGAAGCGCTGAGAGCCGGCCAAGCAGGCGGGGAGCAGCGGGGCCCAGCGCAACAGCACTCACCGGCGGGCCGGGCTCTGGCTCGGCAGGCGCCTGCACCTGGCTGTGCTGCTGCTTCAGCTCCTCGATCTGCTGCAGCGTGAAGAAGGGGCGGCGGCGGCAGGGCGGCTCCTCGGGGTGCCGCTGCGCCCACTCCTCGAAGCAGTCGGCGTGCCGGCAGTGCACGTGCAGGCGCAGGTTCTTCTTGTGCTTCGTGGTGAAGTGACAGAAGTCGCACGCGAACGGCTTCCCTCCTGCAGGACAGGACAGGCCGGAGTCACGCAGGGTCTCCAGGGGAGGCAGGGAGAGCAGAGAGGCCCTCGCCCGTGTCCGGGAGACGCAGATCCGGAAGGGCGCAGCGTGTCGGGAGCGGGGCCAGGCAGGCACCTTCTCTCACCCGTGTGCTTGACAGCCATGTGCGAGACCAGGAAGTCCTCGCGGAATGTGGAGTACTTGCAGAAGCTGCACTTGTAGGGCTTGTCGTTCATGTGCGACAGCTGGTGGTTCAGCAGGATCTTTTTGTCCTCGCAGACGTACTCACAGAACTCACACTTGAACCTGCCGGGACCAGACCATCTGTCACACAGGCAACAGGGACCTTCTGCCTCCTCCCTGCGAGAGGGAGCCGAGGCCGCTGGCGCTGCGAGGACACGCGCAGACCCTCGCCCGGCTCCTACCTGCGGTTGGCAATGGCCTGGATGTGCGTGAGCAGGTGCATTTTGAAGGTGTAGCGCTTCTTGAAGGACTTCCCACACTGCAGGCAAAGAGCAGAGCGGCGCTCGCCTCCTGTGCAGCCCACGGGCTGCCCGGCCAGCCAGCCTGGGCACCATCCTCTCACCTTGTCACACATGTGCGGCTTCTCCGTGCTGTGCGTTTTCATGTGCTGAGTGAGTCTCTTCTGCATGGGGTAGATCCGGTTGCACACGGGGCACGGGAAGGAGTTCAGCTTTGGGGGCTGCAGGGAGAGCACAAAGACGAGCTCACCTCAGAGGGGACTCACACCCTCTTGCCCTCCCCATCACCAGCCCTCGTCGCCTTTTCTCTGCTGTCAGTCAGGCACCAAGATGTTGTGGAAGCCCAGGACACCTCTGAGGAGGAATGCTGCTGAACTGCAAGCCACCAGGGTACTCAGACTCACCGGATCAGCTCTCTTTTTCCTGAAATAGAAAGAAACCCTCTGTCAATCAAACCCCAATACAACACCAAAACTAACTACTGCAGAAATGGTCAGAGATCAGAGGCAGCCAGGGCTGCATTCCCAGGCCTGGGGGAGCAACACTGGTGCTGCTGAGGCAAGACAGCCTTTAGGACTGTCCCTTCACTAACCTGTCCCGACTGTGCACTGTGGAGTGTCGGATCACGTCCTTCTTGTACACACTGGTGTAGTTACACTCCTCACACTTGTACGGCTTGCTGCCCACGTGGTTGAACATGTGCTCCTGTGAGGTGCAGGCAGGGAGCCATGAGACCTGGGGCTATGAGCCACCCTCCAGGGGACAGCCCACGAACGAGACGGGCAGCAATCACCTTGAGGGAGGACCAGCGGCGGGAGCGGTAGCTGCACTGAAGACACTTGAAGAGCTGCGGGTCGTTGGCCTCGTGTGAGTTGACGTGGAAGCGCAGATCATCGTGCGTGAGAAAGCGCGAGCCGCAGATCCGACACAGATATGGCCTCATCAGGGGCTTGGGTGACTTATAGTAGTATCTGCAGAAACGGAACCAGCGCTCAGAGTTGTGGTGGCAAAGAGGGGCTGGACCGGCTCTGGTCACAGGCCAGACGGCCCAGCGGTGGCTCGGCACGCACCCCTCACCTGCGCCCCATGTACTTGCGGTATTTCTTGCCCAGGAAGCGGCGAGAGGGCCGGCCTCGCCTCCTGGGGAGGACATCTGCCTCCTCGGGGCTGGTGTTGGAGGAAGGATCCTTATTCTCGGAGTCTGACTGGCTAATGCTGGGCTCTGCCAGGCTCTCGCTGGTCCCGTTCTCCAGTCCAGAGGAACTGGCTGCTTCCGAGTTCTGTAGGTCACAGCTCTGCGTGCTTTGGGATGTCACCAAGGGCTCCACCTCCCCTCCTGCTTGACCGCAGCACAGCACGATGGCATCAGACATTGCCGGGGACGCCCACGTGCCCTCGTGTTGCTCCCCCTCAGACCCGGCACGTGACTCTTTACCTTCGGACGCGTCCTGGGGCCTGTCTTCCAGACGCGGAAACTTGCGGGGCCTCCCGGGGCGCCGGCGCGGCCGCTCCTCGCTGGAGGTGGGGACAGTGCGGCTGTACTTGGGCTGCCGCCCGCGGGGCTCGTCCTCAGCTGGGTTATAGTCACTGTCCTCTGGAGGCAATGCACAAAACGTTAGAGAAAAGCAAAAAGACCGGGCTGCACCAGATGTGGGGAGAACAAGCCCTACCTTCAGGGTCATCGATAGCACCAGCATCCATGATGTCGTCATCTTCTTCTTCCTCTGCGGCCTCCTCCTCTGCAGACTTTGGAGCAGGACCTCCTTTCTGCGGATGCTCCTTCTTCAAAGCCAAAGCTGAAGCCACTGCCACAGAAAACAGAATGCAATGTCTTTATCAGACT
Source organism: Tinamus guttatus (assembly GCF_059628265.1). NCBI lineage: Eukaryota > Metazoa > Chordata > Aves > Tinamiformes > Tinamidae > Tinamus > Tinamus guttatus. The sequence continues at coordinate 1,306,616 of NW_028288728.1, forward strand.
GCAATGCACTCTTACTCCTCTTATTTCTCCCACGGAGAGAGCAGCGAGCCCTTCTGCAGCAAGACACTTTCTTCCTCAGTCCTTCCCAGTGGCAGCGCCCCACATACCTGGCTGAAAGTGCCGCTCCTTCATGTGGTTGATTAACGTTTTCTTGGAGACGCTCTTGTACTGACACATCTTGCACTTGAACTGCTGCACCACCACCACCTCCATCATCTCCTCCAGGGTCTCCATGTCTGGCTGATCCAGCTCCTCGCCACCATCAGCCTCTCGGGCCTGATCTGCCTGTGCGGGCATCTCCAGGGCTTCGGACTGCTCAGAAGGGTCTGAAGGGCCCGGCTGGTCAAGGCATGTGGAGGTTGGTCCCTCAGCGACGGCTTCAATCGCCAGGCTATTGGCCAGTGCAGAAGTGGCCATCTGGGACACCATGGGGGCACCTGAACACCAGAAAGGGGTCAGCCAAGGAGCACAGCCTCACCTGCACACAAGCCACACGTGCACCCTGAGCTCAGGCTGCACGCACAGGGCACCCCGGGGCACAGGGTATGGAACCAGCGCAAGCTGCACCTGGAGGAGCATCCTCACCATCATCAGGTCCCTGCAAAATGAGGTACTGAGTAGTCTCTGCCCCGCCATCCTGAGCGCTCGTCACAGCGATGCAGCCTGTGCAGAAAGGAAGGCAGGAGGGTGGTAGCTGCCAGACAGGGAGGTTTACAGGCACAAGCAGGAGGGGGCTAGAAAGGTTCAGCCCTAGGAATTTAGCCTTTTCACAACTGCTGCACCTCGGCTGGAGGAACCCTGAGGCACATGGGGGCGCAGTGGGGCAGCCCCATGCAGCAGCTCCACGCAAACCCCACCACCACAGAACCAAGGCAGCAGGAAAAGCCCTCTACACCCGTACGAGTGTGCAAACCTCCGACTGCCTCCCAGCCAAATCCTGGTGTGGAGGAGCAGCAGCTCCCCTCCCTGGCTCATGACAGCCCGGCCCCGCAGCACAGGGCTCCAGGGAGCGCAGCCGGCTGGGACAAACTCACTCTGCATGATGTCGGGCCCGATCGTGGACTCGATGATCTTGTCTATAGCAGAACCGAGGTCGGAGGAGGTGGACGCGGTGGAGTCTGACACCATCGTGGCTCCGTCAGTGACGACACTGGAGTGAACCAACACCTGCGGGGACTCGGACACCATGATGGACTGGCTCACTGTGGACACGCTGGAGACCAGGGTGGACTGGGCGATGGAGGAAGAATCCGGCAGGTAAATCCGGGGAATCGCATCTGTGCTGGAGCTGCTCTCGGACACCTCTTCCTAGGGGAAAAAGGAGGCCAGAGGAGCTGGGAGGTGTTTTCGAGGCCAGCCCCTTGGGGGAGCCCGAGCCCGCGGACTCTGCAGGGCTGCGGGAAGGTGTCAGAGCAGAAACGCGGGGGTCACAGCAGGGCTGCGGCCGGGACCGCGGGGACGGGGACGCGGCGGCACGTGAGGCCGCGGCAGCAGGGCCGGCCCCGCGGAACCGCCCCCGCCGCGCGCGGCCGCGTACCGAGGAGCCGCCGCTGCGGTCGCAGCTCTGTCCCACGGCCGAGTCGTCGGCGCGGGGCCGGCGGGCGGCGTCGCTGCTGTCGGCGGCGCCGAGGCCGAGGCCACTCTCGGAGGGCTCCTCGCGCGCGGCGGGCGCCGCGTCGCTGCTGCTCTCCACCGCATTCTCCTCCATGGCCGCGGCCTACGCGGCGCCTGCGGGGGAGGGGGCGCGGGCGGCGCCGCCGTCAGCGCGCGGGGCCGGGGCGGCGCCGCCATGGCGGGAGCCGCCGCCGTCCCGGCGTGCCCCGCGGCGCCGCCCCGCCCGCCGCCATCTTGCCGCGGGGGTGCCCCCCGCCGCCTCCGCGCGCGCGCGCACGGCGGGGCCGCCCCGGGGCGCCGGGGAGCGCCCGCCCCCGCCGCGCCGCCCCGCGCCGCCCGCCCGGCCCCGCGCCCGCCCGCGCGCGCGCTCACCGGGGCCGCCGCGCGCGCCCCGCGCCGCCGCCGCTGCCGGCATCACCGCGGCCGCCATGCGCGCCCCCGCCTCGCCGCGCACGGACACGGCCCGCGCGGACCCCGCGCCGGGACTACTTACCGGCGCCGCCGCGCCCGCCCGCCGCGCCGCGCCCCGGCCCCGCCGTCCCGCGGCCCCAGGCAGCGCGGGGAGCGGAGCGGGGCGGAGCGGAGCGGGGCCGCCCGCGCGGGGCCGGGGCGGGCGCCCCCCGGCCGGGACTACTTTCTCCGCGGAGGGATCATGGCGGCGCGCTACGACAGGGCGGGGCCGAGCGTGCCGGGCCCTGCGCGTCGCGGGTCACGCCGGGGTCGCGGCGTCACGTGGGGCGGAAGCGGCTTCGCGGCCTCCGCTGGGCCGCGCCCGCGGCGGCGCCGCCCGCGCGTGGCCGGGGCCGGAACCGGAACCGGAACGGGGACTTCCCTGGCGCCGCTGCCCGGGGTCTCCCGCCTCCTCGCGTTGCCGCCCCGGTCCCGCCGGGGGTGGCCTGTCCCGGCGCCACCACCGCTCTGCGTGGGGTCCCGGCCTTCCCCGGTGTTCGGCGCATCCCGGGTTCCCGCCGCCGCCCGGAGCGCGGGGCTTCCCGTTTCCCCTTGCTCCGGCCCTGCCCCAGGCCCCCAGCCCCGCCCCGGGCGCCCTGCGGGTGCTGCGGGAAGGGGCCTCGGCGGGAGGACTCGTGGTGGCCCCGGCCCCGTTGCCGCCCCGCTCGGCTGCCCGAGGGCAGCGGCGGGTCCTGCTGCAGGGCCGGGCGGCAGCGGCAGCCCCGGCGCCGCCCGCGATCACGAGCGCGGCCCCGCGTCGTGGCTGCCCCTGGGGGCTTCTCTGGCCCCTTCACAAACCGGGCGAGGAGCCGCCACGCGGGGCTGAGCCCCCCGCGCCCGGGGCTGCGGCAAGAGGGGGCCCCGCTCGCACAGCCCCCGGGGAAGGCACCGGGCTCCGCGCGGGGCCGAGCCGGTGGCGGGGAGCTCCGCGTGCGGGCGCACGGGCCCGGCCGGAGCTGCTCCCCACGGAGCCCCGGAGCAGCGGCTGCCCCGGGCCCTGCTGCTCTCGTTCGCCCCCGGGGCAGCGGCTGCTCGTGCCGGGCCGTGACGGTGCCGGCCTCGCGGCCCGGGCTGCCCTTGCAGCGCCGCCGCTCTGGCTTCCCCTTGCGCCCTTGCTTTCCCCTTTCTTCCTTTCCTTTTAAAGAAAACATTGCTGGCGATGTTTGTGTAGCTGCAGGGCGCTCATCCACATCCACCAGGCTTGTATTCATAACCCACCTGGGGAGGGCGGTTGCATCAGCACATTTTGTAAAACGTTGAGCAAAACATCCCTTGCTGCAGGAAATGGGTTTTTCTTCACCCCGGATTGCTTCACCGCTCGCCCTGTTCCCATCAGCCGCGTGCGGAGCAGCCCTGGACCCCCCGGTGTCACCCGCGCCCCGGGCCCGTCCAGGCTGCGCCGGACCCGGCCCCTCCGCGGCTGCCAGGGCAGCCGCCGCCGCCGCTGGTTTTCCCTCCCCCTCTGGAGCGATCCTGTGGCTTCCTTCCCAGAACCAGGGACCTCGGGAGCCGCAGTCCAAGGCCACCGGTCGCATCCTCTCCTGCTCTGCTGATTCATCAGAGCTGGTCAGTTAAAAAGGAGCAATCAGCAGATTGCTGAAATACAAGTACAATAAACAAGGTGGCAGGGCTGTGTGCGCAGCGGGGCCGCGGCCCCTCCGCGCGGCCTCGCGCTCCTGCCCGGGGCGCACGCGGGTCCCCGCGGCCCCGTCCTCGTCGCTGGCACCGCGCGCCCGCCCGCGCCAGGCCCGTGTGCCGCGCGGCGCCATCTGAGCGCGTTGGCAGCTGCCGCTCGAGCAGTTGTCAGATGCTTTCCCGGAGCATGTTGCAGCTCCCGTTTTTCCTTCTGCTTCTCGTAGTTTACAGTTAAACAGAGCGGTTCTGTCAGTGTTCCACCTTCCACAAACCACCCCTGCGCTCGGCACCGGAGCGGTTTTGCCCGGGGACGGCTGCCCGCGCGGCTACCGTGGCCGCCAAACTGCCCTTCCCGCTGCCGCGCTGCCGGCCGCGCTCCTGGCTGCGGGACCCTGCGCCGCCGGGCCCAGGACAGCCACCGAGCCCGGGTGCGGGAGCTGAAACAGGGCCAGGCGCAGGGGGAAGGGGGCAGTTTCCACAAGGCGATCAGGGCTGGCGCTGCCGGAGCCTCGTCCTGCGGGAAGCTCCGTGGCCGTGGGCACCTGGAGCTGCCCGACCCTCGCTCCGGGTCCTGGGGCTGCAGCCGGGGCCAGCCTGGCCCCTGCCCCGGGGCAGTGCAGAGGCAGCTCCAAAGGCCCCTGGAAGCGGCTCCTCCCTGGAGCCTCTCCCCATTTCCCACCTTGGCGCGCCGGGGTGTGACGTGTGGCCCCGGGAGCGCGTTGGGAGCCGTCACCGCCGGGATTGTCCTGCCGCGGGGCCAAGCGGCAGCGCCGGCTTCAGCAGCGCCGGTTTCGGCGCCGCCGGGCGGGGGATTCGCCGGCTGCCTCATTGCTGCCCCGGGCAGAGCAGAGAGCGCGGGGGCGGCAGCGGGCGCCGGGGCCGGGCGAGGGCGGCGGATGGGGGGAACCCGGCAGGACACGGGCGGGATGGCCGAGGCCTCCGGAGACGGGTGGGCAGGGAACCGGCAGGTGCCTTGGGAACAGTGGGGACCGCACCATACCGTGCTGTGCCGTGCTGGCCACACCGTGCCGTGCTGGGCTATGCCGTGCCGAGCCGTGCTGTGCAGTGCCGTGCCATGTTGGCCGCACCGTGCCGTGCTGTGCCATGCCAGCCACGCTGTGCCGTGCCATGCCGGCCACACCGTGCCGTGCTGGGCTATGCCGTGCCGAGCCGTGCTGTGCAGTGCCGTGCCGTGCCATGTCGGCCACACCGTGCTGTGCTCCGAGCGCGGCGCCGTCTGCAGAGGAGGGTCCCGGGCCAGCTGGCGTCAGTGGCCGCAGCCCACGCGGAGCCTGGCGCGGACGGGGCTGCGGGAAGCGTGTGCAGGAATGTTGTTTCTGTCTGGAGCCGCGGAGCAAAGAGCACCGGGGCGCCGGGCCCCGCAGGCTGCTGCACTCCCGCCGGGGCACGCGGTGCCGTGCGGCCTGCACGGCCATGGAGCGGGTGCCGCGGCGCAGGGCCTACTGGAGCTGCGGATGCTCCTTGTCCCCGTGGGCGAGCAGGTGGCGAGCGGCTCCCGGCGCTCGCTGGACGCGGCCGGGGCGGCCGCCGGTCCATGCGCCCCAGCTGCGTCATCTGCACGAGGCGCTGACTCCCCGCGGCTGCTTCCCCTTGCAGCCGTGCTGCTCCATCCTGCGCATCCCCGTCCCCGTCTCCATGCCCTTCCTGTCCCCTCCTGCCCACGGCCCCCAGAGGAGCCCCTCGCCCCACAGAAAGCCCTGGGCTCTGCTGGGGCCGCGTGGCCCCGGGGGCAGCTCGGTGTCCCCGGCTCGATGCCAGTCCTGGGGCAGCTTCCCTTGCCCAGGGGCTCTCCACACTGCTGCAGCCTCCCGCGTGCTGCTCCGCTCCGCTCTTGCCCAGGGCCAGGAGCAGCAGCATCCTAGACCCAGACCCGCTTTCCCGTGGGAGGGTCCCCGCCAGCCGTGGCGTGCGGAAGCACCGGAGCGGTCACGCAGGAAGCGGTTGCGGTCGGTGCCCTCCTTCCCCTTTCGGCGGTGGTGACGGGCGGCCTCGTGGCTGGGCCCGCCACCGTGGAGGTGTCACAGCAGGTTTTCCATGACATCCGTCCTCAGAAAGGCCCCGTGGTGGAGGGCAAGGGGCGGGCGCAGGGCCTGGGCGCTCCTGGGGTCTATGGATGCAGAAAGCTCTTCCACCGCGCAGCCTGCGCCCCATACCCTGCACCCCACACCCTGCACCCTGCGCCCCACACCCTGCACCTGCACCCTGCACCCTGCACCTGCACCCCTCACCCTGCACCCTGCACCTGCACCCCGCAGCCCACAGCCCCGTCCCACTGGCCGCGCTGCCCATGCACAACCCTCCTCCTCCTCTTCCACATGTGCATAAAGGCGGTGCTGCCCCGGGCACACCGAGGACGATCACATCCTGCGCCCTGGGGACCCTTCCAATGGCACCGGGCAGCTGCCCATGCTGCCCGTGCTGGAGTTCCCCTGCCTGGCGCGGAGGCTCCCGGCGTGGGAGTTTCTTTCGTGGGGCTCCGGCCCAGCCCCGGCTCCCGCCGGAGTCACCAGAAATCCCCAGGTGCTGGTGCCAGGAAGGAAGCGGCTTTGCAGGGCCTGAGTCAGTGGGAGAGGCCGCCGGAGCACCGCGCTGCCGCCGTCTGTCCGTCCGCTCCCGCTGCTTGGCTCGCTGGGCTGTAGCCCTCGGCCACGTGCCCGCGGGTGTCCTCATGCCCGTGGGGTGTCCCGGTGCACACGGGGTGTCCCTGTGCCCGTAGGGCGTCCTTGTGCCTGCGGGGCATCACAGCACCCACGGGGTGTCCTGGCACCTGTGCGTTGTCCTGGTGCCTGTGGAGTGTCCCAGTGCCTGCAAGGTGTCCCAGCACACATGGGGTGTCCCAGCGCCCGTGGGGTGTCCCAGCGCCCGTGGGGTGTCCCAGTGTCTGCGGGGTGTCCTGGTGCCTGCCGCCATGGCTCCCCCTGCCCTCGCTTGCTCTGTGGGCAATGCTGTGCTGTGCCGTGCCATGTTGTGCCATGTCGTACCATGCAGTGCTGTGCCAGGCTGTGCCATGCCAGGCTGTGCCGTGCCACCTGGAGCGGTGCAGCGGTGCTGAGCCCAGGCTGGGCGGCAGCAGGTGCTTGTGTGCTGGAAGCTGCAGGGGATAATGCGGAAAGGCCCCGGCAGCGCGGGGAAGGCAGACGGAGATGGCGTCCAGCAGGCTGGGGAGGAGGGCGCTGGGGGCCACCTTGGTCCTGGCACAGCCCTCTACCCCGGCGGCGGCCCAGGAGCAGTGGCTGTGGCCAGGAGCGGGGCCGAGCGCCGGGCAGGGTTGGGGTCGGAGCCATGGGGGTCCCCAGCCCGTGTCCACTGCAGAGCTGGGGCTCCGGGCCATGCTGGGGTGCCTGGAGCAGCTGCGGGACCTTGACAGCTCCGTGGAGCAACTTCCTCTGCGTGCAACTGCGAGCACCTCTTGCAGGGCCGCGCGCGGTGAGGCAACCGGCCGATTGCAGAGCCGCGTCCGAAGGAGGACAGCAGCTGCTTCCGCTGCTGCCGCCCGGGGCTCTGGCTCTGCCGGCGCTCCGTCAGCCCGGAGGCACCGCGGTGCAGGACAGGCTGCTGCATCCCTGGTGTCACCGGCTCCGTGCGGGGCCGCGAGGCCCCAGGTCCAGCTGTGCGGGGCAGGGAGCCGTGTCCTGTGGGCGATGATGCTCCCGAGGGCTGTGGGAGCTGGGTGGGAGCCGGGGATGGGAGCCCAGCACTGCCGTGGCCAGGCTGCTCCAACGCTCCCGCGCTCCCCACGATGCCCTCGCCTCCCTTCCTCTGCCCTCGGATTTCCTCACTCCCGTTCCCACGAGCGTCGGCATTTTGGGAGCAGCAGGAAGGTTGTGTCCCGCGGTGAGGGCTACACGGCCCCAAGGTGACTGTGGGACCTGAGTCAGCAGCAGCTGCTGCACCCGCAGGACCCCGGCACGAGCCCTGTGTGCAGCCAGCATGGGCCCGTCCTGGGGCTGCGCTGTGCCCAGCACGGGCACAGGGATGTGGCTGCAGGTGCCACACACTCCCCTGGCCCCACACGCACTGCTGGGCCACCTCTGTCCATGGGGACAGCAGCACTGGAGATGCCAGACCCAGGGACAGCCCGTACTCGGGACAACAGGGCAGTGGCCCCAGGCAGCCTGCCAGGTGCCATGTGCTGGGCTGGTAGTGCCCAGCATGGCTGGTCCAAGCGGTGCCAGTGCTGCCCGCACTGTGCCCAGCAGCTCCATCCGTGGGACAGAGCATCACGGGCCCCGCGCTCTCCCCATTGCACCAGCGCAGCCGGAGCGGCCCGTCCCCCTTCCCACGCATCCGTCTGGGCCAGGGCCGTGTGTTTACTAAACAGGGTGATGAAACAGTTAAAGTAGCAAACAGAGAACCTGAGTCTGCGTTTCGTCACCGTGGGAAGGGAGCATGAGGCTGAGAGGTCTGAGGGTGACTCACTGCCCCGCGCCACATAAATAGGAGCTGGCGCCGGTGGCACTCAGAGCCTGGAGCAGCCACCAGCAGCAGCATGGACAGGGCTGCCACACAGCATCGTGCCGCGGGGCTGGCCCTGCTGGCCCCGCTCGTCCTGGGGCTGCTGGTGCTGCGGGGCGGCGCGGCCCCGCTGCCGGAGCAGCCGCGCACCCTCGTCACCTTCCCGGGGGAGCTGGTGCGCGGCGTGTCCGACATGGAGCTGGCGGAGGTGAGGGCGGCGCGGGCGCCCGCGGGCTGGCGGGTCCCCCGCAGCGAGCTCAGCGGGCGCCTCTCCCCGGGCAGAGCTACCTGCTGCGCTTCGGCTACGCGTCGGAGACGCGCAGTGGCAGCCGGCACACGGCGCTGGGCAAGGCGCTGCGCAGGATGCAGCAGCGCCTGGGGCTGCCCGACACCGGGGAGCTGGACGCCGACACGCTGGCGGCCATGCGCGCCCCCCGCTGCGGCGTCCCCGACGTGGGCAAGTTCCTCACCTTCGATGGGGACCTCAAATGGGACCACACTGACCTCACGTACCGGTGAGTCCGTGCCCACGCCGCCCTCCCGCGGGGCCACAGTCGCGAGGGGCCGGCGCGGCTGTGCCAAGGCCTGGCCACGTCCCGGAGCACCGCGCTGACCCCCTCGCGCGGCCCCGCAGGGTGATGAACTACTCACCCGACCTCGACCGCGCCATCATCGACGACGCCTTCGCGCGGGCGTTCAAAGTGTGGAGCGACGTGACGCCCCTCACCTTCACCCAGATCTACAGCGGCGAGGCCGACATCATGATCATGTTCGGCTCCGGAGGTGACGTCCCTCAGGGCCACTTGGCCACCCACCCCACATCCCCCAAGTGCTGCTCCTTGCAGCGCAGCTCCCGCCGTGCCCATGAGCAGGGGGTTCCCCTGCACATGGCGAGATCCCCGTGTCCCACATGTGAGGTGCCAGCACGCGCTGAGGTTGGCGCAAGCTGCTGCTGACAGTGCTGCTCTTGCAGAGCACGGGGACGGGTACCCCTTCGATGGCAAGGACGGGCTGCTGGCACATGCCTTCCCCCCCGGTGGCGGCGTGCAGGGCGACGCTCACTTCGACGATGACGAGCTCTGGACGCTGGGCACGGGCATCGGTGAGCGCAGGGCCCGCGGGGCGGCGGGGCCAGGCGCCGCGTCCCGCTGATCCTCTCCCCACACAGAGGTGAAGACCCATTTCGGCAATGCCGGCGGCGCCAGCTGCCACTTCCCCTTCATCTTCGAGGGCCGCTCGTACTCGCGCTGCATCACGGAGGGGCGCACGGACGGGCTGCCCTGGTGCGCGACCACCGCCAGCTATGACGCCGACAAGCGCTACGGCTTCTGCCCCAGCGAGCGTGAGTAGCGGTTCCACGGTGCGCCGGCCGGCGGGAACGCGGGCCCCGCTCACCCCCTCTCCCACAGTGCTGTACACCTACGGCGGCAACAGCGACGGCTCGCCCTGTGTCTTCCCCTTCGTCTTCGACGGTACCTCCTATGACTCCTGCACCACGGACGGGCGCTCCGACGGCTACCGCTGGTGCTCCACCACGGCCAGCTTCGACCGCGACAAGAAATACGGCTTCTGCCCCAACCGAGGTGCGAGCGGGCGGGCTGGGCGCGCAGGGCCCCGGCTCCGTGTGGCCGCATGCGGCTCAGCCACCTCTGTGCCACAGACACGGCGGTGGTCGGCGGCAACTCCCAAGGGGACCCGTGCGTCTTCCCCTTCACCTTCCTGGGGCAGTCGTACAGCGCGTGCACCAGTGCGGGGCGGCAGGATGGGAAGCTGTGGTGCGCCACCACCGCCAACTATGACGATGACAAGAAGTGGGGCTTCTGCCCCGATAGAGGTACTGGCCCCAGCACCGGCGGTGGCCCCGCGCCCGCGGCTCCTGCCCTGCCGCTGCTGAGGCCAGGGCCTGCTTGCAGGTTACAGCATCTTCCTGGTGGCTGCCCATGAGTTCGGCCACGCGCTGGGGCTGGACCACTCCGGCGTGCGCGAGGCCCTCATGTACCCCATGTACAGCTACGTGGAGGACTTCCAGCTGCACCCTGACGACATCAAGGGCATCCAGTACCTCTATGGTGAGTGCCCGGTGCCGCCCCACCAGCAGAGCCACCAGTCCCCGTGGGAATGGTGGGCAGTGCCAGCAGAGATGCCTCGTGATGGCATCTTATGCTGTAGGTGCAGCTATAGCCCTAGATCTCTCACACCACTGGTGATGTTGGCTCAGGTCGCGGCTCTGCTCCCGAGCCCACTGCCCCCGCACCCGTGCCCAGCGAGGAGCCCCAGCCCACCGAGGCTGGCAGCGCCTCCACCACGGAGGGGCAGGAGGAGGAGGAGGAGGAGACGACGCCAGAGCCCACGGCTGAGCCCAGTCCAGTGGACCCCAGCCGGGATGCCTGCGCGGAGAAGAATTTCGATGCCATCACGGAGATCAACGGAGAGCTGCACTTCTTCAAGAACGGGTGAGCAGCAACCCTGGCTGCTGCAGCGCAGGGCTGAGGGTGGCGAGGGCCTTTTGGACAGGAGGGCCCAGGGGTTCTGCTGCCTCAAGCACCTCAACCTTCCCCCCAGCAAATACTGGACCCGCTCGTCCTTCTGGAAGTCAGGCCTCCAGGGCGCCTTCTCCATCGCGGACACCTGGCCCGGGCTCCCGGCGGTCATTGATGCCGCCTTCCAGGACGTGCTCACCAAGAGGGTCTTCTTCTTCGCTGGTGAGTTTCACTCCTGCTCCCACTGGAGCTTGGTCCTTCCCCCGTGCTGTGACACCTGCCCGGCTGGCCCCAGTGCCCATCCTGGGGACAAAGCCCCACGAGGGTCTGTGACACTGTGCAACCCCCGCTGCAGGTCGGCACTTCTGGGTGTTTTCCGGCAAGAATGCGCTGGGCCCGCGTGGGATCGAGAAGCTGGGCATTGGCAAGGAGGCCGGCCGCATCTCGGGCGCGCTGCAGCGGGGCCGTGGCAAAGTGCTGCTCTTCAGCGGCGAGAGCTACTGGAGGTGAGGGGCCGCTGGCCATGCATGCGGGTCCGCTGGCCAGGGGTGCAGGCGGCTCACAGCAGCCGTGGGCCGGCTCTGCCTGCAGGTTGGACGTGAAGGTGCAGCGGGTGGACAAGGGCTACCCTCGCGCCACCGACGACGTGTTCACCGGCGTCCCCCTGGACGCACGCAACGTCTTCCTCTACCAAGGTGAGCAGGGTCCTCAGCGGGAAGCTGGACGCTGTCATCCCCCTGTGTGTGCCCCTGAACCGGGCTCCTTTCCACTAATGCCTTCTGTCTGCCCCTCCTCACCAGACAAGTACCACTTCTGCCAGGGCAGCTTCTACTGGCGCATGACGCCGCGCTACCAGGTGGACCGCGTGGGCTACATCAAGTACGACATCCTGCAGTGCCCGGAGCACTAGCACCTGACTGGCCGCCTGCTCCGGCCGGTGCCCGCTTCCACCAGGCTCCGGGTTCTCACTGTTGGAGCCCCTGTGTCCCGGGACACAGGGGGAGCCGGTGCCCAGCGCCGCAGGGCGGCTCCTCGGCTCCCGGGAGCCCTGGCTGGGGAGCAGGACTCTGTCTGCAGCCCGCAGCGCCCTGTGAGCGGCCGTGCTGCTGCGGAGGCGTTTGCCTGGTGCAAATTGCACAGAGAGCTGCGGTGACTCCGTCTTTCTCCAGGGCCAGCGATGCTGGGTCAGCCCTGGCTCAGCTGGGAGCTGGTGCTGGGGACTCGGCACGGGCAGGGACATGGGGCTCTGCATCGCTCGCGCCTGCTGTCTGCTCTGCCACCTCCGTCCACACGTTTGTAATAAAGAGAATCCTTTGGACATCGCCTGTGTTTGCTCTTCCTGTGCAGCACCTGGACGCTGCTTTCCCTTTGAGCAGCGGTCCAGCACAAACTGGGACTGGGCACGGGGAGGAGGGGGCTGCAGCCCTTGTGCTCTCCACTCCCCTACAGGACACCAGACCCCGCTGGGGAGGGCTCCCCCATGCCTCTAGTGCCCCTGTCACCAGCCAGGTCCCCCGCACGCGCAGCCCTGTGTCCCTCCATGCATCATTGCTGCCCGCCTGTCACCTCTGCCATGTGCCGGTCACCCAGCGTCCCCACCACGGGCTGCCCGGCCCCAAGGGGACCCCAGGGCTCTCCCCGCTCTGTCATCCTGTGACCAAGCACCGGGCTTGTCCCGGGAGCCGCAGGTGTCTCGTTCCTGTTGCAGTCGAGCCCCAGCTCCAGCCTCCGCGCCGCGGGCGGCCCTGGGGGCCGTGGCGGCCGTGGCAGGACGGGGCTGTAATTACAGCTATAATTAGCGCTGCCTGCTCGGCACAGGGCGGCGGACAAAACCCGGCGCGGCCGCCGCCTCCCGCCCTGCGCGGGGCCACGGGGGCCGGAGCCGGAGCCGGGGCTTGGGCCGGAGCCGGGGCTTGGGCCGGAGCCGGGGCTTGGGCCGCCGCCGCCGCCGCCGTCCCGCCCCGCTGCCCGCCCCGGCCGCGGGCGGGCTCGGACGCCCCGGGCGGCGCCAGCGGCGGGCGGGGCGGGAGCGCGGGGCGCTAGGACCGCGGCCAGCGCCCGGCGGCGGCGGCGGCAGCATGAGCCGGCGCTTCACGGTCACGGCGCTGCCCCGCGAGGGCCCGGCGGCGCGGGGCGCGGCGGCCGCGGGTCGGCCCGGCCGCGACGGCAGAGGTGAGCGCGGCGGGGGCGGCGGCGGGGCAGCGCCGCGGGCAACGTGCCCGAGCAGCGGCGTGGGCAGCAGCGGCTCGGCAGGGTGCATGGAGCAGGGCTGGCGAGGCAGCAGCCATGGGGCAGTGGCTGTGGGGCAGGGTTGGGGAGGTCCTGCCTGTGGAGCAGGGTCTGTTGGCAGCGCTGTCTTGGCAGGGTTTGTGGGGCAAGGGCAGTGGCAGGCTCCATGGGGCCAGTCTGTGGGGCAAGGCCGGTGGGTTGGAGCTTGTAGGGCTCTCTTTGTGGGCCTGGGGCCGTGGGGCAGGGCTGGCCGGGTGCCCCCTGCTCAGTTGCATCTCCAAGGCTCTCTGTGCCTGGGGCCGTCCCGAGGGCTTTGCGGGCAGCGCCAACGCCTGGCTCAGCCCTGGCCTCTCTGATGTGGTGGCGCTGGCGGTTTGGAGTGAAAGTTGTTGCTGTGCGAGAAAACTGCTAAAGTCTCCACGGAGGCGGCAGCCGGTGCTCGGGACTGGGAGCTCTGTGGTGGCGAATGACCCAGGGGGCTGCCAGCTCCAGAGGAGCCATGCTCAGGACAAGGCACTGGGACCAACCCCTCTGGTCCTGCAGGGCTCCGCAGGTACTTGCTGTCCCTGGGGCTGTGCAGCAGCATCCTGCAGACTCCCCTGTGCCTCCTGGCCTTGCCCCCAGCAGGGAGGGCTGGGACCCATCGGGCAGCATGGTGAGAACCTGCCCAGTGCTGCTCGTGAGCCCTCGCTGGTGTCCAGCACGGCCAGCAAGGATGGAGGTGGTTGTCAGAGGAGGACGGGGCTGCAGCCAGTGCTCAGTGCAACGAGGCTGCTGGCTCCCTAGGGCCATGTGCCGGCCCTGCTCCTCCCATGGGAGCACAGGTGGGGATGGGACCATGGCAGAGGGGAGCAATGATGAGCAGAGGGCAGGGTCTGGCTGAGCCGCATGGGGACCTGTCAAGCTCTGGTGTCGCAGCTAGGAACAGCAGTTGTCACCGGAGCTGCATCGATCCCAGAAACCCGACTGGCGTCGTCCGCGTCTCCAGTCGAAGCGGTGACCTTGTGTCCTTGGGAAGGGCCCTGGTGGGAGACACACGCAGCCGAGGGGCCGGAGTCACTGGGCTGGGGCTGGGCTGCCCTGTTGAGCGGGGCCTGGTGCCTGCTGGCCCTGGGGCTCCTGCCTCCTCGGTGCTGCCGTGGGGCTGGGCCAGGGCAATGGCCCAGCGCGGAGCTCCTTTCCACCGCGCTCCGTCCCGGTAAGGATGGCCTGGCCTGGAGGCTGCTGCCAGAGGGAACAGGCTGTGCTGAGCCGGAGCCAGCGCAGCCCCGCGGGAGCCAGCGGGGTTATTGCATTGGCAGCTAATCTAATCGCTGGGGAGCAGCGCGGCGGGCAGGGAGCACCGGCGAGCGGAGGTGAGAGCCCGGGCGGCGATGCGGGGCCGGGAGGCCTCGCGCCGGGGGCTGGGAGCCCAGCTGTGACCTTGTGTCCGGGTGGAGGACATCTGGTGGCCCGGCCCCAGCAGCAGGCGTCCCCAGCCAGGGCCCCGCAGCTCCCAGCAGCCCTGTGTGGCTCTGCGCGGCCCACGTGGCTGTGCATGAAGAGGGCTGTGATGGCCAGGCCAGCACCGCCTGCCCCAGGCCGGGCTTGCACCCTGCCTGGACTGGGAGCAAGCCCGATGCTGTCCCCTTTTATGCCCTGGCAGCACCCCAATGCTGCAGTTTTGTCCCACAGCCTCCCCAGGGGCAGCTGGATGGGGCGGGTGCACTGTGGGGCAGGTCAGTGCTGCTGCTGCAGGGGTGGTGCTGGGGGGCAGTGGCAGGTGAAGTGCTTGGGCTGCCTGTGCTTTCCCCCTCATGGTGGCATCTGGGCAGTAAGGGGCTGTGTCCCCATGGCCGGGGGTGTCACTGGCAAGGAGCATGCCGAGCTCTTTGGGTTAGCTGGATGGGGCTGTGGGGATGCCTAGGGCTCTGGGCCAGTGCTGGAGGCAGAGGCAAGACGGGTTTCAGAGGGGTGGATGTGCTCTGGACTCTGCCCAGTAGCCAGCAGGGGCAGTGGGGCTGGGCTGGCTTCGCGGTGGCTCAGGCACATGCTGGGGGCAGGGGAGCTCAGTGTGGAGGCTGTGGGTTCACATGGGCGTCCCTGGGGTGGGTGCAGGAACAGTGTTTCTGGCAGCAGGTGTCTGTGGGGTGGGAGCCAGGGGGCCCTGTGAGGTGCAGGCACAGCTGGGCTGGTCCCGGAGGAGCTGGTGGCCGGGCGTCGGGCAGGACCATCCTGCTCCGGCTGTGCTCGTCCCAGCATGGGCAGTGATGGGCACTGGCGCCGCAGGACAAACCGGCTGTGAGCAGAGCCCCAGGCACCAGGCGCTGTGCAGGATGGGGCTGCAGGTTGTCCGTGAAGGGGTAATGCTGCGGGCAGAGCCAGGGGCCTTGCCGAGCGGGGATGGCGCGACCCCCAGGCTGGGCAGTGCTGCCTGCTGCCCGTCTGCCGCAGCAAGGGGGGCAGCCCGGCACCCCCAGCAGCCCCCGGGGGCCAGTCCGAGCTCGCCCTGGGGCCCGTAGGGAGCACGCGCCCCATGCCTGCCGGGAGTGTGGGGCCAGCGGGCCCTGTCCGTGTCGGTGGGGCCAGGCAGGAGGCTCTGGGGGTGCATCCGAGGGCTCTGGGACATCGGGAGGGGGATGCGGGAGCTCTGGGGTGTCTGCGGGCCGGGTTGATCGCGGCGGGTCCGCGGCGGGGGGGTCCGCGTGTCCGCGGCGCCCTCCTTGCCCGGCAGGGGCCGCTGCCGGCCCGGCGCGGCGCAGCCCGGAGCCCCGCGGCGGCGCCGGCCCCGCTCCGGTGCGCGGTGCGCTCCGGTTGGGCCCGCTCCGCTTCCCGGTGCGCTCCGGTTGGGCCCGCTCCATTTCCCGGTGCGCTCTGGTTGGGACCCGCTCCATTTCCCGGTGCACTCTGGTTGGGACCCGCTCCGTTTCCTGGTGCGCTTTGGCTGGGGCTCGCTCCGTTGCCCAGTGCGCTCCGGGTCAGGCCCGCTCCATTACCCGATGCGTTCCAGCTGGGACCCGCCGCGTTGCCCGGTGGGCTCTGGTTGGGGTCCGCTCCTTGTGTGCTGTGTCCAGGGCCGGGATTGCTCCACTGCCCACTGTGTTTCTGTGTGGGATCCGCTGCGTTGCCCAATGCGCTCGGTGCCCCTTCTGCTCTATCACCTGGGCCATCCCACTGCCAGCTGCTCTGTCTTCCAGAGTAGCCCAGTGCCAGGTCTGCTCCGTCACCTGGCATGTTCCTGTGCCATGTTCACTCTGTCACTTTGTCTGCTCCATCACCAGTCCAATCCAGTGCTACCTCCCCTCTGTCACTCGCTTAGCTCCATCCCCTGGTTGGCTCTGTCACCCCATCCCTGACAGCACTGTCCTGCTCCACAGCTCTGGGTTACTGCACCTCTGGGTCTGCCCATTTGCGGGAGCGAATTATTCCTGCAGGCACTTCTGGCTGAGACCCTGCACTTGGTGTCTGCCACTTGCAGTTCATGCGATGGGGACAGCTTTTCTATGCCCCTGGTGTGCATTCAGCACAGCACTCTGCCCCTTGCTCCCAGTGGTGTCCTGCCTTGCTGCCCTCCAGCAGCTCCATCCCGCTGCTGGACCAGCCGTCCCACTGCTGCCCCAGAAGAGGGGCTGTCCCTGTGCCCCTCTTCTGCCTGTCCCCCTGCTCCTGCGTCCGGCTGAGCCAGGATCCCATGCAGCACCGGTGCAGGCTGCCAGCCTGCCTTGGCACCAAGGCAGAACTGTCCTGTGGCACGGGTGGAGGCTGGGGACGTGGTGGCCAGCGCAGACCCCCTGGGCAGAGCTGGGAAGGTGGCAGCAGGGGTGCCCCGATGGGATGCACAGAGGCTGGGGACAGTTGCTGCGGGGTGGCCTGGCCATGAGCAGGCTGTGCAGAGGCCAGGGATGTTCTGTGTCCCAAGCACCCGACCGGTGTCATTCACTGCCGATTCCCCCCTTCGCCCTGTCCGGCCAAGAGCCGGGGCTGGTTCATCTTGGGGCATAGATGTGTCGCCCCCTCCCCTCCTCCTCTCCCCTGGGGAGGCTGGGGGAGCCTCAGATATTCAAAGTGATTCTTAAAATAAACCCGTGAACTAGATTGCAGGCGCTGCCTTGCTCCAGCACGGACCTGGTTGCTGTGGCAACCCCAGACTCTGCTTAGCGGAGCCCATCCGCACACTTGGCTCCAGCACCATGGAGAGACCGGAGCTGGGGGCGATGACATCCTGTGGTGGGACCTGGCGGGATATGGACCATGGGGCTGGGCTCCTCTGCCACCTGGGATATGGGACTGCCACTCCAGGGATTGCTGCCTGCGGGGTGGGACCCCCAGGCCTGGAGCTGCTCGCAGAGGCTGGTACAGCTGCTCTTTGCTGTGTTGTCCGGGAACCCAGGACTTTGGCTGTGGGGCTGGGACAGGACCAAAGATACTGGCCGTGGTGCCAAGACAGGAGCAGAGGCCCTGGCCGTGGGGCTGGGACAGGAGCAGAGACACTGGCTGTGGGGCTGGGACAGGCCCCCCTGGCACCAGAGAATCCCCCGAGGCGTCGCTGGCCATGGGGCTGGGTCGGGCCCAGGCTCAGGTGTGCTTGGGGCGCCCTGAGGAGCACAGGCCCCGGCGCCGTGTCCTGAGACAGCGGGGCTCCATGGCAATCGCCATGGCAACCAACTGGTTAAGGAGCCTTTCTCATCACCATGGAAACAGGGCCGGTGTCATCTCCCCGCTCGCTGCTCCTCAATGCTCTTGGGACAGCGGAGCCGGCCGCGCGCTGCCGCCGGGCAAGGGCAGGGGCCTGGGCGCCCGGGACCAATCTGCCCATGCTGGCCTGGCCCTCGATGCAGGTCCCCAACACCGTGTCCACATGGCGGGGCCAGCCCTTGCCCTGGCTCTGTGCACTGGGGGTATTGGCGGTGAGGCTGTAGGGTTCCGCGCTGTTGGGCTGTAGGGTTGTACGCCATGGGGCTGTGCTGGATGGCAGGAGGGGCTCTGAGTTTGCCTGGGGCAACCACGAGGCTGTGCTGCAGGAAGGGGCCATGCAGTGCCAAAACGAGGACTCCGGAGCAGCATGGGCAGGGGTCTGGGTGGTGGTGGCCTGGGGATGCCACCCACGCTGGTGCCCGCAGTGCCCTGCAGCCAAGCGCCGGCTGCGCGGGTCGCCGTGCGGAGCAGCCACCACAGGGCCCGAGGGGCCGCCCCGCGCGGAGGCAGCGCCAGGCCGCCCCTGCCCACCTCCCCGCGCCTCCGCCGCTCCTCCCTCGCCTCCCCCGCAGAGGCAGCGCCAGATTTACCGGAGGTTGCTGCCTTTGGGAGACGTCATTAAGCAGGGAAGGGAGGGGGCTGCGCTCTGCATGCTGGTCATGAGCACAGTGTAGGCAAGGGAGTGCGGGGCTTCTCCCAGGGACCTGCACCGGGAGCAGCCACAGGCCCCGGGACATCCCTCATCCGTCCTCTCGGTGCCACCGATCCCTCCCGGTGCTGGGCAGCCCAGGCTCGCAGCGGGGTGTAGTGCAGGGGGCAGGGTGGTGTTGGATGCGGGACACCCCCGGGCCAGTGCACTCGTGTCACCTCCAGACCCCGCTCTGGCGGTGATGCCCAGGCCGTGTCCCTTGGTCCTGGAGCCGGGCTGTGTGTCTGGCTGCGGTGGTGCCGCCGGCACACGCTGCCCCGCGACGGGCCCAGCTGCGGGCAGTGGAGCTGCCAAGCGGCTGCCCAGCACCGCTAATGAGCTGTGGGACGGGCAGCGCTCCTCCTGTGCCTTTGGGCTGCGCGGGAGGACGCTCATGGAGCCCCGTATTTAGTTTGAGCTTGGCGGGCAGAAGAGCTGTGCAGAGCGCGTGGCAGTGCCGGCACCTCCCCTTCACCGCCCTCCCCACTGCCCCCTGCCAAACCCCAGCCCTGGCCGGCTCTGCCCTCAGCCTGCAGCCCGCCTTAGCCCCTCTCCCGGCTGCTCTTCCTTCTCCCGGTGCCACCTGCCCTCGTGCCCTTGAGCTGCCGCCACCCCGGGGACCTCCCTGCGGAGCCCTCGCTCCCGCGCCAAGCCGTGGGGCTGGGCCGGGCTCCTGGGCGAGCAGGGTGCAGGGCTGGCGAGCTGCGTCCGGAGCTCAGGGACCGGCGCAGGGAGCCCTGGGGAGCACACGGTGCCGACAGGCAGCTCGACCTGCGCGCAGCAGCGCTCGCCTCCCGGGAGGCGGCTCTGAGGCTGCCCGGAGCCTGCACCGTCAGGCTTCCCAGCGCCTCGAACACGTGTCTCGGTCATGAGGGGCTGGTGCTGCTTGTGACAGGACAAAGTCTGCAAGTCTGGCTGCAGGGACAGGGACACCTGCCTAGGGAGCCAAGGATGCCCCTGCCGGGCCTGGCTTTAATGCAGGGCCTGCTCGGCAGATCCCTCAGTGCTGCCCTGTGCAGGGGGTCCAAGGACAGGCATGTGTGGGGCTGGTCTCAGAGGACCTGTGGTCTGGGCAGCCATGGGGCAGGCTGCAGGGGGCCGGAGGCTGTAGCTGTGGGTCGTGGCTGTGCCAGCGATGGGGCTGCAGGCTGCCGTGCGCCCATGTTGTGATTTTCTGCCACTGTCAAGCCCAGGGGCCATGAGCCCTGAGCCCGGAGCCCAGCTCAGCAGACACTGTCCTGGGGCCACTGTGGGAGGACCTGGAGTGTGGGACAGAGCTGTGGGGCCAGCCGGGACCGTGCCAGCTCGCGGCCCAGGGCTGTGCAGTGCTGTTCTATCAGGTTCCTCCCCTCGTGACTCCCGTGCAGCTTGCAGAAAGTGGGGCACTGATGCCATGCCTGGCCCGGTGCCAGGATCCTGCTTGTGCCCAGGCTTGGGGGCCCTTTGCAGCTGTTCACCGGCCCCTGCCTGGGGACAGCCACCTGCCTCCCTCTCCCCATCACTGCTCCGGCCGCGCTCTCGGAGGGCCGGCCTCCTTCCCTGCACCCAGACACTGCCATGAGCTGGGCTCGGGCCATCCCAGGCCTCTGCAGCCCTGGAAGAGCACCATGAGCTGGAGCTCCACGGCATCACGGTCATGGCAGGGTCTCTTCCCCACTGAGCCCTCGTCTGAGCCCTGTGCAGGTTTTGGCTGGGATTTGGGGTCAGCCCCCGGGGCCTGGCTCTTAGCCCCCGTCTATCTGCAGGAGCCGTCAGGAACTGCTGTCCTGCTGCCCCCCACCCATGCCAGGGACCCCTCTGCTGTGGCACGTCCTCCCAGCCATGCCCCATGCCCACAGGGCCCTGTGTCCAGGCTGGGCGAATGCAGTGGATAGCGTAGCCCCCACACTCCTGGCAAATCTCAGCCCCTGAAATGGAGCCATAATCCAGGGATTAGGGGATTAGCGGTCTTTCACGTGCTTGCCCCCCCTCCCCCATCTGCTTTAGCAGGAAAATCCCTCTCGCACTGAGCTCATGCTGAGGCCTCCTGCGCAAACCACTGTCCTGGTGCCGGGCACCTGCTGGGGCTGGGTGTCCCCCACGCAGCCCCCAGCCTGCTGCCCATCCGTGAGGCCCCCGCCTCGGCTGCTGGGTGGGCTCTACTCAGCCATGGCTCCCACCTGAGCAGGGAGCGGGAGGAGCAGCGCTGCCCTCCGCATCCCGCCTGCATCCCCAGGCTGTGCCAGCTGCGCCGGCCAGCCTGTCCCTTGGGACCCGGCCAGCCCCTTGCTCCAGCGCTGGCTCCTCCTCAAGGCGGAGGGACCGGGCTGGTGGAGGGGAAGCAGCCACTGCGGCTGGGCCAGGAGGCCCTGGGGTGCAGCCCCCCGCACCACCCTAGCAGGGCCATCCTGGACAGAGCAGGGTGGCAGAGCCAGGTGGAGGCTGGAGCCGGAGGGCTGAAGCAGCAGCGCCGTGCGCGGGGCTGCCCGGCCCTCCGCGCTTCCCGCCCTGCAGGAGCGCGGCCCCGCGCTGCAGAGCAGTCTGCACGCGAGCTGCTCCCTCGGGCTGCGCGGAGCGAGGCCGGGAGCAGAGCCCGCTGCGGGGCTCAGGATGGAGCAGAGCCTGCTGTGGAGCTCAGGATGGAGCAGAGCCCGGTGCGGGGCTCAGGATGGAGCAGAGCCCGCTGCGGGGCTCAGGATGGAGCAGAGCCCGCTGCGGAGCGAGGCCGGGAGCAGAGCCCGCTGCGGGGCTCAGGATGGAGCAGAGCCTGCTGTGGAGCGAGGCTGGGAGCAGAGCCCGTTGTGGGGCTCAGGATGGAGCAGAGCCCGCTGCGGGGCTCAGGATGGAGCAGAGCCCGCTGTGGAGCGAGGCTGGGAGCAGAGCCCGTTGTGGGGCTCAGGATGGAGCAGAGCCCGCTGCGGAGCGAGGCCGGGCAGTGGGGCAGCCTCCCACAGCCCAGCCCCAGCAGTGCCCGGTGGGGCTGCCCCGCACTGCAGGGTGCAGGTGCTGGGTGCTGGCTCTGGCAGGCACCGCGGGGGCTGAGGGCCACCAGCAGGGCTCGTGGAAGGAGGTCAGCGCCCTCCAGGGCACAGAGCCAAGACCTGCAAGGTGAGGGCTGGGGAGCATCCATGCTGCAGAGCAGCTGGCCCCGTACCAGGAGAAAGTAAACAATTAATTACAGCCATCAAGAAGTAAGTAACGCCAGCGGGCTGTCATGATCTCAGCCTGCTCCGGAGGAGATGCCGGGAGCTGTAGCCAGCTCCAGCTCTGGTATCCTCCCGGATTAAGTGTGTGAGAGCAGGGTGGAGGGGGGCACTGAGTTGTTCTGAGGGGTCAGAGCAGGGTTTGGTCAGTGCCACCAACTCTGGAGCTGCCCCTGGGTCTCACTGTCCTGCTGAGGCTTGGGGTGAGAGGGGAGGAGGACGTGGGCAGAACCGACTGGGGAGGGATCGGCCAATTCTCAACCCACCTCAAGAGTCAACCCTGGTTGAATCCCCAGCCTCATATCTGCAGCTTTGTGGCTCTGAGAGGGGGGCTGCCCATGGGGAGCCCTTGAGGCTCTGCCTGCTGAGGTGCTGCTCAGTGAGACATTGCCCTGGGCTTGCTAGAAGCCCCCATGAAGGGCTCAGGTCTGAGCTTGCTCCCATCTGCAAGCATCTTTCCATGCTCTGCATAGCTGCTGCAGCCTGGCTGAGGTCAGAGAAGTGTCAGCAGCCTCTGCCAGACTCCTGGCCCTGCTCTCGAATGTCTGGACGTCCCCTTGTCTGTCTGCGGAGCACCTGGGTGATGGCATCACCCAAGGTACGGCTGGGGCTGCTGCAGGTCCTGCTGTTGGGGCAGGAGGGCTCAGCCCGCCCTTGCCAGCCTGTCCTGCCTGCAGGATGGTCTTTGGAGCGATCCCAGCACCACGCAGGAGCTCCCTGCTCTTTCCAGCTGCAGTATCAAGCCTGGCAGGGGCTGGAGTCTTCCTAGGGGGCAGAGATTGCCCTGGCCCCTTGGAGGTCTCACAGGATCCCTTGGAGACACACCAGTCCCACACTGGAGCAGTGCCTGTCCCACTGCCCTCCCACCCCGGCCCCGGGGCTGGGGTCCGCTGGTCCCTTGGGCTCTGCCACGGACTAATTGAGGGACATGCAGTAACCGACCTGCCTACGTCAGCTGAGAGGGGGGACCTGCAGCCACCAAAGTGCCCTAATTCTTCCCCCAGCCTGGCTCAGTGAGAAAGAGCAGCACTGCCCGGGGAGGTGGCGTATGGCTCTGCTACAGCTCCTTCCCCCTCCCTCTCCTCTGCCTTGCACTGCTTCCCTCCCCAAAAACCCGACAGGGGATAATGCTTCCTGAATACATGATGAAGTGAGTAGTCAGGCTGGGCTCCGCCGCTGCTGCTGGGAGTGAGTGAGTGTGTGAGTCTGTGCATTGAGGCATCTCTGCACTGCAGCCTCCTCCTACATCCAGCCAGAGAGAAAGAGAAAGGCACAGAGGGAAGGTGGCTTGTTGCAGTGCAAGGCACTGGCCCCTGCGAAGAAGCAAATCCCCTGCAGCCACCCGAGGAAGGAGCGAAGCAGCCCCTGAGCAGGGAGGCAGGCAGCAGGCGCCATGCTGAATAACCTGACGGACTGCGAGGATGGCGATGGGGGTGCGAATCAAGGTAAGCGAGCAGCCCTCGGAGGGCCAGGGGAGCAGCAGGGCTGAAGGGAGAGCTGGGGGCAGGGGCAATCCCCCCGCCCGGGCACGGCAGGATTGGCCCCGCAGGCTGTTTGGATGATCGGTAAAGCCACAGCCGCGGGGATGCAGGCAGGAATGTCGCGTTCATCGCTGTGCATGGTGACAGAGGCAGCCCGCGCCCGTGCGGGCGCAGAGAGCGGGAGGTTGTGCGCCAGGAGCGGGCGACCGCAGCCCCCGGCCCCCGCAGCGCGGCGGGAGCCGCCGCCGCGAGCGGCTGCCCCGGGCGGCTGCGGTTGCGCCGAGCCCGAGCGCGATGGCGGCGGGGCCGCGCGGTGGGCGCGCGGGCCCCGCTGTCCCCACGGGTTTGCAGCACCGCTCCAGATCCTGGTGCCGGTCCGGTCCGGTCCTCGCGCTCGCCGCTGCCCCCGGGCGC
Organism: Tinamus guttatus; assembly: GCF_059628265.1. NCBI lineage: Eukaryota > Metazoa > Chordata > Aves > Tinamiformes > Tinamidae > Tinamus > Tinamus guttatus. The sequence continues at coordinate 1,329,939 of NW_028288728.1, forward strand.
GCGTCCCGCTCCCGGCCTCGGCGGCCGGGGCTGCGGACAGCGGCAGCGGCGCTGGACCCGGCTGCGCTCCCGCGCCCCGGCCGCTCCCGGGGGAGCCGCGCAGAGCGGTGTCCCCCGGGGGCGGCGCGGGACCCGGCCCCGCACACGGCCGGGCTGCGGGGGGGGCCCTGCGGGAGACCCCCGCCACTGCCGCCCCCCGCAATACCACCCCCAGGCCCGGCCTCGCCTCCGCCGCCCCCCAGCGCGGCTGCCGCCCCCCCGGCTCCAGCTCCCTCCTTCCCGGTCCGGCGGCCGCCCCCGGCTGCCCCCGCTCCCCCCGGCCCGGTCCGGCCCGGCCGCTCGCGCTGCTGCTGTCCGCGGTGCTGAAGCAGCCACCGGTGCCTGAAGCCCTCGGGGCTGTCCCGGTCGCCCCATGCCGCACCGGGCCGAACCGGGCCGGGCGGGAGGGCGGGCGCGCCGTCGGGGCGGGCCGTGCTGCAGTGCAGGCCGCTGCGGGCCGGGGGCTGCAGGGCGCTGCGGGGCAGCGGGGCCGGCCGGCCCTGCAGGGCTCCGCGGCCACGGAGCTTCAGCCTAAAAACTCCCCTGGGTGTCCCCGAGAACCTCCGGCTCTGCAGGGACATGCCCAGCCTCAGGCACCCGGCGTGCTGGGGAGCGCAGCAGCCTCTTCTGCAGGTGTTTCTGTGAGATGCAGGAGTGGGCTGGAGCCAGGCAAAGGTTGTGAAGTGCCTGGGGAGACCTTCAGTCTCTCTCTGACTCCCCCTCACTCCTCTGCCAGATCCCCTGACCATATCCCCTCACATGGTCTATTGAAACCCCTGCCAAGAGGGGAGCTGGAGGGGACAGCAGGACCTGGCGCTTGCAGTAGAGGTCTTTGCCTGCCTGCAGTGAGGTTTTGGGTGCAGCCCCTTGCAGTGCTTTTGCTGCTCCTTTTGCTCCACTGATCTGAGTGTTTGTTTGCTTGTTTATTCGTGGTTCCACTCAAGGTCAGCGCTGGCAGGGCTTTTCTGGGGACACCTTGCCCGAAAGGGCCAGTTGCACTGACCCACTAGCAGTACCCTTTCCTGGACTCTGCCTCTCAGTGCCATCCAGCACGAGGCTCTGTCCTGCTCATTGCATTTCCATCCCAGCAGTGCCGGGCTGCATGCAGGCAGGCGTAGCTGGCTTGCAGGCTGTGTTTCTGGGGTCTGGGAGGTTGGACATGGTGCTGTTACAGATGGACCACACAATGCCCCAGAGGTCTAGATGGTCCCTTGTTGGTCCAGGGATGCAGGGCTGGAGGAGACGGGTGCCTTTTGGGGCTGGAGGGAGCACTGGAGTCTGTGCAGGAGAATGCACTGCAGCCCCCCCCCAGCTCTGCACTGTGCCGGGGGGGCTGGAGCCCGCTCCCTGTGCCTGCTACCAGGCAGGCTTTTGGCTTTCCTCACCCTACCAAGGGTCTCCCGGAGCTCCTGGCACAGGGATTGTCTGGCAGGGACTGTGGACACCCTGGGCGGCGGGGGGGTGAGTTGAGGCATCCTGTCCCTGGCCACAAAGATGCCCCCTGCTCTTCCAGGCCCTGCACCAGCTGCTGGCGTCCCAGGGTCTTGCTGAGAGCAGCAGAGTTGTGGCTGAAGAAACCTTGGTGCCATTTCTAACCAAATCCTTATGCCATTTCTAACCAAAAGGCCAAGCCGCAGCTGCCCTTCTGCCCAGCCCTGCTGCGGACAGCCTGGCAGAGCTCTTCACCAGGGCTGGAGCGGCCCCAGCACTGGCAGCCCCACAAGAGCGGGGGAAGGAAGAGACCCTCCCTGAGAGGCAATGGGGCAGGCACGGCTGCTGCCTGCAGTGTCCAGGCTGGGCATTTGTGCCCTGCCCAGCACAGAGGCACCTAGCTGGGCAGGGAAAGGGGACCCAGCGATGGGAGGGAGCTTTGCTGCAGCTTGAGACCACAGCCATTTCCATGGCAAAGATCTGGCTATCAGAGAAGCTGTTTAAATGCAGCCATCCAAAGTGCCTGTGCTAGAAATCCTGAGCCTGCAGGGACAGCTGATCAAAGAGAGGATAATCCTGGGTTTAGGAAGGAAGAGGATAGGTCTGAAGTAGCAGTTGGTCCAATTTGGGTCAGGCAGTGAAAGAATGCAACCCAAAAGGCCACTCAGTGTGCCTGCTGCCTGCAAGGGCCGAGCGCAGCCCCGGGGAAGGGCAGCATCCCGCCCCGCTGCAGCGCTGCACCCCAGGACCTGGCACTGCTGCTGGCGCCAGTGCCACGCAGCCACCGGCACTGCCCCTGGACAGGGGGGTCTGCCTGGAGCCCCTGCCTGGGGCTCTGCCCTGGGCAGCGGGCAGAACCCTCACCCAGGGCAGAGGAAACCCTGGGACCCAGCAAACAAGCTGCAGTCCCGTGCAAAGGCACCAAGTGCCCCGCTATGTCCCCTTGGCCGTTTCATCTGCCTTGGACACCTCCAGGCCCAGAGTGCCAGGACCAGTGAGCATGCAGTCTTGTCCCTGTGATGGCCGGAGGGGGACAGAAGGGGTCCACGGCCTCCCTTCTGCCAGGTGCTCCAGCAAAATGACAGCAGCTGGAAGCATCAGTGCTGGGCGTTGAGCTCGCCGTGCCCTGCGGGTTGCACAGAGCTGCCGGAGCTGCGCAGTGACCCTGGGGCTGCTCCTTGCAGACAGCAATGGGCAGAGTCCCAGGGAGCTGGAGGAGGCTGCTTGCCAGCCAGTGCCATCGAATGCGCTGTCAAAAGTCAAGGTGCCCTGGGCTCCTCGGGATGAGCTCTGATGCAGCCCTGTGGCCCGGGCACCTTGAGCATGACTGGCGATGGTCTCTCTGCTACCCGGCCTGGGGCTCCACAGCTTGGGCTGAGCTGGGGCTTGCGGGGACCAGTGCTGGGCACGAGGCCCCATCTCTGGCTGGGGGCTCTTGTGGTGGAGCTGCTGGTGCCGAGCTCAGGGCAGAGGACTGGGAGGGCTCAGTGGGTCTGCGCCACAGCAGGGCAGGGGGCACCGGGCAGGGGACACTGTTCGGGCACCACATCCCCTGGGGAGGGAGGACGGCAGCGGTGGAGCGGGCAGCTGGCCCGGGCTCCCGCGGAGCGCCCGGCCGGCGGGCGCGGGGTCTGCGGTGCAGGGTGGAGGGCGGCCCGGCTGCCTGGGGTGCTAATCTGGTTAATTGGCCCTTGGGGTTTGCCCACGCCCCTTCCCTCCTTCCGTTGGTGCTCGGCGCTCTCCACCCAGCAAATCGGGAGGAAGGGCCCTGAGGATTCCCAGCCCAGCCTGGGGCTGAGCAAGGAGCCGTTAGGGGATCAAACCCTGGTGCTGCTGCCCTGCAGGGTGGGCACAGCCGGCAGCTGGGCAGCACTTCTGCCCCTCAGGATGATGCCAGGGATGAGGCTGGGGGCCGGGTCGGGGATGCCCCAGCACTGGGCGGGAGGGCAGCCCCAGCGCACGTGGGATTATGCGATAGCCGCACCGGGGCTGTTGTTTCCCTGCCAGCAGCCCGGCCGCCAGCCCTTCCAGCTGCCGCAGCAAATTAAAAGGCCGATTCGTGCTGAGTGATCCCCGGGGAGCAGGGAGGCGGCTCGGCATCCAGCCTGGCTCGCGTCGCTCCGCTCCGCTGGCCGCAGCAGGGCTACCCTGGGCCACTAGCCCCGCTTGGCCCTGTCCTTAGTGCTTGTGACCCCCTTGTCGGTGGCAGCGGGTTGCTATGCTGGGCTGCCCATGGGACGGCTGCGTTGGTGCAAGGGGAAGGGGTGGCCATGCTCTGGGACAGGGTGTCACCCGCTGTGGCTCTGCCTGTGTCAGACACGGATCCTGCCAGGAGCTGCTGGAAAGGGCTCAGCAGTCCCGCTGCGGCAGGAGGGGCTCTGGGGAGCCCAAAGCACTGCTGGCACCTGGGACCCCCAGACCTGGCACTTAACCCCCTCACACCTTGGCACTGCGGGAGCACGAGGCTCCCGCAGACTGTGGAGAACCAGCAGTCCCACAGGCCCTGAGGCAGGAGGGCAGGGGGCTGCTGTGGGGCAGCACTGCATGAGCAGAGGAGCTGCATGGAGGGACCAGAGTTGGCATCATGGGATTTGTTGTGGAGTGCTGAAGCAGTGCGGCAGCACAGGGGCAGCACAGCAAGACAGGGTAATGTGGCAGGACAGGGCAATGCAGCAGGACAGGGGTGATGCGGCAGGATGGGGCAATGCAGCAAGACGGGGCAATGCGGCAGGACAGGGGCAATGTGGCAGGACGGAGGCAATGCAGTAGGATGGGGCAATGCAGCAGGACGGGGCAATGCAGCAGGACGGGGCAGCGTGGCAGGACGGGGCAATGTGGCACCCCGGGGCTGTCGGGGCCGCGTCGGGGCTGTCCGGGGCCGGGTGCCTGCGGCCGGGCTGCCCAGCTGGGCCCTTACGTAAGAGCCATGAGAGCCAGAGCTGGGCTGCATGTCCGCCTGGCGCCCGCCAGCCGTTGCCATGGAAACCAGTCCGGTGATGTCGGCGGCCCGGTACCGCGCACCATGCACCGTGCACCATGCACCATGCACCGTGCATGGCGCTGGCACCTGGCAGCTCCCACATTCCCACATGCGCTGTGTGGAGCCCCCCCTGGGAGCATGGTGCAGCCTGGCCCCACGGCAAGCAGCGCGTGCCTGGCCCCATGGCACCCCACAGCATCCTGCGGCACCGACCCCTGCCAGCTCCCTGGGCGCCCGCATGAGGCCTCCGGCCAGCCCTGGCTCTGCGCCGTCCCGCAGCGATGCGGCCGCGCTGCGGGGCTGGGACGCCCTGCTGCTGGCCAGGATGGAGTTCCTGCGTGCATGGTGTTTACTGAATTTTGGTGCTTTCCCTAGAGCCTAGTGGCGGTTTCAAGCGTAGCGAGCGCCGGCCGCGCGTGCAGGGTGTTACGTAATGCGAGCTCCGTGCAGCGCGTCTCAAACGCAGCTGGGCTGTGGAGCAGCGCGGGGCTCCGAGCTGGCAGCAGCCTTGGGCGGGAAGGCCCTCTGGGCTGGCAGCGGAGCCCAGAGCCCTCCTGTGCGCAGCGCTGCCCAGCACGGCACGGCTCGGCCCACGCGGCTGCCCCGCGGTGCTCCCTGCCCGGGAAGTGGGGCTGGCCCCCGTCCCTTGGTTTCCCCCCATACGGCTCTGGGCACCGCAGCCCCCACTCTTGTGGCCACCACTCCCCTATAGCCACCTTTGCACAGTCGGAATGTCCCTGCTGCCAGATTGGGAAGCATTTCATCCCGCTCCTGCTGCTCGTGCTGCGCCGGCACCGGAGGGTGCCCGTGCGTGGGTCCCCTCACCTGCGGCGCTGGGTGAAACGCTTCCCAACCGCCCGGGAACGGTGCATCTGGCAGAGGGGCTGGCAGAGCATGAATCACTGCCTCACGCCGGCACAGCAGCTCCGAGCGTCCCCAGCGTGAGCCACACAGCGCAAGCCGGTGGCTTGGAGGGAGCGCGGCCGGTGCGGAGCCGGCTCAGCCGCTGCCTCTGCCCGGCTCAGCAGACTCGACCCATCCTCTCGCTGCTGCTGCTGCCCACGCTGCAGGGCTGGCCGGCCCTTTGCTGCTGCTCCCCAGGCCCAGGCCTTGTCAGAACGGGGTTTAACCCACCAGCAGAGCTCAGACCCACTCCCAGAATGGGCCCAGGGCCTCTTGCAGTGGGGCAGCCCTCTGGGCTCTGTCCTCCTGCCTAGGGCTGCGGGCACCCCGTGGGCATCAGCTGCCTCCCCCAGCACCAGCCTCGCTCTTCCTTCCCTGTTCCCTGGCTCCACCACCGCGCTGAGGAATGCGCCACTCGGTAGCGTCCGCGCTGCCTCTGCTTTATTTCCATCCTGATTTATTTCTGCTGCTCTGCAGCTCTCTGCTGCTTTCTTTGCTATTAAGCCCGACTCCCACGTTCCTCTGAGTGAGGTCGTTAATGCAGTGAGGTCGTTAATGCAGCGAGGTTGTTAAAGCAGCGAGGCGCAGGGTCCTTCCCTGTGCCCCTGCGAACCCTGTGCTGCCCGCGGTGGCTCTGCTGCTCTGGGCTGAGCCGTGGCCCCTCCAGCTGCGTCCTTGTGCCGCGGGCTCGTATGAGGCAGCCAGGGAGCCGGGTCTGCCCGTGTGGCCACAGGCCGGCACCCGGCATCGCCCATCACCGCCAGCCCCCCAGCCCCGCAGCCGTCGTCGCCAATGAGCGATTGCTGCCGTCCCCCGGGAGGGCTGCCGGGCCGGTTCCCCCTGGATCCACACCAGTCGCTCCGCTCGCCAGCGGCGCGGCGTGGATGCGCTCCGGCGGGCCGCGCTCGGTGAGCCCAGACGGTCAGGGCAGCGCGGGCTCCCCGGCCAGGTCGCCCGTGGCCGCGCGCGGTGCACGCCGGCACGAGGGTGCGCGGGCGGCGCGGCGCGGCCCGGCTCAGCGCTGCCTCTGCGTCCACAGGCGATGGCAACCCCAAGGAGAGCAGCCCCTTCATCAACAGCACGGACCTGGAGAAGGGCAAGGAGTACGACGGCAAGAACATGGCCCTCTTCGAGGTAGGGCTGACTGACAGTGGGGCACGGGCATGCGTGGCATGCCGTGGAGCTCGCGTTCCCGCTACTGGGATGTGCTGGGATGCCAGGCTGGTGTGGAGCTAGTGCGGGGCCCTGGAGGGACATGGGTGTCCTGGCGGGCTGCCCTCACCCCGGCTCTGCTGCCAACAGGAGGAGATGGACACCAGCCCCATGGTGTCGTCCCTGCTCAGCGGGCTGGCCAACTACACCAACCTGCCGCAGGGCAGCCGCGAGCACGAGGAGGCCGAGAACAACGACGGCGGCAAGAAGAAGCCGGTGCAGGTGGGTGACACACGAGGCTTGCGGCCCCTCTCTCCGGTCCCCTGCACTCACAGTCCCGGCGCCACATTCCCATGGGGAGGCTGAGCCCCCAGCCCTGTGGGAGGGCGGTTGCAGCCCCGGTTCCCTGCAAAGAGCTTTGCAGGAGCAGCGCGACCTGCTGCTCCTCTGCCCCTGCTGCGTGCAGAGCCCTTGTCCCAGTCCTGCTCTCCCCTGCCCAGCGGTCCCAGCTCATCCTGCTGGCTGTGCTGTGCCAGGCCTGGGAGCTGCTGATGGTGCCATGTCCCTCACAGGCTCCACGGATGGGCACCTTCATGGGCGTCTACCTGCCCTGCCTGCAGAACATCTTCGGGGTGATCCTCTTCCTGCGCCTCACCTGGGTGGTGGGGATTGCCGGCATCATGGAGTCCTTCTGCATGGTCTTCCTCTGCTGCTCCTGTGTGAGTGACAGTGGGATGCGGGGACAGGGACGCGCTGCACGGGGTGTGAGGAGTGGAGAAGTGTGCGTGTTACAAGCCAGTGCTCCACAGCCGGGAGCTCCTGCCCCAGTTACTGCCAGGAGAAACCTCCCGGCATCCCGGAGGAGTCAGGAGTAAAGCAGCGGTTCAGCTGTGACCCAGATGGCATCGCTGGTGGTGGTGGGGGGGCAGAGGTGTCTACACACGGGAGCTGCTGCTAGCCCAACTGGACTGGCTGCCTGGGCACCCCACGATCACGGTGCCCCCAAGGCCCTCGGGTCCCCTGCAGGGGCTCATGGCCCTTCTGGCCTCACCTGTCCCCCCCGCTGTGGCCGCAGGGACCCCCATGTCCTGCTGTGGCTCCGCGGGCCCCCACATCCTCCCTGCGCCCAGGGCCCTGCTCCCTCCTCCTGCCCGGGCTGGGGCCCTGCCTGGTGCCCGACACTGCCTTTCCTCCCGCAGACGATGCTGACGGCCATCTCCATGAGTGCCATTGCCACCAACGGCGTGGTGCCAGGTAGGCACGCGGCCGTGCGTCCCCAGGGCGAAGGGAGGGGGCTCTGCCCAGGCTGGGGGCTCCACACGCTCTCAAATGGGCAGGATGGAGCATCCTGCATGCGCGGGGTACAGGAGCTGCTGGGAGCGCAGCCCGTCACGGATCCCCTTGCTGGGACAGCACCGCAAGGGCAGGTGGCAGCCGCAGCCACTCCCTGTGCCAGACTGGGAGCCGCGGGAGCGGAGCCGGAGCGATGCCGGCAGCAGGTGGCTGCTCTGTGCCACGGGATGGGGACAGCGCAAGGTGCCCGCCTGGTGTCACTCTGCGGCCCAGCCAGAGCTGGATGGGGCTCCCTTCCCTGGCCGCGCGTCCTTGCGGCCGGCTGCTGCACGGGCACAGTGCCCACAGCCCCGCGTGGGGTCTAATTGGAGCCATTCATCATCCTGCCACCGTGGGACTGCGCAGCTCTGAGGGCTCCGCTGGGAGCCGGACACTTGTCCCTGGGGCCAGCGCCTGCCTCCATGCACAGGGATATGTGTCCTCGCCACTCCCGCCAGCTCCCAGGAAATGTCCCTCTGGGTGGCTGAGCCCCAGTAGCCATCTCTGCTCTATGCTGGAGTGTGCGAGGTCATGGAGGCACCAGCTTCATCCTGCCCTTTGGTTCCTTATTTGGTACTGACCGTGGCTTCTCCTGGCAGCTGGCGGCTCCTACTACATGATCTCGCGCTCGCTGGGGCCCGAGTTCGGCGGGGCCGTGGGGCTCTGCTTCTACCTGGGCACCACCTTCGCCGGCGCCATGTACATCCTGGGCACCATTGAGATACTCCTGGTGAGCGCCGTGGCATCGTGGTCTGGGCAGCGGGAGTCACCGCTCCAGGCACTTGATGGTGGCCCGAGGGCAGGAGCTGCTGGCCAGGCGTCACGGCCGTGCCTCTCTTCCAGGCCTACATCTTCCCAGCTATGGCCATCTTCAAGGCGGAGGACGCCAGCGGCGAGGCGGCGGCGATGCTCAACAACATGCGCGTGTACGGCACCTGCGTGCTCACCTGCATGGCCACCGTGGTGTTCGTGGGGGTCAAGTACGTCAACAAGTTCGCCCTGGTCTTCCTGGGCTGCGTCATCCTCTCCATCCTGGCCATCTATGCCGGTGTCATCAAGTCGGCCTTCGACCCGCCGAGCTTCCCGTGAGTAGCGCGTCCCAGGGCGGTGGTGGCAGGAGCCCCACGCTGGAGCTGAACCCCCGATCCTGCCTTCCCCTAGGATCTGCCTGCTGGGCAACAGGACCCTGTCACGCCACGGCTTTGACCTCTGCACCAAGCTGGTGGTGGAGGGCAACGAGACGGTGGGCTCCAAGCTCTGGGAGCTCTTCTGCACTTCCCGCTTCCTCAACGCCACCTGTGATGAGTACTTCAGCATGAACAACGTCACTGAGATCGAGGGCATCCCCGGCGCCGCCAGCGGCCTCATCCAAGGTGGGCATGCGGCGGGAGGGTGGCGCGACGCGGAGCTGCGGCGGGCACGGACGAGCGCGCGGGTAGCGGCTGCGCTGGCCACCGCCTGCTCGCCGGGTGGTGCCGGTGGAGAACAGGGCCAATCCAGCACCGCTGCCAGTGCCGGTGGAGCACAGGGCCAATCCTGCCCGCTGCCGGTGCGTGCGGTGCCCGTGGTGCAAGGCGGAGAGCCGTCCCAGGGCTGGAGGCAATAGACCCTGCCGCGGTTTCCGGCCCTTGCAAGGAAGGATATCGATCTGCGGTTTCACAGGAGAAATGGCCCCACGGGGGCACTTGTCTGCGCTGGGAGCGGAGCTCATCCACAAGCTCTGGAGAGGGGCCAGGGCCCGGCGGCCTCCGGAGTTTGCTGGGAGGAGCCGTGGGCACCCGGCTGCAGGGCTGGTGCAGGTGCCGCTGGGCCATCAGCAGCAGATGCTGCTCCCGCAGTGCTGTGGGTGTTTGCATGGACGGGCCGTGGTGGGAGATGCCGGGAGCAATCTGGGAATGGTCCCACAGCTGGAGACCCCGGCTGCCCCGCAGGAGCAGAGGGGCAGAAGGCGGGTAGGGTAGAGCAGGGCTTGTGCTCATGCTCCTGCCTGTGCCACGGCGTGCAGGGACAGCACAGCCACGCGGCGGGACAGGCTTCGCTGAGCATGTGGCCCTGGGGCTGTGGCTGCCAGGCCACATCAGAGTGCTTGGGAACGTGTTTGCTCCACGTTCAGGCGGCTCTCGGCAACTTTTCCTGCTCTGGTCCAATGGGGCAAATAAAGGGGCGGGGAGAAGCGTGTCCGTGGTGGGAGCACGAGCCGTGGCAGCAGCGGGAGGTGCTTGGCCATGGGGCTGCCAGCCCCGACCACCACCAGCGTCAGATGGGCACACGGTGCCATGCGGTGCCGGCACCTCCGCGCCTGCCAGGTCGCCCCATCCAGGGCTTGGTGCTGGCCCCGTTGCGGCTGTGCCGGGAGCGCTGGTGCTGCCGCTGCTCCAGTTTCGCATGTGGAGCCGCGGCCAAGCAGCACGGGAGGGCAGCTAAGCCTGTTACATCAGCCTGGACTCGTAATCCCATCAAAAACATTAGCAAGTTACTTTGACACGATCCACTTTCCTTAAACCTGGGTTGATCAGCATTAATTATATTACCCTCTTAATTATTTGCTGCTGGATTCCCAAGTCAGCTGCTCCACTATCTTGCTGGGAACGGTGCCAGGGCAGGACCTCAGCTGCTCTGGCTGCCCTGTCCCACCAGCCCGGCCGGGGCACTGGCCCTGCAAGTGTCCCGGTGCTCGAGTGTCCATGACTGGATGGGGCTGCGGCCAGATGCAGGCGAGCGGCCTGTACATCCGTGGCCACCCTGGGGCTCCGTCCCGTCCTCACCATCTCCGCTCCCTTGCAGAGAACCTGTGGAGCTCCTACCTGACCAAGGGCGTCATCGTGGAGAAGCGGGGCCTGCCCTCCGTGAGTCCCCCGGACACCCCCGTGGACATGGACCAGCCCTACGTCTTCAGCGACATGACCTCCTACTTCACGCTGCTCGTGGGCATCTACTTCCCGTCGGTGACAGGTGGGTGCGCGGGCGCGTGGCCCCGCACGTGTCCCCCGGGCGCGCGGCCGCCCGCCGGGCCCACGTGCCGCTGCCGCCCTCCTTGCGGGAGCGGTGCCGGCGGCGGGGGCGGATCACAGCCCGTGCCTCCCACGCAGCCGCCCGGGCTGACAGCGCTGCCACCTCCGCACTGACGTCGCCGGCGGCGCCGTATTTATAGCAGCCCCGTGGGAGCGGAGCCCCCGCCGCCCCGGGGAGGCTCCCGCGCTGCCGTCCCCAGCAGAGCCGCGTGCCAGCGCTGACCGGGATGGGGATGGGGCGGGCGGGCAGGGTCCTGGTGGCAGTGGAGCTGCTCTGAGCCCAGAGTCGGCATCTCCCACCCAGTGCCTTCCTGCTCGGTGCTTTTCCCGCCCGGCACTTTCCCATTGCTGGGGTCAGGATTTTTGCATGCAGCAGCCGCATGACTCATGCAGGCTGAGCTACAGGTAGCCGCATCCTGCTGGGGGAGGCCACCCTGCCCTGGCTCCAGGGCACCTGGGTGCTCTCCGCTGCCGTGGGCGATGCCGCGGGGCTGTCCCGTGCCCGTGGCCATCCCAGCCCGACGTCCTCTGCCCGGAGCAGCCAAAGCCCCGCTCTTTCCCATGACTGTTGTACTTACTATCCCTGGTTGAGCTAATTAGGGGCTAATGAGACAAGTCGCCTAAGTGAGGTTTGAGACTAATCCTTGGGCAGCCGCAGATTCCGGGTCAAGTGGGAAAACGCTGGGTGGAGGCAGGGAGCAGGACACGAGGGGCCCGGCAGCTCTGGCGCCCAGATGCGCAGGAGGGTCGGGGCTCAGCCCACTGTCAGTGGCCCCGTGGCAGCTCCCGCTTCTCTGCAGGGATCATGGCTGGCTCCAACCGCTCAGGAGACCTGCGGGATGCACAGAAGTCCATCCCCACTGGCACCATCCTGGCCATCGCCACCACCTCGGCTGTCTGTATCCTTAGGGGACATGGAGGGGACAGAGCGGGTGGGTCAGGCAAGGCAGGGGGGTCTCGAGGCAGGCGCGGGGACTTTGCATCGCGTGGGAGATCCTTGACCCTGTGCAGACATCAGCTCCGTCGTGCTCTTCGGGGCCTGCATCGAGGGCGTCGTCCTGCGCGACAAGTGAGTGTTCCCATGGTGGCCCCGGGCACTGGGACACGGGAGGGACCTGGGCGGAGGAGCCACCACCTGGAGCACTGGGACTGGGGCAGTGACCCATGGGATGGGGTGGGACAGGTTGAAGTGGGGTGGGGGGGCATGGCATGGATAGGATGGGATGGGTTGGGATGGGATGGGATGGGATGGGATGGACTGGCAGGGGGGCTGCCGTGGATGGGATGGGGACAGGCTCTGGGAGGCCCATGGCTGGTGAGATGCTCTTGGGAAGCTCTTGTTCCCTGCGCCCTCCCGTGCCCCCCCAGGGCGGGTGTTTGGTGGCACCTCTGCAGCGGGTTTGCATGCGGGGAACTTGTTTGTCAACAGGCAGAGCTGCCGGCGCCGCACGGTGCGGCGCCTATGTAGGGCAGGCGCTCGCGCGCCGCGCTGACACTTCTGGGTCGCCAGCACCAACACAGGCTGGAGCCGTCGTGCGCAGCCTTAGTTGCCCCTTCTCGGCACAGGGAATAGGGCCTGGGGGATGGGGGGCTGCAAGACGCTGGCAGAGCCACCCCACCAGGCCAGACAGGGCCGCAGGTGACACAGGTACCCTGCAGGTTTGGCGAGGCCGTCAACGGGAACCTGGTGGTGGGCACGCTGGCATGGCCGTCCCCGTGGGTCATCGTCATCGGCTCCTTCTTCTCCACATGCGGCGCGGGGCTGCAGAGCCTCACGGGAGCCCCCCGCCTGCTGCAGGCCATCTCCAGGGACGGCATCGTGCCCTTCCTGCGGGTAGGCGGCCCCGGCGCGCGACGAGCCTCCCCCAGCCCTGCGCCCTCATCCCGATGGAGGTGGGGGGGTGGCTTTGGACACGGAGTGGGGGGAGCGCTGGGAAAGGTCGGCCCCCCCGCCGGTCCCCCCCGCTGCTTAATGTCGTAGCCGCTCTCCGAAGACGCGTTTTTCGCAGCCTCGTCGCTCCAAATCCAAACCGACAGCTCCCCCCAGGGAAGAGCGGGCTAATTTTAACCTCGCTCCTCGCCCTGCCAGCCATGTTCTGCACTCTCGCTCGAGGAACGCGCCGCGCACGCAGCTGCACACAGCCAGACACGCAGCCAGACACGCAGCTGCACTTGCATCTGCACATGCACCCGAACACGCATCCAGACATGCATCCAGACATGCATCCGCACATGCACACACACCAGCGCTCCGCGGGGCACTGGGCTGTCGGTGCAGCTGCACAGCGCCCGCCTTCGTGCCCCGCACCCCAACACTTGCCCTCCTGCCCCTCCAGGTCTTCGGCCACGGCAAAGCCAACGGGGAGCCCACGTGGGCGCTGCTGCTCACTGCCTGCATCTGTGAGATTGGCATCCTGATCGCGTCCCTGGACGAGGTGGCTCCTATCCTGTCCATGTAGGCAGCGCGCTGGGGCCGCGCGCACCTCGGGCGAGCGGCAGCAGGGCCCCATGTCCCCCTGCAAACTCCCCATCTCCCCCATGGCCCCGCAGCCCCTGCACCCCAGCCCAAGGGCACACGGGGGCCCAGCTGCCGCCGGGTCCCGCTGGAACTCGGCACACCCGGCTCAGCCCCGTTTCTCCGCTGCAGGTTCTTCCTCATGTGCTACATGTTCGTGAACCTGGCGTGCGCGGTGCAGACGCTGCTGCGCACGCCCAACTGGCGGCCCCGCTTCCGCTACTACCACTGGTGAGGGCCACGCTGGGGCTGGCGCGGGCGCGACGGGCGCGAGGGCCGGCGGGCGCTCACGGCGCCGCTCTCCCGCAGGACCCTCTCCTTCCTGGGCATGAGCCTCTGCCTGGCGCTGATGTTCATCTGCTCCTGGTACTACGCGCTGGTGGCCATGCTCATCGCCGGCCTCATCTACAAGTACATCGAGTATCGCGGGTGAGCGCCGCGTGCCGCCGCGGGCGGGAGCGCAGCCGAGGTGCGGAGCGGCCAGGAGTCCCGTCGGACCCTGAGCCATGGCCGCGGGCGACGCGGCTCTGCCGGTGACACATCTGTGTCCGATGCTCTCCGCAGGGCGGAGAAGGAGTGGGGCGACGGGATCCGGGGGCTCTCGCTGAGCGCTGCCCGCTACGCGCTGCTGCGCCTGGAGGAGGGGCCCCCCCACACCAAGAACTGGAGGTGAGACCACGGTGTGCGGTGGTGGGGAGGCCGGGGCGCGATGGGTCTGGCACGGCTCTCACTGCCCCCCAGGGACACTGGGGACACGGGCCATGGGGGTGCAGGGAGCCGCAGTGCTGAGGACTGGGACTGCGTGGTGACAGGGGACTGAGACTGCGTGGGTGCTGGGGACCAGAGCTGCGTGGTGCAGGGAGCCGCGGTGCAGGGCACCGGGGTGCAGGGGAGCGGTGCTGCGTGGGCCCGGGTGCTGGGGCTGCGGGCTCGGGGTGCAGGCGCAGGGCGACCCCGAACATGGGCCCTTCCTTGCAGGCCGCAGCTGCTGGTGCTGGTGCGTCCAGACCAGGAGCAGAACGTGGTGCACCCGCAGCTCCTGTCCTTCACCTCGCAGCTCAAGGCTGGCAAAGGCCTCACCATTGTGGCCTCCGTGCTGGAAGGGACCTTCCTGGACAACCACCCGCAGGCGCAGCGGGCCGAGGAGGTGAGCACCCCCTGCAGCCGCCAGCTCCCCGTTTTCCTATGGCCACCACCACGGCTTTGTGGCCACCACCGCGGCTTTTGGCGGAGCTGCAGCGGTCGGGCGGGCGCGGAGCGTCGCGGCGCTACCGGAGCGCAGCCCCCCCGGCCCAGGCTCAGCCACGCGGCGCATTAATGAGATTAGGCGCTCACGAGCAAACAGCCGCTCTCCCCTCAGACACGGTATAATTTCTCAGTGTAAATAACTCTAATTGCTGCCCTGCACCATCACAGCCCTGGCACCGGGGAACCTCACGCTCGGCGCAGCCACGCGCCAGCTCTGCTCGCAGCCCTGCCGCGTCTGCCCTGGCCCGGAGCTGCTGGCATTGCACAGCCTGCACCCCCCTGTCCTGAACCCCTGCACCCACATCCCGCAGCCTGCGCCTGCACTGCACGGCCTGTGCCCTGCAAACACCCTGCAGCCTGTACCCCTCATCCCGCACCCCACAACCTCCCTGCACCCACAGCCTGCACCCACCACCTCCTCACATCCCATAGCCTTCACCCTTCATCCTGTGCCCGATAACCACCCTGCACCCATGGCCTGCACCTCATCATCACCCCACATCCCCCCACCAGTGCACCCACATCCAGCACCCGGCACCCCACGTGCAGCCCCATGCACCCAGCACCTGGCCCGGTGGCGTCTCCGGCGGGCACCACGCCAGGGCCGGTGTCCTGCCGCCACCGACTGTCCCCTCTCTCCCGCTGCCAGTCCATCCGCCGGCTGATGGAGGCGGAGAAGGTGAAGGGCTTCTGCCAGGTGGTGATCTCCTCCAACCTGCGCGACGGCATGTCCCACCTCATCCAGTCCAGCGGGCTGGGCGGGCTGCAGCACAACACGGTGCTGGTGGGCTGGCCCCGCAGCTGGCGCCAGAAGGAGGACCACCAGACCTGGAGGAACTTCATCGGTAGGGAGCGGGCCGGGCGCGCGCGGGCCCTGGGCCGTGCCGGGCCGGCCCCGCCGACACGGCCCCTTCCCCTTGCAGAGCTGGTGCGGGAGACCACGGCCGGGCACCTGGCCCTGCTGGTGGCCAAGAACGTCGCCATGTTCCCGGGCAACCAGGAGCGCTTCTCCGAGGGCCACATCGACGTCTGGTGGATCGTCCATGACGGGGGGATGCTCATGCTGCTGCCCTTCCTCCTGCGGCACCACAAGGTAGTGCTGGCGCTGCGGGCTGTCACCGGGGTCTGGGGGACGGGATGGACCCCGCTGTGCCCACACGTCCCTCCCCGCAGGTCTGGCGCAAGTGCAAGATGCGCATCTTCACAGTGGCGCAGATGGACGACAACAGCATCCAGATGAAGAAGGACCTGACGACCTTCCTGTACCACCTGCGCATCACCGCAGAGGTGGAGGTGGTGGAGATGGTGAGGGCCAGGGCGGTGATGCAGGCTGCACCCTGGGACATGGGAGATCCTGTCCAGCCCTGCTGCAGTGACATGCAGTGCTGCAGGGACAGTGGGCTTGCTGGGCTCTGGGGACATGTAGCATCATGGGAACAGTGACAGAGGGACCCGCAGCACTATGGGGACAGTGACAGGGGTATATGCAGCTTATGGGGACAGGCAGCACCATGGGGACACAGCCGGCTGTGCAGTGGTGGCTGGGCTGGGCCAGGGAGCAGCGGAGCTACTGGTTTGGCCCTGCGGTGTCTCACATCCTTCTCCTGCAGCACGAGAGCGACATCTCTGCCTACACCTATGAGAAGACCCTGGTGATGGAGCAGCGCTCCCAGATCCTCAAGCAAATGCACCTCACCAAGAACGAGCGGGAGCGGGAGGTAGGCTGCAGCGGGCCCATGGGTGCTGCTCCTGCGCCCATCTCTACCACCCGCCCCCTGACTCCATCCCTGTGCAGATCCAGAGCATCACAGACGAGTCCCGCGGCTCCATCCGGCGCAAGAACCCGGCCAACACGCGCCTGCGTCTCAGCGTCCCCGAGGAGCAGGTCGGCGATGGCGAGGAGAAGCCAGAGGAGGAGGTAGGGGCCGCACGGGGGGTCCCGCCAGCCCTATGGTCCAGCCTGCACGCTGCCGCCCGCCTCCTCTGCCGCAGGTCCAGCTCATCCACGACAAAAACGCCACCACCTTCTCCAGCAGCTCCCAGTCTCCGGGCGATGAGGGCGAGACGGCCCCAGAGAAGGTGCATCTCACCTGGACCAAGGAGAAGACGGTTGCTGAGAAGAACAAGAGCAAGAGCCCCGTCAGCCCCGAGGGCATCAAGGACTTCTTCAACATGAAGCCGTAGGGTCCCACCCTGCCTGGCCACACGCCAGATAAAGGGGGTTGCGGGGTTTAGGGTGCTGGGGGCCATGGGCTCTTGCCACAAACTCATCTCCACTCTCTTTCTCTCCTGCTGCTGCCACCGTCACCCTGGGCAGAGAGTGGGAGAACCTGTAAGTGGGGCTCAGAGGGGTCCAGGGACCCGGGGACTCTGGGGACCCAAGTGGCCTTGTCCTCATCCCACACACGCTGTCCCCCCAGGAACCAGTCCAATGTGCGGAGGATGCACACGGCCGTGAAGCTCAATGAGGTGATCGTGAAGAAGTCCCAGGACGCCAAGCTGGTCCTGCTCAACATGCCGGGGCCGCCCCGCAACCGCAAGGGCGATGAGAACTGTATCCTTCCCTTGCCATGGGACCCTGGGGGGACTGGGCACCTCAGAGGCCCGGGGCAGCTTGCAGACACCGCTTGGACCTCTGCACCAGCGGCTGCAGCTGCACGGGCTGGCCAAGGCACCGCGGTGCTGGGGTTACGTGCGGCGGCGCTGGGGCCACGTGCAATGTGCGATGGGATGGTACTGGGGCCACGTGTGGCCACGCTGGGCCACATGTAATGGTGCTGGGGCCATGCGCGATGATATGGGGCCACGTGTGACACACTCGCATGCAGGTGCAAAAGTGCCTTGGCTCACTGGGCCAGGTCAGTCCCCTTTGCACAGAGCTGGTCCCGCTCCCCCATTCCCGGCTCACACGTGGCTCCCGCTGCCTCGGAACCTGCACGTTCCATCTTGGGAGAGACTGCAGCCGGGTCTGCCCCCGGCCTGTGCCTGTGCAGCCCGCCGGCTCTGACCCTGCTCTGGCTCCGCTCGGCTCCTTGACAGCGTCACCAGACATGGAGTTCCTGGAGGTGCTCACGGAGCACCTGGACCGCGTGCTGCTGGTGCGCGGCGGCGGCCGGGAGGTCATCACCATCTACTCGTGAGCCCGGCCCGCGCCGCCCGCACCGGGGCAGCCCCGCGCGCCCCGGCCTCCCCGCCCGAACTGCAGCACCAGATCTTCCGGGAGCAGCGCCCCAGCGCAGCTGCTCCTCCTCGCAGCACCGCAGCACGGCTCTCCTTGTTTATATATAAATACAGACAGTAACGCGGCTGCCGCCCGCAGCGCCGCGCCAAGAGGCCGCCGCTCCCCCCGCCGGACGCTCCGCATCTCGCCGAGACGCCGGTTTGCAGGGCGGGGGGGATGCTCGGGCCGGGGGGGGCACTGCTCCTCATCCCCCTCCCCGCTGTCCCGGGGTGCCGCTGCCCCCCTGCTCGAGCCCGGGGTGCTGGGACCACAGCAGGGCTCCCCCCGCCGGGCACCGCCGCTCTGAGCTCCCGTGTGCGCGGGCGCCGTGGGGCGCGCGGTGCCGGTGCTGGCGCGTGGCCTGGGCACGGCCACATGCCCCGCACCGCAATGCAACCCCCCCCGCAGCCCCCGGCCCTGCACGCGCCCCCGGCCCCCAGCCCCGCTGCGCTCCCCGTGCCGCCTCGCTGCCCGCCCGGCCCTGCTGCAGCGGCTGCCTCCGCAGTGCATCAGCATCGCGGACAGCGGCCGGGGCCCGCGGCAGCACCGGGCCGGGCCCGAACCCGCCCGAACCGCCGCGGGGCGGCAGCCCGTGCCCGCGCACACAGCCCGCGGCGGGCGGCGCGGGACCCCCCGCTCGCACGTTGCACCTTCGGCAGCAGCTGCAGGGCTCCCTAGCCTCCCAAAGCCTCTCTCACGTTAGAGAAATTTAACAAATGTGAACGGTTCTAGGAACCACGCAGGAAGCGGTGCTGAGGGCAGCCGGCCTCGGCCCCTGTACATAGTGTACATAATACAATACGTGTATTTTTAAAGTGATCATATTTATGTTAATAGAACAGATGAAGTCTATATATAGAGATCTATATCTATACTGAGAGATGCAGGGCTTTGCTAGCACCAGGACGGCGGCTGCGGGGGCTCCTCCGCAGAGGGAGGGCGCCCGCCCGCCGGCACCCGGGTGCTCGGAGCGGGGCCGCAGCAGCCGCCCCCGAGCCCCGGGAAGGGCCAGCTCACCGGTTCCTTCTCTTCTCAATTTAGCTTCTTCAGAGTTTTCAGGGAAAAGAAGTTACAGACTTTTCTGAACTTGTTTTACAGCAGATTTGAGCTTCCACTCCAAGTGCAGCCTGCTAAGAATTGCCCTCTCTGTGCTGGCCTGGCCCCACGGCAGCAGATCGGCCCCGGCAGCGCTCACCCCACTCCTCCTCCTGCCCTGCTCTGAGCTGCCCCTGGCCCCGAGGGTCTCGCAGGACCCCATGGCTGCCCCAGAGCGAGCAGGTGCTGCTGCATCCGTGCAGGGACCCGCGGCCCTCCTGGGCCGCTCTGCGGGGAGGGTTTCGGCACCAACCTGCCCACCCTTCTGCAAAGCAGGGCCCCGCTGCGCTTCTGCGAGCGCCAGCGCCGCCAAAGATGCAGGGGCCGCTTGGGTGCGAGGCAGTAGGTGTGCAGGGAGATTGCTTTTTTGCTTTAAGTTACTACTTGGGCACAATCCAAGGCCAAAACCAAGCCTAGCTGCACAGCCGTGCCTGCTCCTACCTTGCTCCTGCATTTCCGTCACTCCCAAAGTGCCTCCCTCTCTCCAGCAGCCCAAACCGGAGCCCGTCCTCAGCTCCGAGGGCGCCTCTGCCTGCACCGCAGGCCGGGGCATGGACAGTGCCCAGGGCCTTGGCTCCTCCTGCCAGGGCGAGCGCCAAGGGCAGCCGAGGCGGTGCTGGGTCCAGGCGGATCATGGGACAGGGCAGCTCCGGTCCTGCCTCTGCTGCTTGGAACAGGCGAGAGAAGCCCTGGCTTTGGGCAAGGGCCTGTGGCCCTGGGCCCTGCCGGAGCAGGATTCCTAGTTCCCAGCCGCTCTGCCCCTTGCTGGTCCCCGTGCTGGCTCCGATGCCGATCACAAGGCCAGGTCTGTGCTGGACGGGCAGCCTGTGTGCTGAGCCGCCCGCTCGGCTCCGCGCCGGTGCCTACGGCTTGGCCTGGGGCTGCCCCGGGCAGCGAGGCCGAGTCCTCCCGCCCCGCGGCCGGAGCCGAGCGCGGTGCCAGGCCGGCTACCCAGGGCAGCCCGCGTCCCCGCTGAGCAGCGCAAGGCAACAGCTCTTCCTCCAAGGGCAGGAACAGCTTAGCAGGGCCAAAAACACCCACCAGGTGCGGGGAGAGCCCAGGGCAGCTGCTCCTTGCTGAGTCGCAGCGGCCTCCCCAGCGCCAGGGCAGCCCCGTCGCAGAGCGGCGCGCGCGTCCCCTCCGCGAGGCCCCGCCGGGCTCTGCCGCAGCAAGGTCCCCACCGCCGCCGCTCTGGAGAGGGCCAGTTTTAGCAGACAGCACTGCATGTTAGTTTACAAACCCAGCCCTGCCCTGCACGTTCGGCTCTGTGCGTGTTTGGTTTCCCCGTGGAGCGCCCTTCTGCTGTTCCACCTCGGTAAGGCAGTGTCCTCCTGTGGTAGAAATGCAAGTTCCTTTCCGGCACATGCGCAGACACGTGAAGGTTTTTGTTTCAGACAGGAAGGTCTTGACCCCCTCCGAGGTTTGCGTTCCAGGCAGGGCAGAGCGTGTCGCCGCCGGGCCGGGGGCGGCAGCAGGAGCTCGGCCGCTCCCGCTCCTCCGCACGGGCGCAGGGAGCTGCTTTTCCCCCTTCCGCCGGGCAGGGAGAGGCCCCCGTGCCCGGCAGCAGCGGCTCCGCTCCACGGCGGTGCCGGTGACAGCCCGCGGTGCCGGTGACAGCCCGCGACGTGGCACGAGCGGGACCAGGGCAGCCCAGGCCGGGGCTGTCCAGACTAGAGGGAGGACAGATACTGCCCGAGGCGAACGGGTTGCACTAGACGAGTCAAGACCCTCCTCTGTGTAGCAGGACTAATAACCAGCAGAAAGACCGACAGGTCTGAGAGCTGCTGGTTACACCACCACTCTGTGCTACATGTGCAATATATTTGTTATGAATGTTACCACGGTCAGTTCATTCACTATCTTTTAATCACTGTAGCTAGATGTTCTACGTCCATACAAGTGACTTTTATTCCAGTGCAATATTTCTATAGACATGTAGTGACCTAGTATGCTTTGTGTTAGAGAATCTGTGTGCAGAGCAATGCAATTAAGTTTAAAACCTTGTAAATAAAAAGAGGTTGCAAACCAAAAAAAAAAAAAGAGTACTAGGCTTGCATTTAATTTTTTGTGAGTGCTTCAGTATTGTGCACTAGGCCGCCTCAATACAGCCCCTGTGTTCTCTGTGCAGGTATTAATGGAGGAGTGGCTCCTCAGTTGTTGAATGCTCCCTGTTAATGCTTTATTGCTTTAACTGTATTATTTTTTTTTAGACTCCTGTCTGCACAAAATGCAATAAATGATTTTATTACACCCTTCACTATTTGCTGGGGAGTTTTCACTTGTTTCTAGGGTCTCTGTAACCTTTTTTCACTTGGCTGGTATTTCTATAACAAGGAGCAAGCAATGACCAGGAGCAGCAGATTGCAGAGGAGGTGAAATATCAAGGATGCAGCAGCTTCTCAGAAGTGCCACAGGTCCCATGCTTAAGCTAGCAGAAATTTCTGACCACCCCGGAGAGGATGCTTTACCTGTCTGCAGTCATGCAGCTTCCTGTAAGGGCAGGTGGGCTGCTCTGCTTGACACCATCTGAATAGTCTTAATGCACCACAGGAGAATAAACAGCTACCAAGTGCTTTAAAATGAAAGGATCATAAACCAAGACTGACTACAGCATCCTCACACTGGTGCAGCAAATGTGTGTGCGTTCCCCTTAGCATGCAGCAGCAGGCAGCGTCGGAGCAGCTTACCTGGAAGAAGAGAGTAACAGCAAATGCAATGGAATAATGAATTCCTGTAGTACTCAGGTTGTTAAGCGTCAAAAACACAACAAAACGTTTTTCCTGCATTTTTATTAAAAAGTAATGTCCTCTTGTTAACAGCACAGAGAAAAAAATGCTACAACACAAACCACCTGGGACAAATAAACCTTTGCTCCATGAACTTTGCCTTTTTAGTTTCTTTCAATCCTCTGCAGGAAGCCTACAGACTGCCAGAAAGGCTGTGCAAAGGAGGACCACAGAGATGTCCTGTGTTCTGTATCAAAGGATGTCACTGGTTAAAAACACGGTGAAGAATCTGCCTGATTTTCCATTCAATTGTTTGCTGCAGCTACCAAGGTGTTGAAAAAGATGTATAAAACCAAACTATTGTATCTTGGCACTGCCTCTTGCATCTGAGATGGACAAAACATCAATCAACAGTGAGATGAAGGTTCAGAGGCCAGGCACTCACCACCTGGAAACTGGCCACAGTTATTTGAGAGCTGGGTCACAGTAGCCAACTGCCCCAAAGCAGTATCATAAGGAAATATATACGCCAGATTTAACAGCCGGCTCTTGAATTTGACTACTTGAGTGCAGGGAAATGGACAGAATAGCTGAAGTCTCTGCCTTGGCTGGAAGTTCTCTTTGCCGGATATCCACAGTGCTCAGACCAAAGCCTCCAGTTTCCATCGTGTGGGCCAGGTAAGGGCTGTTTATGTTTGCCTCACTGACAGGGATGGCAGTCGTGGCTCTGCAAGGGTCAAACTGCACTGGCCTCGCTTGCTGAGTGGTGGTTAGACATGCGCTTCAGGAGTTCAGCTGCTAGCACTACTGCCATACCTTTCTTTTAAATTGGCTTATATGCCATAAAAAAAAAAAGAGAGAAGGAGAGGGAGAAAGAAAGAAAGAGAGGGAGAAAGATAGTGCCCATTTCAAAAAGTGTGTCTCACAAGGCCCAATCAGGGTACCACTCTGCTCAGTCCCCTGTCTCATTTTCTCAAAACCACTGACCCCAAAACTACAGTAAGACCATTTGGTGAGGTCAGACTGCACTGCAATGTGAAGGTGCACCAGCTCCCGCGAGAGGGGAACATGCAGAAGGACTGTCACTGCAGTAACTTCTGGCTTGGACAAAACAGCAGCTCCCAACACATCCTGTCACCGAGAAAGTGGAGCACAGCTCTGCAGATGGTGCTACCAGATCAACGTGAGGAAGGGCAGTGCTAGCAACACTCAGCAGCAGTGCCACTGGGGTAAACTCTCACCAAAGTGGAGAGGGCATGCACATCCAGGGGCATTTGTCCTGTGTCAAGAACAGGAGACTCTTTAAACAGCTATACGTATGGAATGGCAAAGGGAAGGGGAAAGGGCTTGACAGCTCAGCTTTAATAGTGTCGCTGGTAGGAACCCATTGGTTGCTGGGCCGAGGCCCCTGCTCGCCCCTGGGCCACAGTTTGGCTCACTAGGTGGGAGAGCGCAGGGCCACTCTGGATAAGGGTGTCCAATGCCTTCTGTACATGAGGGTTGTCAAAGTTGATACCAGAAGATACTGGCCTTTGAGCAGGGACGTTCCCAGGAGCAGGCAGGCGATTTTGGTGCTGACCGTAGAGCGACTGAGCTGGCGGAGGAGCTCCGGGTCTTGGACCTGCATTCCTTGAAGGGCCTTGGAGAGCAGGGAGCTGTGTGCCTGGAGTCTGCAATCTCTGCTGGGCCTGGTTTAAGTTTGCAGCGCTCATCTGTGCCGAGCGGGCCTGGCTGCTGGCCATGTTAGCAAAGTTCTGGCTCGGAGCGCCACCCGAAGAGCCAGCTGAGGCTGCAGAACTGCTGTTGGCTACAGCAGCTGCTGCCCCACTGTTGAAGAGACTGAGGATTTTGGCCTGCAGCTCCTGCTGAGGATTAGCAGAGGATACTGGAACAGAAGGAGCAGAGACCAGAGGCTGTGAACCCTGATGAGCCTGGGAGCTCGGAAGGCTGGACTGGCTGCCCAGGGATGTTCCTGAAGGTGCTCCCAAAGACTGCCTTGACATGGGTGCTGGAAGAGAAAGGCAAGAGGGTTAAAGCTCTGCAAACGCCTTTGAAGAAGCCCCTAAAGGAACCAAGACACCACTGAGGACACAACTGTCAGTGACTGCCCGCTCTAAACAGGAGAGCTGCAGAGCTCTGGGGAGCCCAAACCACTTAACAGAATTATTGCCCTTTATGCAGGAGCCAAACCAGTTACAGCAATTCTGTGGTTTCCATGACAGAATCCACATGGAAGATAACAGCAGTCTCAGGACTCCTGAGAATACCCCATCTCAGCAAGATAAGGCACCTTGTGGAAAAGTTACAGCACTTGTACTCCCCCGTGGCCCCACCACTGTGTTCCCGTCCCGTCTGGACGGCCCACAGCTCATGTGATTAATAACGCTGTCAAGGGCTGAGAAACTCACCCTGCAGAGAATCTGTGCTCCCCCTAAGCAACCTTTCCTTACGGTCTCGCAAGTAATTAATGACTTTATCCGTCTCCTCAGCGGTTAGATAGCGATTGTCAGCCAGCAGGTTGAGGAGGGTCTGGATCCCCGGGGGGTGCCCTCCCCTGCCACCCTCCTCCATGGGCGCTGGGCGCTCCCGCTCTTGGAGAACGGCTTCATCTGCCATCTTGGCAGCCTGCCTGGCTATTTCCTCACGCTCCTTCTCCCGTGATTCTGTCTTGTAGCGCTCGTAATTTCTTGCCACCAACATCATGGCATCATCCTGGGGCATGTTGCGGTGTTCTGCACAAGGAAAAGAAACACTTTAAGTAAATCGAAGTGACATTAACAGGAGGTCTTTTGCCCCACTCACACCAGCACATCTCATTCAACAGACAGGTACCTCTTTGGAATCACAAGCACACACTTGGAAATCTCCCTAGGCGTGCTGTAAAGAGACAGTTCGATTTTGTGATTGTTTCAAAAGCCAGCTGAAGGCTCAGGACTATCACCCAACAAGCCCATCCTCTGCTCCCTCAACAGATGAGGGGTCCAAGAAAATGTCATACCAGTCTAAAAATGCCTTTCTCGCCTCTCCACCAGTCAAAAGAGCCAGCAACCCCCTCTGCCTCTCTCACAGATTCTCCTTGCTTCCACCAGGAAATGTCTAGCTGTTCTGTTACTAAATTCTTCTAGCAACAGGTCTAAGACTTGCCCTACAAAGGATAGTAAGGTCTCCTCGGCGTGGAATAAAACTGATGTACATCTGTTTTCTTTTTTGGTTCCTTAATGTCAAACCTTAATATAGTGCGTGTGCATGCAGAAGATAGGGAGGAAGGGAGCACTGGTTGAATTTCATAGTGCTCATTCTGTTCATTCTCTGGGGGAAATAAGCAGCAATAAATTTAAGGTTCCTTTATGATAAAGCAAATAATAGTTGATTCCAACATTTTTATTTTCCATCTACATTATAAAAGCTTTTGTGGTCATTATTTCCACCTCACAAAGCACATACAAAAATAGTTCCCAGACACAGATTTAAGCACGCAAATTATAAAAAGGACTCTATCTTCCAAAAGGGTACAAAGCTCTGGGCACTTCTGAAGCCTACAGATCTATAAAACCTGCCACCCATTTGGCCCATGACAGGAAATTGAGGTTCATTTTACTATTAGGCTTTACACAGGTAGTAATAGAGCTCCCTAAAACTCACATGCATGAATAGAAGTCCATGTGCTATTCAACTACAGCACATTCATGAGCTGATGACTGGGCTCTGATGAGACCTAATGCAGTATTAGATCCAGGGAAGGAAAAGGGCAGACTGTATCAGTAAAGGTACTGAGAGGCAAAAACAAGGGCAACAGAAAGTCCAGTGGAAATGTGGTTGGGCTGTACTTCTGCTGGAAATGGAAAGGCCTCCAATCACATCTGCATCAGATGTTAAATGAAACTGGGCTTCCTCAGTCACTAACAACCAGAAGGAGCAGATCTGCATTCATAAGTGAGCGCTCTTGGGTGAATCTCACAAAACATTACTTGAGAAGCAGTAAGGGAGATAAAGCCTTTGAAAGCTCGACAGCAGCCAACAACCCACGTCTCCACGTGAGTGTCAACGGGCCATGCCCAGGGCGAGAGGCTGGCTTTCCAAAACCACATTCTGGTAAGATGCCTGCTAAAACCTGCCCTCAGTCTCACAACCACCAAGTCTCACCCTGTGATGGAAAATGACATGACAAGTGTAAATGATGCTAAAGAAGGGGAGCACATATACCCAATCACTTCATAGCTGCATCATCTTATAACTGTTTCCAGTTTCACAGTCAGATCTTTACCTTGACAGAATAAACTGTTCCTATTTTCCTTCCTCTTAAATCTCATTTGGTTATAAAACCTGTCCTGCGATTTGTTGCTTTCCAAGCACTTTGTCTCTGAGAGCAACCAGTGATAAGCACAGGCTGCACTGATAATACTCACCAGTCTACTGAAGCAGTTCAATCATTTCTGGAGCTACAGCTCATGACCTGCCCCAGGATGCAAGGGCTGGTGACGGCTGGTGCTAAAAATACAGCTGAGATTTTCCTTGGCAGTAATTAAACAGTCCTTTTGGCAAGGGACCATAAAATATTACAGAAACTTGTAATTAATGTTATTCAGACTTATGACATGATGCCGATTCATTAATAAACAGTTATGCCACAGCCAGGATGAACTTTTATCCTTGAGAGATTCCGCTTGAAAGAAAACATTCTGGAGCAACACCCTGAGAAGTTCAGAGCGACCACACAGCTGCACAGCCCATTGAGACCTCAGTACCTTGCGGGGTGCCAAACATGATGTTAACAGTGCAAGAGCGGTGAACTTGATGCTGCTGGGTGATGACAATGGCAAAAGGAGACCCTCCTCTGCTCACATCGTCCAGGGCTTGCGTCAGGGACATCTCTGTGTTGAGGAAGATGAGGTCCACTACCATGCCCAGGTCCCGCACCTTCCGCCCCACTGACTCTGCGTACTCCCTACCACAAACAGAGCCAGCACAGGTCAGGTCAGTACATACAGAAACAGAAGCCCTGGCACAGTCATTCTCTCCATCTCAGATTCGCTTTTCTAATGGCTTCATGAAGTTTAACTGAAGTGTTAAACCAGTCTAATTAGAATAAAACAAAATCTTATATCCTACCCTTACTTGTTGTCAATCAGTCAGTTCAGCTTAACTGAAATATATCACAAATAAGCCTCAATTTACCTAAGAACATCTGAAAAAAAGATTTTCGCTATTGTAAATTTGCTTTAATATCAATGTGTTTAAACTGAACTCATATCAATTGAGGTTATGCCAGCAGAAATCTAACAGGCATAAAACAAAGCAGCTATTTCCCCGTGTTGGTTACTCGTGCTATGTTCAACATCCCGACTGTCCACGTGTACCTGATTCCAACCCACTGCAGCACAGACCCACTTCTGGGCTTGAAGATTAAATTTCAGAGAGCAGGTACCAATACACGTCCACCCGAGTTCAATGTTATTTGTTCTGCTGTTTGCTTTTAGCTCTTTAGCTCTTTCCCAGTATAAACACAGCATCTATGCAGCAGTTTTTCCTGTTGCTACTGTCCTGCAGACTTCCATAGCTCAGAGGGCCCAGCATAAAGTTTTTTTTAGGACAGTACCAACTATACAAGCAGTATAGTCGTAGTACCAACTGTATATACATTCTAGCAAATTTACTGTGTGTTCTCAGCTTTTGATGGAGTTCCAACATTGTAACAGTCACTATTCCTCAGCACATACTGTGAGGAAACACTTTTTTCCCCTCCTCCCCAACACAGTCATTTTCAGGGTTTTTAAGTTACACTGATTATACATTGAAGCCATCCAGGATCATTCCTCAACAGTTCTATAGGAGGGGACACCAGTGCTTTGAAATCCGTGCTCCAGCACGCCCCAGTTCTTATGGTCTGCGGCTGTTACAGACCACAAGGATTCACAGCACCTCATACTGATCCCTCTGTACAAAAGAATGCACAAAATTCTCATTGTATACAATAATTTGTGCTCTATTAAAATATCTTCCAAACACTTTCAGTCACCAAGAGATAAAGATACTAACATTCCCCCCAAAAATCTGTTCTGATAGGTAATCAGCTCCACTAAAAGCAAACCATAAAAAACGTATTTCTAATTTCACTTTGTTGCCAACACTAATTTCCTGTTCTGTCTTCAAGCACCAGATCAGGCAAGCACCAACTATCCCCTTCTGCCTTGATATGGCAATGTTAAATCCATCACTTGATCTTTTCATCAGAAGGGCTAAAGAGACAGAAAAGTTTACCCTAGGTAAAATTTTCTTCAGACCTCAAACCAGAGTTATGATTATCTACATCTTTCCTATTCTTTACATATGTATATATATAATACGTACACACACATACACATATAATGTGTGAACATACGAAGCTATAGACACCATCAGACCGGTGTTACCAGTGAGGCACTCCGCTCTACACCATGCACAGGTGCATCTCCCTGCTCCTGACACACTGTCTGCTCTCCAAACCAAGGACACATCAGCATTTTTGCCACAGCAAGTCCATTTGACTCCTAAAATCCTTTTAAATAATTACATTCCAAGAGAAATATGATCGTTCTACTGCCATGGTCTGCATTTTTGTTTCTAGATGAATGACCTTGCATATAACTATATTAAAACACATTTTGTTTGAACGAGGACACCTTCACAAGAGTTCAGACTGCACCACAGGAGAGTCTTTGTTATTTACCACATGCTTTTGGTATCATTTGCAACTATTTTCAGCAGTGATTTTATATTTCTTGCACATTTTATTAATAATGGTATTGAATGACACCTGACTTAATAACCAATTTGAAAAGAGATCTGAAACAAAAACCCCCGTGACTCCCCACTGGCAACTGCTTTGCCCTAAGTATTGAGGAGCACATATTAACACAGGCCCATGAAAAACAAGCACAGGCCACTGTAATCTGTTGCAACAGTGGGTACAAAAGTGTTCAAGAAATGGTACAGTGGTAGGTGATAAGAGGAAAACAAAAGGTGCAAAGGTATTTCTCCATCCCGCAATAAATTTTTCCAGAACGGCAACAGAAGCACCAGCTTTCTCAGGGTCCTAAAACCACTCTCCACAAAGGTGGCTAGGGGCAAGGCAAACAGCCCAAAGCAGAAATAAATTTAACTCTTTTCTTCTACTACCGATAATAAACAGACACAATTATTTTCTTACTTAGTCTGCTTATTCACCACGATCACAGAACAATCCACGGGTCTCTCTGCATCAAAACGTCTCTTGATTTCCTCGTAGTACTGGCGGTACAGTTCCTCTCGCCGTCGCTCCTCACGCTTCAGACGGTCTGAAAGCAAACCACAAAAACAG
The DNA here is from genome assembly GCF_059628265.1 of Tinamus guttatus. Lineage (NCBI taxonomy): Eukaryota > Metazoa > Chordata > Aves > Tinamiformes > Tinamidae > Tinamus > Tinamus guttatus. Next base: position 1,358,927 of record NW_028288728.1, read on the forward strand.
GCAGAAGGGATAAGGTCCTCTGGATCTGCTTGGAGCACTTTGCTGTGTGCAGCCAGGCACCTCTCAATCTCCAAATACCTAGCGTCGCAGAACGTAACGCACTGCGGGCAGGTTTCACTACTGACAATCTCCTCTGGCCTTCCAGAGGGAGAACGTGAGCCTGCCTGTTAAAATGTTAACTCTTGAAGACGCTTACCTTCCGAATTCACTGGAGCTCTATCAAAATGCTCTTTGTAACGGTCATAGTAAGAGTCATCCTTCCTCCGATAGTAGTCCTCAAGGCGAAGGTAACGGTCATATGCTTCATCTCGTCTGCAACAAACATTCACAGAAGCAGCAAGGGTTTCCATGTGTCAGTATTTCATGCAATAACCTCTGCCATTGCGTCACACGCAGACCTATCTCAAGTCCAATTACTGAAGCATCCGCCTGCTGATACACAGCAGGTACCCAACTGCCCCCAACTAGACAAATTAGCTTCTCCTGATAACCTGACACCACTCAGATCAGTATAGCCACAGAGGCAAGAGCTCCAAAAGATTGAGCTGGCAAACACGATCCATGCAGATTACCTATACATAGGGTCCCGAGGATCTCGCATATCCCGCAGATCCCTGACGTCGCGCGGATCCCTCATATCTCGTGGATTCCTCACATCGCGTGGATCCCTGTATCTATCGTACAGGGGCTCCCGTGGATCACGAAGATCTCTGACATCACGAGGGTCCCGCAAGTCTCTTGGATCCCTGATATCCCGGGGGTCTCGAAGATCTCGGGGGTCTCGCATGTCCCGGGGGTCCCTGTGGTCTCTGGCATCGCGCATATCTCTAGCTCGAATCTCTCGAGCGTCTCTGGACTCCCGCCCGTTTCTACCATCTCTGCCGTCTCTCGGGTCTCTTCGGGGGCTCCCCCGCAGAGGGGAGCGATCGCGTCTGGCGTCCCGGCCATCCCCGTAGGCATATTGCTCTCTGGGAAAAACACCAGGGAAGTCTGTCAGACCACACGGGTATCGTTACTGCTACATCTCTTACCTGAGGCGCCAGGGACATTTCTCTTGGCCGCCGAATCCTCCCTCCTATCCCATAACAGCACAAATTGCCTCAAAACATATTTGTCAAAGCACCATGGAGGAGAAGCTTCTGAATTCAAATACTTATTATAACTAAACAAGTCCCAGAAAGTTCTGTACTGGAGCACCACTGAAAATGTAGGATACCTGTGGAAGAAGTCAACAGGCAGTTAAGAAACTATCCAAGAGCATTCCAAGGCCTCCAGCATCCAAAGGCAGCCATGGATTATCTATCAGAGGAGATTCTGGACATTCCTTGAGCAAATTCAAGGTGATGTAGCCTAACACATAGTATGGCACAGCTAGCAGCATTCAAGTGACCCATTAAATTCCCTGCTTGATGACAACAGAATTCCTGAAATAATTTGCTAGTGGTATGTGACTAAAAAAAGACCTTGTTACGATCCAAGAAACAGTCAGTTCTTGTTGGTTTTGTACTGCTAGCAGAGCACAAGGGTAGCTACAGACGTGTCCTGACTTTGAAGGGATGGTTCCTGCAGAAGGTCGGTCTTATTTTTATGATGCCCTGTAAGAGGGTACCAAACCCAACCAGCACGGTATCACCCTCATCAGGATTCTCCGTCAAATCTGAATGATCTCTTCCATTCAGATGTTGTGCTGTACTGTCTTCAGAGTCAAGGAAGAGTGAAATTCCATTCTTCATCTTTTCCAAAAGATTGGGTTTTTTTCCAGGTGGTATTTTGTTTTCCACAGAAAACAACTTTGACTCTAGTTTAAGTTGAATATCCGAGAAAAAAAAATAAAAAAAAAACAAAAGCGAAGAAACAACTGAGTTTCACACACTTAGAACATCCTTTCCCCGGGATATTGACGAGTATTGAAAACAAGTTTTAAAAATTTATTTTATTTCCAAAACTTGACAGACGTCAATAGCCTCTAGCTAACACTAATTGGGTTTCTGAAAGACACACAGAGCAGGTTTGTTTCCAGTACAGCACATCCACTCAGTGTCCAGCTGGAGGCAGCAGCAAGTCAGCTGCTGACAGCAGGTAGAGCAGGCAGTAAATGAGAAGGACACGCAGATTCGGTGCATGAGGACAGGCAGTTCAGACACCCCCATGTCCGGGGGATACACAGGATCGCCGACACTCTCTTTTTTTATGCCAGAGAGAGAACGCACATTGGAATAAACCCCAGCATTGCCACTGGGAACAAAGACAATCTTCTGCAAGAGATGCGCTGTAATTGCACACACACGCGCTTCACGGTGAAGGGCCTTCATATTCCAGGCACAGATCAGCCTGGTGCTTCTGCCTGCGATGTGCAGTGTAGCCACACCACGAGCAAGAGCCTCTGCCCCAGTCCCCCCCACCAGCCTAAAGGAAGGGGAGCAGAAGCTCAGGAGAAGTTCGAGTTGGCTGTGCCAAATACTCTTGTATTTGATCTTCTTATAGCCGTATGATTATATAGCACAACAGCCAGATGCAGCATAATTGTTTGGTATATGACATTTATTCCTTTTTTTGCGCCACAACAGGCCATACTCATTACCTGCAGTGACAGAAAAATCCAGAACGAACAACACATTTATGACTCTTGCAACAAAACTAGAGACGAGGTATCAGCGCCTCTGCTCCGGCGACTTGCACCAGCGCCCTGCTGCTTGCAGAGAGCCGGCCTTACTGCACACCAGCCTTCCGTTCCTGCGTGTCCAGCACCGGGCACAGCTCCTGCAGCATCAGCATCCCTGCCTGCATCTGCTGTGCTGCTCGGACCCATCCTGCTGGCGCAGCACCACGGCCTGGAGCTGCTGTGCGGCGCGGGACGCGGCACCCCGGCATCCTCGCTGCGGCTCACGTGCCTTGAGGATGATCCCGACCAGGGCCTGTGCACCTGCAGTCTCATCCAGGACTCGAGCAACGCCCAGGACCCCACGCTTGTCACTTTGTGCCTATGACAGAGCCCCTGACATCAAGACACAGTTGTGTTTGTGGCACCAGTCACGGCGGTACCTACTGCTGCAGCGGCCAGCAGTGGTCCAGGCCAGTTCAATGCCCAGAGCATCAGTGCCCGCAGCTCATGCACCTGCAGAGCTCCCCAGGCCCGGTGCCCACAGCACAAGCATTGCTGCCTGCATGCACACAGCTGCAGCAAGGACCCACCTGCAGCATCGGTGCCCGCTGCTTGTCCTTACACGGCGCTGCCCAAAGCCTGTGGCCGTGCTGCCCTGGCCCGAGACGTGGCATCAGCGCCTGCCACCCCGACCTGCAGCCCCGGGGCTCTGCCAGCAGCATCAGCATACCCAGCACGGCCTGGGCCCAGCCTTGCTGCATTGTGCCAGGTACCTTGTTCTCGCAGCACCCGCGACACGAGCCCTGGCTGCGTGCCTGAAGCATTTCCAGCGCCTGCTGTACATTCCCGGGCCTTTGCAAGTGCCCTATGCAGGGTAAGTGCAGTATAGACAGAGATCCACTTGCAGCTCTTGGCATCTGTTCCTTCCATTTGAATGGCAGATGTCTTGCTAGCTGCACGTTTTTCTTCAGCGTGATCCAAATTAATACTGCATTTCAGACACTTGGGAGCTTGATGACCTTCAAGTTCAGTATGTAGCACTCCTTTGTGCATGCAGAGCTTTGAAGCATAAGCATAAAAAACGCGTAGCTTACGCCAAATGCAAACCCAGCGTGTCTTTGTGCACTCCCTAGTGTGATAGGGAAAGGAAGTCTTCTTCCTACGGCAGAAGGATCCATCTTCTCCTCCTGCTTGTGACTTCACACACAGGCTGTGCAGGGGTAGACCACTCTGTACCTCCTGAAGGGTGGTAAACACAGGGCAGACGGGCAGGTTGGCATCTTCCATATGTTGGCAACGCAAGTGCACATGTACAGTGCAACTGAGACATTTATTCTGTCCTGCGTTTTCAGCGCATGTTCCTTTTCCAGTCTCATTTCAGCACAGAAAGCTTTCAATATCTAGGTGCAAAATAACGAAGTCCTCTGCAGCGCAGCCCAGAGGACACCACAGTGCCCCTGCATTCTCTACAGAAGCCTTGGCTTCTCCAATACTTGAGACCTGGGTGCAAATATCAAGTTTATTCTTCCTTACAGGTTTTGTACAACCTGTACTGCAAAACAACACTTAGTTGTAGTAACAGCAACAGACACAGTTTCCCTTGTGCCTCCCAAGGTGTTAGAGACAGCAAAGCCCTTAAAGGTGGAGCTGTCACATCCTGATAGCTTCACTTGAGCATCTCCATTTGATTGGGGAGGTGTTGGTAGGGAAGAGAAAAACATTTAGCACTGTGACAAGTGGGATCATGCCCCAAAAGCATGACCTTCCTAGTATAACTCACTGCTTCCAGGTACTTTACCTTCGTGTCGGGCTGGACCTTGATGAAGCCTTATTCATATTTCTTCTTTCCGCTGCTTTATTAATATCTGTAAAGAATAATCAACCCATCTGTTCAATGCTATGGAACAAAAAAAGATCATCAGCACAATTCAAATGAAAGCAACTTAAGTTCAGCGACATCCAGATGATGCAAGAAAATCCATTCAGCAGAGAGACATTGTCACTTTGACAATTTTTATTAAGTTTAAGATGGTACAATGCAATAAAGTTTTCATAGATTTTTCTGATTTGAAAATTGGGTGGACAGGCTGGGTGAAACTTTAACCCCTTATGTTCAGGCCTACGTCCAGACTCTTCATTCCATAAGAGAATCTCTTTCTTCTGCAGTCTATGAGCGAGCAGAATGCAACTCATGGACTCTAGGAGAAAAAGTAGAGTCTGAAAACCTTTGCAGGTGGAAATTGTTGGCCAGGACAATCCTAAAATCACAGCCAGTCCTGTTCAATGGAGCACTCTGCTGCCCTGGTCAAAAAGGATCCAAGGGCTCTCAAAGGCCACATTCAGGTGCCTTCCAAGGGACCGCTGGAGCAAAGTGCACAACTTCCACCACTGAGGAAAATAGATCCAAGGAGCCTGGAGCAAGAGCACCTTATGAAGTCAACGTGGTGCGTTCAGAACACCACTGCCAATGATGCAAACAGATGCAAAAGATTAGAAATTTGAAATCTGGTTGGCTTCTGAGTATCTCCATGAAAAACACCTTATGGTGAGGTAGAAGAAAGCAAAGGAAAGAGGAAGAAACGGAGTCTTGTCCTCAGACAGAAGAAAAAAGTTGCCCAAAACTAATCAGGCCAACAGTGCTCTGCTGCAAATAACAGAGCCTTGCTAAGAGCTGCCAAAGACAAAATAGTCTGCTCGAGTGGGGGCAAGGACAAACTGAAATGAATCCTCACGCTTTACTGAGTCTTTTTTTTTTTTTTTTCCTAAAAAAAAAAAGGCAAACAAAAAACCAAAACCCAAGAAAACTACATCTTATTTGCTCTTTGGGAATCTCTCAATAGTTAAAAGCATTTGCTTATTGACATTAAATACTTTCAAAGCTCTTCAAGTGAATGAGCATGGTATATAAGGCCTGTAAGCAGACTTGATCTTATTATCTTCCATAACTTCCCAACTATTAAGTTGATGACTTTCACGATTAAAATTATGTGATTAGTACCCATCTTTGCTCTTGTAAATCAAGAAACAGTGTTTCTTTTCCCAGTAAGAGGCAAGTGCAATGTGAACTTCAACTGGGAATCCAGCACGGTAACATTCACAGGACTAGGAAAACACCTTCCCTCCGGGATTACAAGGTTGCATTGTCCACTTCCATAACCTAAAACCGATGGACGTGTACAACCTACATAGTTTTTCTCACTGAAGATATGAAACATATATGGAAGTGTTAGTGTACTGCAGAATTGGAGTTACTCTCCCACAGCGTGGTCTTTGTGTCCTAACAGTTATATTTAATACTCGAACTGCATGCCTGAAGTAACCGTACTCCTTGCATTTATGTTTAGTAGAGATTTTCTCTACTCCCAAAGTCAAATTTTCTCTTTAAGAAGGACACTATCTTCTTCCTTGGTTTAACTTATTTTTTATTTCTGTTTTAAGATGCCATTGCAGAAAACTAGATTATCACACATTTCAAAAATTCAACTGCATTTAAATCTGAACCAAATAATTTACTGGAAAAAAAAACAGTTTTCACAGGGATTCTTTTCTTGAGCAAAATGAACAGATTTAATAAGATTTTATTTAATGCCAACAGCATTTACAGATTAAATACTTGAACATTGACAAAATGACTTGTGAGAAAAAAAATGAAAGTCTATCTGGTAAGATTTTGAGATGACAAGGCCACTGTAATAGCCCAGTGCAACCTTCTGAACAACACAAGTGACAAGACTTTCTTGAATTGCATTCCTATCAAGTCCAACAGTTGCACTGCAGGAGCTTATCTTTTAGCAAAACCTCCGATTCAGATTTAAAAACGCCAGAAAGTCTCCATTAAAGCTCCAATAAAGTGTTCATATGTAAATTATTTCACAGTTAAAGAAAACTATTTCAATTTAAGGACTTGCCTGCTGGATCAAAACTCACTTATCTCCAGGACTGTTTAATATACAGAGCACATCACCTCTTTGTCCTGAGGCTTTCACTATGGCTTGTTCTTCAGCTTGTTAACCTCCAATTTCCCTGATGCATCTCCAGTTTAGTATTATCCTTTTTGAACTATGCATTCCAGACTCAACACAGCATTTCAGCAGCAAAAACCCACTAGCACTATAACCTCTTACTTACGAATCCTTTGGTTTCTTGTACAAGGCTCACCAAAGCAATCCAGCTAAGAGCAGTATATTAGCTCCCTGGATTCAAGTAATTATTACCTACCAATAGCTCCTTTCATGGACTATTTTCGAGGCCAAAGTCCTCTGCACCAGGCACACTCTGCATTCTATTTCACTCACTGCAGAACCCCACATTTTGCTTGCTGAAAGCTCAGCTTTGTTTGCATACAGCCACGAAAGGGACCCCAGTCGCTTCACTAGGGGTGACTCAACATTCATTACTCCATTCCCTTTAAAAACGTGATTGGGCATTTCCTTTCCAAGTCACTTACAGAAGTGCAGCATGGCCAGGAACCAGCTCTTCTCGAGCACCACTCAAAACCCTGAGCAACTCCATCTACATTAGTGAGATTCGCTTTAAATACACTTAACACTAGGCGGCTTCCAAATGTTTTAGCTTCTTAATCACAGACTATCTTGCAGAAGTCTTCTACACTGACACTGCTACTTCTATCCATAAAACTTGTAGAATCATAGGAGTAAATTAGTTTGACAAGATTTATTTTGACTGACATTAATTGCATTCACTTCTTATTGAGTGTCAGATAAAAGAATCCATTATGTTACCAAGGACTGATGCCAGGCTGGCAGGCTGCAGTCTGCTCAGTCCATTTACACTGCCTTATTGACACAACTGCAGTATTTTTCTAGGTCCTGGGAAACTCACTCTTTTTTCCAAGACCTAAAGAAAAACAGCACAAATAGCCTAGGAAGGTCTTCACCAAGCTGAACCTCATAAATGCAAGTTAGATGTGGTATTACGGAAAGGTCTGATGTTGGTAGCTACTTTACCTTTTTCAGTTCTCTACTGAAATGGAAGTGGAAACTATCTGAAAAACAAAACATTTGCCTCTTCAAAAATGAAGCAGACATTAACTGAGAGCCAGAGGGCCTTTGCCAATAATAAGTTTTATAATTTCTGTATCATCACACTAACATCCGAGACACTTGTAGTATTTCCTATTTAAGGTTATTGTCTTGGGATACTGCCCAGCACTTCTTGCACCTTTCTACCCTCCTTGCCCATTCACCATCCTTCTCTCTTCAGGGTTATACTTCCTCCTGCACAGACACCTTCCAATTTATTATTGCTCCTTTTATTCCCTTTTAAATCAAATGGTTTGTTTATGTTACCATAGGTTTACATTGGAACTATATTTTGGGTTATGGTTAGCAGATTACTCTTAACTAGATTTCTAACATTCATTTCTGTTTTAAGCTTGCTCCCAGCAAATTTAGCAAAGTTTCCATCTTTATGGAAAGAGATCTCTTAAAGCACCTAGTATTTGCACTTAGAAATTAATGTCACCTGTGGCGGGGGGCAGGATGGAAATCCAAGTTGGGATCATGTCTGGCAAACCCCTAAGTTCAGTGACCAGTTCCTCTGAACCACCAAGACGAAACAATTTTAAAATAAAGGCACAAGGTTTCAGCAAACACTCAGGAGGGCTCACACACTGAACAATTTCTTACGTAGCCTTACAGAATCATTAAAATATTAACACATTAAAATAAATTCAAAGATTGAGGTAGCAAGAAAAAACACTGTAGATGGCTCACACAGCACTCGGAAGGAAAATCCAAACCGAGTAGAAAATATTTTAGTGCAATGCTGGGCAGGTTTCACACAACGATCTTTCTGCAGAGCTCTAAACAAGAGCACTCTTTCTACCAGAACACATGCCAGGGTCAGGAGGAGAGCACGGATCAGTTCCTTACCTAATCTATACCCTTTAAAAAGACGCCCCTTCTCACCGTCCAGAGCGGCCTGGACGTCTTCGAGACGCTCATACTGGACGAACCCATAGCCATGGAACATGCTGAGGGCTGGAAAAGGCAACAGCAGGGCAAGACTGGTTACAACGGAGGGGCACGAGCACTCCAGCAGCTCACTACATCAGATGCAACAGGCAAAGGGGCATTGTGCAGAAACAGCTGCCCAGGTCCCTCGGGAAAATGACATCTACCAAGTTCAGAATGCAAAGCTTAAGTAATTTAAAGCATTAGACAATATTACAAAGTAGATTAACTTCTTGCTAACAGGGCAGTGACCAAAAAAAGGCCATTAGGTGACCAAAATTCAAGTAAGAGACAATGAAATCACTTGAAATAGATTTGTTTGGCACAACACCACATCTCAACCCCCTAAGGTTCAACATAGCTCATGCATACATTTGGCTTCAGCCACACTGAAGTAACTACAGTTTCAGAGAAAGTGCAGGTGGAGAAATTTATCTTTAAAGGGTCACTTTTAGGCATAGTATTTGTCATTCCTCTTAAAACCATCAGATAATGTTGAACAGGCACGAATGTTAAACTTCTGACTGAACTCCCAGCCACAAAAAGGCATAAGATAAAATACTAACCCCTTATTTTGCCATATTTTGAAAATATCTCTTCCATTTCTTCACGAGTCATGTGGTCAGTGGGCAAATTGCCGACAAAAAGTCTTCTCTCTAAATCCTGCGGGTTGGTGCTGTTAGTGAAGTCGCTCTGTTTGATGCTATTGCTCTTGCGTCCTCGAGCCATTTTGCTTTCGTTCCAAATCCAACTCTTCGCAAAAAAGAAAAATGGCCACGCATAAAATTTCAATCCATGACATTAAAATTAAGCTGGAACAAGATTAAACTTAACACTTCTGCAGACTAGAAGCCAACTGGGTCTGCTTGACGCAAGCTTCACTCCAGAGAAATCTTTATGCAAGGGATAAGGAAATATGGAAAAATGTATTATGCACCTTTATCGTTCAGTTTTTCTGTATTGTTGAAAGGCAGCAAAACTAATCTATTTTGAAATGTTTCAATGGTTTAACTCCAAATTAAAATACAAGTAAAACTGGTTTTCTACTGAAACATCATAATTCAAGCTTTTCAGCACATCCATTCCCGTCACATCTATTCCCTCCATCCTCTGGTAAGAAGTGTCGAAATGTACGTAATCTTAACAGCACGTTGAGGGGCTCAAAATACCTCAGTACAGGCTTTGAATGAGATAAAGTAGCGTTTTCTAAAGGCTCTGAAGTGACCATGCTGCATCACTCGCAGTGTGAAGTCTTAGCTTCACAGTGCCAGAATACACGGTGTCTCATTCACAGCGATACTGAGCGGTGCATCCTTGTGCCCGTCGGCTCCTCCCGCAGCCGGGCCCGCAGCCGGGCACCTGGCTGTTCGGTGCTATGAACGTAGCTGTTCCCACCTTGTCTGCGACGACACGGGTTAACCATCAGCAACGCTCCCTGCTTGAGCTCGCTGAAATAGCCACAGCTAAAACACCCAAGCTTCCTGCTTTCAGAGTCAAGTTGGGTAAAAAGAAAAGAAAAAACACCTTAGAGAAAGTGTAATAATAATAAAAAAAATACAGAAACTCTCAAGGAAGACTTGCAAGATTTAATGCAACAAAGTAATTGCCCTTCCTAAACATCCACCTGCAGGAACGCAGGGCTGGGATTTTCTGTTTATAGGGATGGAAGTAACCTGGGGAATAAAGCTCATTAAATTACTTTTAGTACAGCAGTAGAAGCTTCTATGGCAATCATGAGATATAGTCCTAGCAATGAACTGTGCTGATGACAATTTAAAAGCAGCCTTACAGCAGCACACCAAACTTCCTAAATTACAAGGTGATTTTACACAGGTATTTCCACAATGCTAATTAGCACGTGAAACAAAACACCCCGGGGCACAAGACAAAGCCCATCGCCTCCCACTGCTGCCTCTCCTGTCCTTGCAGGCAGCTCCCAGCCTGGTGACCCTCTTAGAGGGAGCAGAGGTGTAGAAACAGGCTAAAACAAACAGTGCTTACGCCAGGGCTCCTTCAACACCTTCCTCTACAGCAAGTTTATCCTCCCATCGCCTCCTGTGTTTTTACGTCCCCATCAGGGGTTTCAAACCTCGGCCCCTTCCCCACGGAAGGGCAGCAAAGCGCTCTCGCACCGAACACGAGCTCTCGGCTTGAAGGGAAAAGAGTTGTCACTTTGGAGGCCTCCTGCTCCAGGCAGGACCGGGCTGCTCAGAGCGGGCTCCACGGCCCCGCAAGCGCCAGGTTGCCCAGCTCCGGTCACAGCCCCCCGCACCCCGTGCAGCCATCGCAGCGGCCCCGACCCGGCACTGGGAGCCCTGTGGAATCCTCCAACCCCATCCTTGGCGGTGGGAATGGGAAGGGGTGGCTGGTGCAGACAGACAGAAGGACCTTGGTTCATGACAAAAAGCTGGGATGTTTCCTAACCCCCCGGGAACTGGGGGAGGGTTTTCACATACGAGCGCTTCCCGCTGCTCCCCATCTCCCCCAGCAGGAGAGAGCTCCACAGCCCGCAGAGACCCGGCAGCAACGAGAGCCCCGTGCCGAGCGCTCCGCGGGGCACCCGCAGCGCCCGGGCCGGTGGGGGCCGCCCCTCCCAGGGCCGGGCTTCGAACCGCGGTTTCACTCAGACAGGGCTGCCGCAGCCGGGAGAGACGGAGCCCGCGGGGACCGGCGCGGCCCTGGGCCAGGCGGGCCCGCAGGGCCCTCGCCCCGCCGCGAGTCCGGCGGCCTGGGCCGCTCCCGAGGCCGGAGGAGGCGCCGAGCGAGGCCGCCCGCCCGAGCGGGAGCGCCCAGGCCCGCGGCGCGGGCAGCGCACCGGCCCCGGCCCCGCGCCCTGAGCGCCTCTCGGGCCCGCCCGGCCGCACCGGACCCGCTCTCGCGCCCTCAACGCTTCTCCGGGCCCGCGCCGTCGCCCGCTGCCTCTCCAGGCCCAGCCCCGCGCCGTCGCCCGCCGCCTCTCCGCGCCCGCTCCCGCGCGCTCGGCGCCCCCCGGGCCCGCTCCCGCGCACTCACCGCCTCTCCGGGCCCGCTCCGCCGCCCGCTGCCGCCGCCGCCCGCCAGGACAAAGGCGCAACCGCCGCTCCGCGCGGCGCTGTCGCAAGGGACGGAGGAATCGCCGCCGGAAGGGAAGGGAAGGGCGCCGCCCCGCGCTTTACGGCGCGCTCACGTGCCGCCGCGCGCTCCCGACACCCCCTGCGGCAGGGCCGCCGCGCGCCGCCATGGGGAATATTGTCCCGCCGCCGCGAGGCCCCACGGGCGCTGTAGTCCCGCCCCGCCGCGAGGCACCATGGGAGCTGTAGTCCCGCCCCGCCGCGAGGCACCATGGGAGCTGTAGTCCCGCCCCGCCGCGAGGCGCCACGGGAGTTGTAGGCCCGCCTCACCGCGAGGCGCCATGGGAGTTGTAGGCCCGCCTCACCGCGAGGCACCATGGGCTCTGTAGTCCCGTCCCGCCGCGAGGCGTCATGGGAGCTGTAGTCCCGCCCCGCCGCGAGGCGTCATGGGAGCTGTAGTCCCGCCGCCAGGCGGCGCTGTCCCAAGGGCCGGGGCCCGAGCAGGGGGGCGAGCGGCGGCCCCGCGGCAGGGAGGCCCCGCCCCCTCGTCGGGGTGGCCGTGCCCCGTATCCCGTGCTCTGTCCCCGCGCCCCGTATCCCGTGCCCTGTGTCCCCGTGTCCCCGTGCTGCAGCCTGCTCCCGGAGCCCCGCACCCTCCGAGCCCCCCAGGGCCGCGATCCCTCGGGATCGCCCTCCCGCCCGGCGCTTCCTGCCTGAGCTCCGGGCCGGGAATCCCCCCCGCCCCGCGGCTCCCCTGGGGCCGTTGGCTGCGGGACGGATCCCGCGGGGGGGCTGCGGCGCCGGCGGCCTCGCGCGGGGACACGGCAGCGGCTGCACCGGGCAGGGCCGGCACGCGGCGGCCGCGCTGAGGATGGGGCAGGACTGGGGCTTGTGCAGCGCCGGAATGGGGCGGGAGGAGTTCCGAGAACGGCCCCGGGTCCTAAGAGCAGGAAACGGGAAGTGCGGGAATCCCGCAGGGCGAGCAGGGGCGCGGGGCTTCCCGCTCGGGCTGACGCGGCTCTGGGGACTCTGCGCGGGGGCGGCCCACGGAGGGGGCTCCCAGCCCACGGCATGGGGCTGCGCCGCGAAGCCGAAGCGAAACCTGGAGCTTCTGCTTCCAGAGTGAACGGGCGGGGGGCGCCGGCCCTTCGATCCAGAGGGTCTTGGCAGGTCCCAATGGGCCAGGGCTTGAAATACTCAGGAATGTCCCCAGGGACTGGGGTTCAACATTCCCAGGAGTGTCCCGAGGAGCCAGGGCTTGAGGTCCTCAGGAGCATCCCGAAGGTCCAGGGCTCATGATCCCCAGGAGTCTCCCAAGGGACTGGGGCCATGAGCCCTAGGAACAGCCTGAGGAACCAGGGTTCATGATCCCCGGGAGCATCCCAAGGGTCCAGGGCTTGAGAATCCTGGCACCACTCCCAGGGGCTGGGGTTCGAGATCCCAGGTGCATCCCAAGGGATTGGGGTTCATGATCCCCAGGAACATCCCAAAGGCCCAGGGCTCGAGATCCCCAACCCCATTGGCAGGCCCTGGGCTCCTGGACCCCGATACCATCCCAAGGGACCGGGACTCGCGAGCCCCGGTACCATCCCTGGGTCCCGCGCTCCCAGGCAGGACCCGGCCGTTCCCCGGCCAGACGGTGCTGTCCGTCCCGCGGCCGTTCCCAGCCCCGGGCGCGGGTCCGGCCCCGCGGGGAAGTCCCGGGCCGGGGAGCGCTGCCGGAGCCCGCGCGGCAGGCGCGGATGGGCGGCCCTACGTCCCCTTCCTGGGCGGAAACGGGCCGAGGTGTTAATAGCACGGACGGCCCCGCGCCGCCGCGGGACGGGACGCGCGGCGCCATGAAGCTGCTCGGGCCGCTCGGGCTCCTCTGCGCGGTGCTCGGGGCCGTAAGTGCCGCTTCCCGCCGCGACCGCGCCGGCCCCGCCGGCCCCTCGCGCCGCGGCCCGGGGCCCGGGACCGGCTGCGCACGGCGGCGGTGCCGGGGCAATGCGGGGCTGTGGGGCTGGGCAAGGCTGGGCTGCGGGGCTGGGCGGCTGCGGTGGGGCTGAGACCGGTGCGTGTTGTGACACCCCAGTGCTGCTGTCCGGACCTGGGCAGCCCAGGGCTTCCAGGAAAGGAGCGCCTGGGCATGATACCCTCAATGCCCCGTCCCGCTGGTGGCTCTGAGCTGTGGGGATGCATCCGGGGATGGAGGGGAACGGGACAGGGACAGGACAGGGACGGGATGGGACGAGAGGCAACGGGCTGGACAGGCCGAGCCTCCCGGGTGGGCCAGAAAGGCCCCAGGCCGGCGCCGCTGCAGCCGCACGCTGCTGGCAACGCCGTGAAGGAAACGCTGGCCGGGCGCCCTGCGCTCCCGCCGACACAGCTTTGCTGTTCCTCATTTTTGTGACTGGGAATTTCCCAGCAAGCACACGGCTCCTGGGGCTGCCACGCGTCCCTGCCACGCTGTGCTCGGGGACCCCAGCCCCATGGCACCTGGCCCCCCCAGCACCCCGGCCCCATGGCACCCTGGCCGCACGACACCTTGGCCTCACGACATCGCAGCCTCACGATGCCCCGGCCCCACGGGGCTGCGCTTGCTGCCCTGGTGTCCTGCAGGACCGGGCAGGCTCCACGCAGCATCTCATGGGACCTGCCCGCCCCACGGCACCCGCATGCAGGCCCTGGCCGAGCCCCACACAGGGCACCCTGGCCGGGAGCGACACAGCGGGGAGCCCGCGGGCTGGGGCAGGTCCGGGCCTGAGCCCCTTTCGGTTCCCCTTCTCGCTGCGCCAGATGCGCGCGGGCTCTTGGCTCCCTTGGGGCTGGCTCTGCTGTGGGCCGATGCCGACACTTGCGGCATCCCTCGCGCCTGGCACCCTGCAGCCCCACAGTCCGTTGCTCCACTGGCACCTCCATCCCTTCGCACCATCCCGCTGGGCTGTGGCACCGGCTCCGCACACCCTGCTGCCCCGGGATGCGACGCTCCGGGTACTCTCTTGCACTCAGCGGTGCCCAGCACTGACCCCGAGGTCGTGGCCTGCTCCAAGCTGGAGCAGCAGTACAGGAAGGGCTGGCACTTTGCCCGTGTTTTGCAGCATGGGATGATGTGTGATTGATCACCCGCTGATAGGGAGCGTGGGAGATGCCACACCGGAATCGCAGCCGTGCCACTTCAAAGCGGGCGTGGAGGGCATGCGCGGTGCTGCCGCCCCGGCTGTGGTCTGTGGTTACGGCGCGGGAAGGAGGGCAGGACGGGTGCGGGGCCGGCGCGGGCGTCACGGGCATCCCCTCTCCTCCCCTGCAGTGCTGGGAGCCCGGCGAGGCCCTGCGGTGCTCTGAGAAGCAGTACGAGCACAGGGACAAGTGCTGCAACCGCTGCCCGCCAGGTACGGAGGCGCCGGCGCTTTGCGGAGGCCGGAGCGGGCGCACGGGAGCCCAGCTCCCAGCTGCTGCTGGGGCTGCCCTGTGTGGCCCATAGAAAGCCCCATCTCATGCTGCATCCCGCAGCATCTCACAGTTCCTCCCACGCTGCTGCCACGTCCTTGCCAGGGCGCTCCCCAGGCCTTGTGCCCACAGCCTCTCCCAGCGCCCCCACTATGACCCTGGGGTGGCCATCCAAGTGGCCCTATCGGTGCTGGAGTCCCCTGCGCCCCTCACTGTCATCGCTTGCAGGGACGAAGCTGCTCTCCGAGTGCAACAGCACGGCCGAGTCCCTCTGCGGCGCCTGCGAGAGCGACCACTACCAGCAGAGCTGGACCAAGGAGAGGCACTGCACCCCCCACGACGTCTGCGAGGACAGTGAGTGCCCCCGTGTCCCCCACACTGCAGCACCGAGGGGCACCGCCCCATCCCCTGGGACTTGGCTGTCTGCATCCCCCCTGGACACAGCTACCGGCATCCCTGCATCCCTCCTGGGCTCGTCCACCCGCATCCCACCCTGTATTTACCTGGCTGCATCCCTGCATCCCTCCCAGGCTTGTTCCTCCCATGTCCCTCCTGGGCTTGCCCACCCACATCTCCCCGGGCTCGCTGTGCCCGTCCGCCCGGGCTGCCAGCCCGTGCCCAACTGGCGCCTCACTTTCCTGCCGCCCAGATGCGGGGCTGGAGGTGAAGAGGGACGGGGATGCGACGCACAACACGCTGTGCCAGTGCCGGGCCGGGATGCACTGCTCCGACGGCAGCTGCCAGAGCTGCGTGGAGAACCCGCCCTGCGAGCGCGGTGCCGGCTTCGTGGCAGGTGAGATGGAGCCTGGAGCCGGGAGGGCGCCGGGTGCTCCGGCACCGCAGTGCGCGGGACCCCCAGCGCCCGTGTTCATGCCGAGCTGCCTTCCCTGCTCCTGCAGCCAAGGCCGAGGCCCGGACATCGTCCCCATGTGAGCCCTGTCCCGAGGGCACCTTCTCCAACGTCTCATCCAAAACGGAGCCGTGCCACCCATGGACCAGGTACAGCCCTGCTCTAACCCTGCTCCTGGCCCTCCCTGGTGCTCTGGCAGCGGCCTCAGGGTCTTGTCTCTCTGCAGCTGTGAGGACAAAGGGCTCGTGGTGAAGGCTAAGGGCACCAACACGTCGGATGTGCTCTGTGGTGAGTGCACGTCCCAGGGACACGCAGGTTCCCGGGACACGGGGCCGGACGCTGCCCCAGCGCTGTGTGCTCGGCCCGGCCCGCGCGCACCCGCACGGCACCGCGGCCGCGCTCAGCCCGTCGCTCCGCAGAGTCGAGCAGGCGCTCCTCGCTCTCCGTGCTCATCCCCATCTCCGCCGCCATCACCACCTGCCTCGTGGGCGTCTGCATCTACTGCCTGGTCCGCAGAGGTGAGAGTCGGGACGCGGAGAGGCCGGGCACAGCACAGCCCCCAGTGCCGGGGTTGGTGGCGCCAGCAAATGGTGCTGCTGCTGGGTGAATTTGTGGCAGGACACTCCCCTCGTTACCTTCTCCTTCCCTCTTCCCCCTCAGATCCCAAGAGGCCAGTGCAGGAGCAGGTGAGTCCCTGGGAATGACTCCAGCAGAAGGATGGGGGTCCCTCCTGGGACGGGATGGGGACCTGCTGGCCATGGAGCAGTGGAGCAGGGACTGTGGGGTTGGTCTGGCATGGGTCTGTCCCCGTTCCTGCCCTGCCCTGTCCCCATCCCTGTCCCTATCCCTGTGGCCACGCAGCCGGAGCCCATGAAGGACACGGAGGCAGCGGAGAGGCAGGATCCCGTGGAGGACCTGGACCTGGACGTGCTGCCAGTGCAGGAGACACTGCTAGGGGGGCAGCCCGTGGCCCAGGAGGACGGCAAGGAGAGCCGCATGGCAGAGCAGGAGGGGCTCTGAGGGCACGGGCTGCCCCCCAGCCTCAGACCGGGGCCGGTTCCATCCCGGTCCCTTCCCCAGCAAAGAAGCAGGGCCAGCACCCGGCCTGGCTGCCGGCGACACGATGCCAGAGCGGCCATGGCGTGAGCATCCGCTTGGGCATGCGGCGGCACAGTCTGGGGCGGCTGCGCACACAGAGCCACGTGGAGCCCGGTCCACCGGAGCGCCGAAACACCGCGGCAGAGTGAGCTCAACTCCTGCCCAGTGATGCCACGGCAGATCCCGCTTCTGCACCGTGGTGCTGTGGAAGATCCCAGTCCTGCACAGCGATGCCACAGCAGATCCTGGTCCTGCACAGCGATGCCACAGCACATCCCAGTCCAGCCATCTGTGTGTTGGCACCTTGGTGGGGCAGAGCTTGGCTGTCCGTGCAGGTACCCATGCGGAAGCTCAGCCCGTGGCACCAGGAGAGCGCTGGAGATGGGCCTGGCCCGATCGTGCCAATGCAGCCAGGGCAGGGCGGCAGCGCTGGGTCCGGGCAGGCTGTGCTGCCTCAACCCGGGTGCCCTGGAGAGGGACAAATACAGCCCTTGCTGTCCCAAAAACTCTCTGTCCTCGCTGGTCTCGCGCTGCTCCGTGGGGTGCACAAGGGCCTGCTCCGGCTGCGCCTGCGGCCGGCCCGGTGCCGCGGAGCCGCCGCGTGTCGCCAGGAGATGGTGCTGCCACCACGCGCAGCGCCGGCTCCCCGCCCGCAGCCGGCACAGCCCGTCCCGCGCTGCCGCCCGGGGGGACCGTCCCCAGCTCCACGGGCACGGGGAGGCGGCGGGACGCGCTCTGCCTGGGGCGCGGGGGCACCACGAGCCTCCCCGGGCCGGTGGCACCAGCGCGGGCTGCGGCGCCCACGCGCTCCCCCACGCGCGGCAGCACGAGCGGGGCGGGGGGGTCGCGCCGCTCGCCCCGCGCAGCGTGGAAGGAGGTGCACGCGTGTGCGGGACCGCTGCCCCGCTCCTGCCCGCTCCGCTCGCTGCCCCTGCCCCGCTCTGCTCCGCTCCCTGCCCCTGCCCCGCAGCTGCCCCTGCCCCGCTCCCTGCTCCTGCCCTGCTCCGCTCCGTTCCCTGCCCTTGTCCCGCAGCTGCCCCTGCCCCGCAGCTGCCCCTGCCCCGCTCCTCCCGCCGCAGCCGCCCGCACGAGCAGCCGGCGGGAGGAGCTGCCGCCGCGCTGACATTTGCACATCCATTACGGCTCTCCTCCCCGCTCCGCCACCGCCGCTACAATGGGAACAATTATGCTCAATTATTCTCCACCACACCGTTGACAAAAAGCTGGTATTTAAACTTTAATTATTCTCTCAACGTGTGTGAGCAGCAGGGCTGCTGCCTGTGCCAGCCCCTGCATAGCCCCCAGCTTCCCAGGCCTGCTGCCTTTCCCAGAACTGATGTCCCAATGCAGGGGTTCCTGCAGGGATGCTTCAATGCTCCTGAGATGGGCAATCTGGGGAGACCCCCAGGGAAGGATGCTCCAGGGAGTGAGACCCTCCTGGAGGGGAGGATGCTCTGGGAACCAAGACTCCCTGGGGGATGAGGATGCTGAGGATGACTGCACCGGGAAAGAATGCTCCCAAGAGAGGAGGAAAGGCAGGAGACCTCCGGCACGGCCACAGGCAGATGGACTCCGGGTGCTGGGAAGCTGCGGATGGTGGGCCATGGGAAAGGCTATAAATCCCAGGGCCAGGCGCAGCTGCAGCATGGAGCAGCTTTACTGTACCAGCAGCGACACGTTATTTAAGGCGCCTCTTAAAACCTAATGTTAGGTTTAATAAGAGAGATAAAAGCGCGTCAGCAGCTCTCCCGCCCGCAGCTCAGAGCCCTGGCAGCCCAGGGGGACCGTCCCGGCACCAGCAGCATTCCCAGCACTGGGACACCTGCGGTGGGTCCCATGGACAGCGAGGGCTCCAGCTCTGGGTGCTCGCATGGGCGCTGTGGATCCAGCACGGGGTGCGAGCGGGAGGGAGGCGGCAGCAGTGGGACTGTGGTGCGACGGTGCTGGTACCCGCTCCCGCGCAGCGCCTCGTTAGCACTGCTGCCCCACGAGCAAGACCTAATTGAGTGCAGCTAATTACCCGCGGGGCGCACTGTGCTGGCCTGGGCTGTGGACGTGGGGCTCTGTGAAGGGAGCGCGGCAGAGCCGGCGGGAGCTGAGGTGCACGTAGCATTGTGGCTCCTCTCCCTGAATACCAGTTATGGGTGAAGCTGCCCCATAAATCTGCACCAACGATGACCACTCTCGCTGCTTACTCCTGCCTTCTCCCTGCATGGCTGGGTGAGGAATCGCCCGGCTCTGCAATGTGGCCCTGGTGCCAATCCCAAGTGGCAGAGCCAGAGCGGTGCAGAGGGCCGGGCAGCGCCTGCAGCCGGTGCTGGGTGCACTGACCAGCACCGAGCAGATCCCATCCTCCCTGCATCGCTGCATCCCAAACCTGCCGCGCGGCTCCTTCCCAAAACCCTGGCTCCCAACCTGGCAGCAGGAGGGAGGGGACAGGCTGCGACAGGCAGTGACATCCCAGCTCCCCCTGCCAACAGGGATCGGTGCCCTGTCCTGGGAGGGTGCGAGGGAGATACCATCATCATCGTCATCATCATCACCATGGCAAACGCAGCCACGCGGCTCCCTTCTGTGTGGATCAGCTCCTCTGTTTATCTGGGAATAATTGCAGGGACACGACAGACCGGTGACGCCGAGGAGCTTGTCTGCCTGCAGGAGCCGCCTTGCCACGGCGCTGCACCTTATCTGCCTGCAGAAGGATGAGGGCGGGAAAATATTTACTGCCAGGGATATTTGTCATCTGCAAATTACCTTTGCCTGCAACCTGCGGCGGGGAGGGGGAGGCAGCGCCGATCTGTGTTGCAGCATCTGTATGGCAGGCACACGGGCACCAGGGTTCCCCGCGCCCGCCTGCACCTCCTGCCTCGGTGCCACCGTGCACAAGAACTGGAGTGCGCTGCAGAGCCGGCCATCGCCTGCACCCACAGAGCTGGCCCTCGGTGGCGCCGTGCGCCCGCGTCCCCTCCATCGCCCACAGCCCAACACGCTCCTGTGACCGCGTCCAGCCCCTTGTCCAGCCCCATGTCCGGCCCCGTGCTGCCCATGGCCACTTGCCAGCACAGTTTGTGCCTGGCATTCCCGCTCCCGCTGCCAAGCAGTTATCACTGCCATATCCGCGAATGGATCTAATGGACGTGACAGCAATTACCCAAGCGCCGCTGCCGGCAGAACTAACGCATCGCGCGGACCAGCCTCCCGCTCCGGGCCAGGAAGCTGCAGCTCCGACAGGGCAGGCGGCAGCGGGAGACGCCAGCTCCCGGCGGTCCCGGCAGCTGCAGGTCTCACCCATGGCCTCTGGTGCAGCAGGGACGGCTGCAGCGAGGACGGGGCAGCCGTCACGGGGGAGCCGCTCGGCAGCTTCACGCAGAGCCCTAGCCCTGCAGCCTGTTCCCGGCACAGCCCAGAAGCGGTGCAGGGAGAAGCCGTTTGCTGCACTCAGAATTCCCTGTGAAGTTCAGCTGTGCCAGACACGCAGAGCCCGGTGCCCCAGAGGCTCTGTACAAATGTGAAAGGGAAACACGTCTAGAGACAGCGGTGCCACCGGCAGCTCGGGGAGCAGGGAGCCCAGGACTGGCCCTGGGCTTCCCTGGGATGGGCAGCAAATAGATCAGACTACCTCAAATGACAAAAAACAAAGGAAATCTAACAGAACATGAGTGGCAGCTGCAGCGCAGGAGTGCCCGACCTGCAGCCTCACTCCAGGCATTTCCTATGGCCACATGGCTCCTCTGGCCCTGGCACGACCAGTGCCATAGAGTCAGCTGCAGCACAGTATAGCATGGCTTGACACAGTACAGCACGGCACAGTATGGCACGGCACAATATAGCACGGTACAGCATGGCACACTGTAGCACAGCAAGGTATAGCACAGCATGGCACGGTCTAGCACAGCACACTATAGCACGGCAGGACACAGCCCCAGCACAATACAGCACGGTACAGCATGGCGCCGCATGGCACACTATAGCACGGCAAGGTATAGCACAGCACGGCACGGTATAGCCCAGCACACTATAGCATGGCAGGGCACAGCCCCAGCTGTAGCAGCAGCGCGGGCACGTGGCACTGGGCCCTGGGGGAGCAGCCTCGTGTCCCGGTGCAGCCTCGTGCCGCAGCAGCCGGGAACGGCATGGACCGTCCGGGCAACGCTCCCTCCGGCTCCTCAGGGAAGGGGCTGCACGGGACCTGCTCTGCTCACTGTCTCCATTAAGGGCCGGGATGATGGAATAGGGAAAATGCTTATTAAATTTGCAGATGACACGGCGCTGGGAGGGACTACATGTATCCTGGAGGACAGGACTGGAATTCAAAACGATCCTGACAAATTGGAGAAATGGACTGGAAAAAAGAGGCTGAAATCCAGCAGGGCCAAGGCAAGGTGCTCGCGGAGCGGGAGATAATCAGCTGTGCAAACAGAGCGGGGCTGGTGCCTGCGGGGGCCAATTCCCCTCTCCCGGGAGCGCCGGCACCCGTGGGGCCGACCTGAGCGGGTCCCGCTGCCTCTCCTCACTCCATCACCAGGACTGCAGCAGCCCCCAGTCCACAGACACACAGGTTATTTAAATAAATTAAGATGCCATGATAAATCACAGGGAAACAAGGGGCTGCGCAGGGGCAGGGGAGTTGCTCTGGTTTAATTACGTCGGCAATCTTCCCCGGAGCCACCCGTGCGCCCTGCAAGCGGCACCTCGGCAGAGCATCCTCTGCATGGACAGCACCGCTCGCTGGCCAAGCACCCACATCCAGCCGGGCATCCGGGTACCCTGCAGCAGCCGAGCACCCTGCACGGCGGCGAGGACCCTGCACGGTGACGAGGACCCCGCACGGCTCCTGGGCGGGCGCTGCATTGGGGGGACGGTGACACCAGGGCCAGCATGTGGGGCCACCCACCTGCCCCTCGCTCAGAGCCCCTGCTCCGCCGCGGCGGAGGGAACTCCGGAAAGAGCCTGGTGTCGAGGCAGCAAATTTATGAGACTTGTGCCGAGTCCCCAGTCACATCGGGGGCCAATCTGTCTTCCCAGGGCTGAGGATGAAATTAAATTATTGTACAATAAATCTGTAAAAATGATGAAAAGACCGTGGCCGGCGGCGGGGGCGGGGCGCAGGAGCGGGCCGTGACGGATGGGCTCGCAGGTGATAAAGCGCCTGGGACCCAGCGCGCGGGGATTTCGCTGTAATCTCACTAAAGAGATGTTGTTTACAGGAAAAAAGGGTATTTTGGGGAGGAAATTGCATTTCAAGGTTAAAGGAAAAAAGATGGAGTGAGTCTCCCAGGGAGCGGGCTTACGTGCGAGACGTCCACAGGAGGGTGAGCACCGGGAGCCGCCGGAGCGTCCCAGCACGGCTGCCAAGGCTCAGCCGGAGGTGAAACCGGGGCTATCGATCCGGGATAGCCCCATTCGCCCAGGCTCCCTGCTAGGAGCTGCATCCATCCACAGTGATGGAGCAGCCAGTGCCAGGTGGCAGCTCTGACATCCCGCGAGCGCTGCCTTCCCGATCCCACGTGCAGGAAGAACGCAGCTCGCCCCAATGCCAGCACCCTGGGGCTCCCACCCATGCCCCGCAGCATCACCCCGTGCATGAGCATCCCCTGGCAAATGCCCTGGGCCCGACCAGGCTGCTGCGGCACCGCGGCCGCTGGGACACGTCGCTCCGCAGCGCGGGGTCCCGCGGCTCCGGCAGCCGGCACGGGCACCGCGCGGGTGGTGCTCGGAGGCTGCCGCGCGCCGAGGTGGAAGGAAAGCGCTGCTGCTCGAGCAGACATCCAATAATTCCTGGTCACTGAGCTGCAACAGGAACAACGGCAAATAATAATACGGGAAAATGGGGAGCTGCAGAATCCATTAGGGCAGCGGCTGAGGCGCGGAGGAGCCAGGCGGCACCGTGCGCAGACGGAGGACAAGGGCTGGCAGCACCCGGCACCCACCAGTGGGACCCCTGCCCCACAGGGCAGCCACCTCTGGGGTCCTGCCACCCCCCACTGGGTCCCAGTGCCCCACGGCCCCATGGAGGCCACTCCATGCAGCGGCTCCCGGGCAGAGAAGGTGGCTCTGCTCTCCATGAGCCAGGAGCACCCGGAGGCTCCAGGCAGGTTGGATGGGAGCAGCGCAGCTCCCGGGGCCTGGGCAGCATAAGGAATCTGGAGCTGGAAGCACCCGGCATCAGGATGCCACAGGGCTCGGCCTTCCTGTTCCCACTTCCCAGCTGCCGGCAGTGCCGGTGCGAGCGCGGCGGTAGGTGACAGGTTTACAAATCACCGCTGCTGCGCAGAGTGGGAGCACGGCCGCCTCGGCATCCATCCCGGCGCTAATTACTGCCTCCCCGAGGAACCCCATCCATCTCGCTCTAATTGACAAAGGCAATTAAAAAGCCGTTGCACAGCGGGGACGTCCCCAGAGGGCAACGGGGCAGATTTAGGGGCTCTGCTTCTGAGATCCTTGGACCCATCCCAGCGTCACCGCTCTGGGTGCTCGGCAAAGGCAGCGCTCCCCTCCACTCACCCCAGTGCTGCCCTGGCCTCGGCACCGGGACGGCTCCTGCTGGACACCCCCATCCTGGACGGAGGTCCCTGCACCCCATACCCAGTGCTGCTCCCGCTGTGCCGTGCCATGCCGTGCTGTGCAGCAGCAGCCCTGCAAACAGCCCAGGGACACTGTGGAGACAAGGGGCAATCAGCCCGAGTGGCACCAGGCAGAGGAGCTGCTGATGCGGGAAGTGCCGTCAGCTGATGCCCGCGTGCCGAGATCACTTGATTGCCGAGAGCCGCAGGTGCTGCCGGAGCACCTGGGCCCCAGCTCGGGCCGGGCTCTGTGCCAGGGGGCAGCAGCCCCACAGCCCGTCCACTCGTGGGAGGTGTGAGAGCCAGCACAGGGATGCCCTGCGTCCCTGCGCAGCAGGGTGCATCCTGCATCGCGATGCCGCGGGTATCCTGCACGGCAAAGCGTCCTGCGCCCTGCACGGCAATGTGTCCCGCAGAGTAGTATGTCCAGTGTCCCGCACAGCAGAGCCCTGCACCCTGCACACCCGGCTCCCACCTCGCACAGGGGACCACGCGTGCCAGGCGACTCTGTGGCGAGTGGCCAGGGCACTTGTGGTGACCAAGCCAGTCCGAGCCCTTCCCGCGCCGGACACGGCACCGCGCTGCCCTTCCCGCTCTGCACCGGGCTGGGCCACGCGGGAGCCCCGTCCCCGCCGCGGGGCTGCGTCCCCGAGAGCCCCGGTCCGCGCGGGCTCCGTCAGGGCGTCCCCGCTCCGCGGTGGCAGATGGCAGGATGTGCTGATGTCGGGATGCTCCCTGCCATCTGCTCGCTATAATTGACTTCCTGCACAAGTTCTGGAAAAAATTAAACCAGTTGCAAGAATAAAATTGTTAATTAAAAGGCCTTTTGATTAAATAGGCAAATATTTACCAGTTCGGGTGACCTCAGCTCTTTCTGTCTGCAGCTCTTGGCACGCGCGTTCGTGCTGTCGCTTCCCCCCAGTGCTCTTCCCTTGGGAGCACCACGTCGGGGAACCCACCAGGAGAAGCCACCTGCAAAGAGCCTCCGGTTGATGCCCTGTGCCCAGCGCCTGCAGTGCCATCTGTGCAGGAACCTTGGGGGGCGCCCCTGGCACCCCCAGTGCTCCCCACCCGTGCCCTGGATTCCTCCTCACCCCCCTAAATGTTCTAATACTGTAAAAGATCCATCAGGAACCTTCCACTCCAGAGGGATATATATTATCTAAATTTGATAAGACAACTTAATTTCTCTCCGTGTCTGTTACTGGCGATAAAACTGGGAGACTTTTATGACCCGGAGTCCTCTGTAAGATTGTCAGGAACTTATTATACAAGGTATAACTGGATTTCTCTCCGCAGATGGCTCGCAGCCATGAGCTGTAACGCAATTCTGCAGCACATTTGGTGGAATAAATGCAAAGAGCTTGTTACAGGGAGCTAGATAAGAGGGACGGGAACACGGCTCTTGCAGGCTAATTCAGCATCTGATCTGCCTTTCCCGGCTCTGAAGGACGCCCAGAAAAGTGCACTTTGTGTGGAGGACAGGCCCAGCCTCCCCCAGCCCCGGGCACAGCGATGGGACAGGGACGGACGTGGCTGAGTCCCCTGGCAGCTCTCCCCGGCACCGGCAGCCCCTCTCTGCGCCCCAGCGCACGCTCATCCTTCATAGTTATCACCCAGCCCATTCAGGCTCCGACCAGATAAAGACTGGTGATTTTTTATTTACTGATTTTTATTCCAGCATCCCGTGGGCAGGGTGCCATGCAACACACTCATTTATCTCAATTTGCTCCCTCCCACCTCCCATCCCTAATTTTTCAACAGAGCCTTGGAGGTGAGAGCCTCATCTCCGCAGCTCTGCTGCTGCGCGCAGAGCGTGGTCGCAGCTGCCCTACATTGGGCCCAGGGCTGTGCTGTGCTGGGCACCAGCCCTGCTGCACTGCTGGGCTCCCTGCACTGCTGTGCACGGGGCTGCACCGGGTCTCTGCTCCGCCGTGCACAGGGCTGCACCGGGTCCCTGCTCCACCATGTATGAGGATGCAATGGGTCTCTGTTTCACCATGTATGGGAATGCACCAGGTCCCTGCTCCACTGTGTACGAGGCTGCACCAGGCCCCTGCTCCACCATACACGGGGCTGCATCAGGTCCCTGCTCCACCATGAACGAGGATGCACCGGGTCTCTGCTCCATCATGTACGAGGATGCACCAGGTCCCTGCTCCACTGTGCATAAGGACTGCACCAGGTCCCTGCTCCACCGTGTATGAGGATGCACCGGGTCTCTGTTTCACTGTGTATGAGAATGCACCAGGTCCCTGCTCCACTGTGTGCAAGGATGCACCAGGTCCCTGCTCCACCATGCACAGGGCTGCATCAGATCTCTGCTCCACCATGCACGAGGATGCACCAGGTCCCTGCTCCACCATGCAGGAGGATGCACTGGGTCTCTGCTCCACTGTGTGTGAGGATGCACTGGGTCCCTGCTCCACCATGCACAGGGCTGCATCAGGTCCCTGCTCCACCATGCACAAGGATGCACCAGGTCTCTGCTCCACCATGTACGAGGATGCACCACATCCCTGCTCCACTGTGGACAAGGACTGCACCAGGTCCCTGCTCCACCATGCACAAGGATGCACCGGCTCTCTGCTCCACCATGTACAAGGATGCACTGGGTACCTGCTCCACCATGCACAGGGCTGCATCAGGTCCCTGCTCCACTGTGTGCGAGCATGTTCTGCTCCTGGCCAGCTGCTGCCCAGCCCCAGGCGCTGCAGGGACCCCACCAGGACAAGTGCCAACCTCAGGCAGTGCCACCAGCCCCAGCCAGCTCTCAACAGGGCTCGGATGCTCCACAGTCACTGGTGGCTGGTGCAGGCTGGAGGCGGCAGCACCGTGCGGCCACATTAATTCTGGGCAAAGTACGTTGTTATGTGCATCAGGTTTTGTAATGGCACATGTTTAAAATTCAATAGAAAGAAAGATTAAAAAATAAGTTTCTTATCTAAAGGAGCCATAGAGCCAGTGAGGAAATTATGAATGTCTCGTTGTCCAAGGTTAAAGAGTGAGAGCTGAGGCATGAAAAGGCAAGAGATAAGATGAAATGTTTTCTGTTCAAATGAATGGGCTCCACTCTGCTCTGTAATAAACGATCAGTGTCAATATGACAAATTAATTCTGGATCGAGAACCATTTAGTGAGCACGGGGTAGGGAGGGCTCAAGCAGAGCCCAGTGTAGCCAGCAGGGAGCCCTGGGCAGAGAAGGGACTCGGGAGGGAGCGGAGCCTGGGAAAGAGTGGGAGAGACGGCCTGATCTGCAGGCACGTTCTCGTGGGATGCACCAGGGTCCCCACCAGATGTCCCAGGGCCGCAGTACAACTCTGTGCTGTCCCCCATGCTACGGCCATCCCATCAAGCAGCCCCAGCACCAGCCCGTGGCCGCGCTGCATCCCGGGGCGCAGGACGCACGCGGCGCTGCCGGAGCCCAAGGACGCGGGCGGGCGGCGCGTCCTGGGCTGGCAGCCGCGGGCGCTGCGGCAGAGCCGTGCCGGCGCACGGAGCTGTTGGCAGCGCAGCCAGGTGACCCCGCCGGAGCAATCGGACCTTTGCAAAGAGACAGTGATGGATGAAGCTGCGTTTCGGCTTGCTGGAGCAGGGAGGGGCAGGGAAGCGATTCCCGGAGCTGCGGGCTGAAGGTCACCCGGAGCCGGACTGCGTGGCCGGGGCGAGGGGAGACCCGGGAGCTGCCCGCACACAGTGGCACCCAGGAGATTAAACCTGCAGCATGGTCAGATGGAGCTGGGGGCTTGCTGGTACCCCCCAGGCTGCCACCACAGCACACTGGGATGGGCACAGCGCCAGCCCAGCTGCATCAGCGGTGCTGGCAGAGCTGGTGCTTGGGGCGATGCTGAGCGCCGCACGCTCCCGCACACAGACAGCAGATGATGCACGATGGCGGCTCGTGTTCATCCCCGCCTGCCTGAGCTCAGCAGCGGGGAAGCTGCAGGAATTGCTGTAATGCCAGAGCCTCTGTACTGACCAGCTCCCGTGCTCCCGTCCAGCCCCAGCACGAGTTTGCTGCCAGCTGGGCTTGGTGCAGCCGCAGCAAGCGGCACTGGGCAGAGCAGCTGCAGGGATGTCCCACGGGAATGACCGGGGTTCCCGCGGGAAAGCCCCGAGATGTCCCACAAGAAAGCCTGCGGGGATGCCCATGGGAATGCACGGGGGGTTCCCGCCGGGATGCTCACAGCAATGCACAGGGGTGTCTGCGGGGATGCCCACGGGGATGCCCACACAAGTCCCCAGGGCTGCCACCATGCACCGGGGAGCGGGGACAGGCAGAGCACGAGCGCCCGGCCGTGGCGCTCGCCCTGCCCGCAGCAGATGTGCTGCAGAGCTGGGCAGCTCTCGTGCACGGAGATGGGGTCCAGGGCCCCCGGGCTGCCTCCCTGCTCCAGGGAGGGCTAACGCCGCCCCCATCTTGTTGGCAAAACCCTGGCACTGGAGCTAAAATGGAACCAGCCTCTCAGCAGCTGAGATTAAAACAAGAAAATGAGTAAAGAAATGGTGTTTGTTAAGGGGAAATAGCTAATATAATCCTCAAAGGATTTTTCCTTTTGACTTAAAGAAAAAATCTAATATCTTCATTTCCATACCTTTTTTAAGCTAATTTGTGGAAAATTAAAATGGTGAGCCCACAAAGGCTGCAGTTTAATTGAATCTCGCCTCAGCCCTCGGTGAGCAGTCTCTCTGGATTCCTTGATTAGCTACCGCCATTAAATCATTTTTGCATCGTTTAGCTGCGATTCTGTCTGCGGGCAGGCTGGGTCCTGGCGCTGCAGCGAGGCTGGATGTGAGCGGCCGCGCTCGGAGCACGGGCTCGCCGGACCCCGCCGGGGCGCGTGCCGGGGTCTGGCAGGGGCCACCACTTACTGCCCTCCCAGCCTAGTGCACGGGGATGGAGCTGCCAGGTCTCCGAGGCCACTGGATGCTGCTGGACTGGCCATCCCAGAGCACTGTATCCCATCCCATCCCTCCCAGCACAGCACAGGGCACCCCATCCCACCTGTCCCATCCCATCCTGGCTGCCCGGCAGCAAAGTGGCTCTCCGAGCCCGGCAGCCTCCGGCACCTCGGCGCGCTCGTCCCCAGCCGGCTGCACGCGAGCCGGCCCACGACCCATCAAGATATCATGTCCCGTAGATTAAAACAGATTTATATAAAGTCCTTTTCACCCCATTAGATTACTCTGGATTAACCTTGATCTCAGTAATAGATGCTATAAATGTAAGTCCCGCTCAGGGGGATTTTATCCATATGTTCTTGGAAGGCAGAAAGTAGATAAATTCTTAGAGAAGGTCTTACAGAGTGATTAGGAAGATTTAACCTCTTCAGACCCCCGGCGCAGCCAGAGCCACACAGTGCGGTGCAGCCCTGGTGTATCCTGGTGCCACAGGTGCTGGATGGCCCGGTTCCATGCTGTGCCATGCCAAGCCGTGCGCACTGGGGAGCCCAGACCACCTTGGGACCCTCGGCTCTGCCACACGCCGGGCTGCCCACGGCTGCTCTCCTCTGCTGCTGCTCGGCTCTGGGGCTCCGTGCTGGCTCCGCAGCAAGGCCGGGCTCCGCAGCGCCGCGCGCCTCTGCAGCGTCTTCCTCCCAGATCCCTGTGGCTGCCAGGGCCTGAGCCGGATGATCCGCCGTGAGCCTCGAGCTCTGCTGGCAAAGCCAGCGCGGCCACCACTGCCGCTGCCCTTGTTTAGCGCCCATGGCTCCCCCAGGAGCACTGCACTTATCCCGTCATGGAGAGGAGCCGCCAGGCAAAGCGGGCTGCAGCCATGGGCGCGCGAGGGCAGGCCAGGAGCCAGGAGTGAGGGCAGGAGCGATCCGCTCCCCGCAGCTGCCGCATGACCCTGCAGCAGGGCAGGAGGCAGTGGGGATCCCAGCTGATCCCTGTGCCGTGCGGTGCCCAGGCCCGTGCTGCTCTGCTGCCCCGCGCTGCTCCACTGCCCTGCGCTGCTCCACTGCCCTGTGCCCCACGGGCGCTGCCAGGAGCGGCTGCCACTGCTTGGCTGGAGCTGCCCAAACCCAACACGGCAAATCCACCGGGCCCACCTGCCAGCAGGGCCAACTCGCGGTGTCCTGCGTGTCCCCGCATCCCTGTGCATCCCGTGTCCCGTGCCAGCAAGTGCGGAGCCGGGCGGGAGGAGCCCAGCAGCACCTTCCTGCTCCCGCTGGGCCCGGGCTGGCAGGGGGCTGCAATCAGCGTTAATCAGGTTGCTGCGTAATTGCCGACCTCCTGCCGGGCCGTGATGGCTAAAGTGTCCCTGGCGGGCGGCTGCACCGCGGGCGGCTGCACCGCGGGCGGCACCGGCTGCTCCAGCGCGGAGCTCACGGCACCAGGACTCACCGCGATGGGACTCACTGCACCAGGACTCGCCACACCGGGACTCAGCGCCGTGCGCTGTCTCACCAGCCCATTCACAGCAAATTCTCTTTCTTTATGCAGAAACACCTGTGAAGACCAAGTGTTTGGAGCTCACACAAATGCTCAGGTGCCTTCACAGGAGAATTATTTTAAAATATAACTTTCAAAGAAAATTCATCCCTAGTCTATTTTCTGGGAGCTCTTTCTTTACAGACTGGCATTTCCCGTGGCACAAGGGTGCAGAGTCCTGCTGGCTCCAGTGGTGCAGGGCCGCATCCCGGAACAGAGCTGCATCACAGCATTGGGCTGCATCCCAGCACGGGCATCCCGGCACAGGCATCCTGGCACGGGCATCCTGGCAGACCGGCTCCCCTTGCACCACAGGACCTTGGCTGTCCTGGCAGCCCAGTGCTATCCTGCACCCGGGTCGCCTGGCTACCTCATCTGCCCTCTGCACCAATACCTCCCTCTGCACCGCCATCTCTCTCCGTTGTGTCCCTCCATGCACGGCCACCTGGCGCACGGCCCCTATGCAAATTCCCACCGTAATTACACTGAGAGCTATCAAAAAATCTAATTTAATTTCTTTGTGAAAATAAATAGCTAAAGTGGCCCTAGGTACCTGCATAAATACTTCAGCTTTATGTTAGGGCTGTTATTGCTTCTCCCAGCTCGTGTAGTTGTAATGCACACTTAATAAGTACATATTTATTGCATGTCTCATCCTGGTGGAACGGCGAGGGGGTTTTGCTGAGTAAGCAGGAAAACAGCTTAGTCTGTAATAAAAAAAGGGAGGGAGTTAAAAGAAAATATGGAGGATAATTAATTATCGGGCTTTGAACGGCCATAATTTTTTATTAAGCAAATATGCAAATACGGAGTAAGTGGCTGTGTTAGGATTTGAGGGTTTTTTATTTAAGGTTGACAGTTAATCTATAGCGAGGCGTCGCTTTTCCTGCGCGGACACACGCCATCCCGACTGGAAGTGCGTGTTCAGGAATGCTCGCGCGGCGCTGGGCGCGTGTGCAGGGCGCGGAGGTGCATGCACTGCACCGCGCCGCCCCGCCGCAGCGCTCTGCCTCCCTGCCCGAGAGGCTGGGCAGGCTGGCGAGGGAAACGCGGCGCTGCAGCAGGCAGGACACTGCTCTGCCCGTCAGCCTCCTTAGCGCGTGGCTGAGGGACAGCGGGGTGCAAAGGAAGGCAACATCGCGGGGTCCCTGCTGAGCTGCTGCCGTGCTCAGGAAGAGCCCAACAGCTGCCGCTGAACGCACCTGCACGAGCGGCCAGGGCGCTGTGCAGGGCGGCTCTGGCACCGCATGCACACACTGCTGCATGCCCTGCACGCACCTGCTTCTGCACGGCTGCAAGCTCCACATGTCCCTGCACGCACCTGCCTCTGCACAGTGGCACGCTCTGCACGGCCCTGCATGCACACGCTGCTGCACGGCGGCACACTCTGCATGGCCTCACATGCATGCGCTGCTGCACAATCGCATGGCCCTGACCTGGTCGCACTGTGCGCCCATTCCTGCTCTCCGCTGCACAGGGAAAACAGACGAAGTTTCTCTGGAGAATGGACTCACAGTTATTTAAAGAGATTAACCAGTTTGTTGGGAATGTTATTCCTGCAGTTGCTACATAGCTGCGTGTGGCAGCACCTTGCAGGGACCGGGAGGAGCCCAGGTGCCAGGTGCCTGCGCGGGCAGCTCCTGTTGGGCTGTGGGTCCCGGCAGGCTGCGGGGTTGTGCGTGGCCCTGGCAGCAGTTGTGCGTGGTCCTGCCGGCCCGCAGGGCTGCACGTGGTCCCGGCCGGGGGCCGCGCGTGGTCCTGGCTGGCTCCCAACACAGCGATGTTGCACCCACCTGCACAACCCTGGCCCCGCCAGGGACACAGGGCTCCTCCCGACATGTTTCAGGGCCCTTTTTCTTTTATTTGGGAAGAGAGTACAGAAGTGAAATAGTTCCTGTGGCAGAATATTTTCCAAATGTCAACACAATCTGTGCTACATTATGGCTAAATGTGATAATCTTAATGCCTGGCTTCTTAATGTCAGTGGCACTGAAGTCTGATGGATTGACAGACAGTCAGAATGACACGCAGCCACGGCTGATAAGGGCTCTCTCCAGGGAAATCACAGCTTTTTAAAGACGTTGGCAGCTACTAGCAAGTACCTTTTTATTTAAAAGGATTACAAGCATTGATTGCACTTCCTGTTTTTCCTTTATCACATTTCTGCGCGGAGTGAGTGAGGCTGCGTCGGAGCGGAGCCGCTCACACAATTATTGGGGAATAATGAAGGCGTCACCTTGCGCTAATGAGCGCCGGCAGCCTTGCTGCGCGCAGGATGGAGGGACGCGCGCAGGATGGAGGGACGTGGCCGCTGCCCAGTCCCTGGCCAGGGGCGAGGGGCTCCCGCGAGCAGCCTGGCAGCGCGGGCCGCGGCGCGTGGCTCCCACGCATGGCACAGCGCCCACGGCAGACTGGGATTAAAACCGCTCCAGTTACCGCAGCTGCAGCAGGGCTGCAGCACGCCGGCCCCCTCGCTCCGCTACCTGAGATGGACCTTTCTCAGGAGTGCAGCTATCGCCGTCCTTCCCGTTCCCCCTTAGCAATCCCGGCAGAGCGCATCTGCCTTCTGCCAGCAGCTCTCGGGGGAGGCCTGGAAGTGTCTCCTGTTGGAGCGCACGGAGGCAGAACAAGAGCCCCCCGCAACAAGGAGCCCTCCCAAGCCCTGCGTGGAGGGAGCTTGCAGCAAAGCGCCCTCAAAGTGCCCTCGAGATGCTTCTGCAATCAACACTCCCAATTACTCTCCTCTTCCGCAGCGAAGAGGCTGGTCCTGCGGGCAACCTGCTGCTCCAAGCCTCCCTTCTGCTCATCAGGCTCGACATGGGGCCCTCGGCATCTCCTGCGCCGGGAGCCCGCGCGCTGCGGGTGCCTCCCCTCACAGCAGGGGCGCCCCGGGCACCTGGCGCTGGTGACTGTGGCCGCGGCTCCTCACGCGCCTGGGCTGCTCCGTCACTGTCACCACGCGGTGCCAGCTTGGCTGCTGCTGCTGCTGCTGCTGCTCCCCAGCAGGAGGAACGAGGCCGCTCCGCTCGGGCTGCTCCTCATCCCTGGCCACGCCAAGGGGCACGCGATGCACACGGGATATGTGCTGCCCATTTTCTTCCCATTCAGCTAGAACTTGGTCCTTCTCAAGAATAAGCCCGTGCCCCTAGGGATTTTCATGGGAAAGGAAACACTCCCAGACAGCGGTGTGTGGCTCCAGAGCCAAGCAGGAGCCAGCACCAGCTCTTGACAAGGAAGACGTGTCATAAGCCCTGTTCTGGTGAATGGCCTGACGGTGACAGAGCGACGTGAGGAGCGAAACACGAGGAAACAAGCGCATGGGAGCCAGGCGAGAGAGACAACAAGGAAATAATTTATTTCCAGGTCCTAGAAAGACCTTGAAAAAAGTAACAAGGAAGGGGAAGTCACCTCCTGAATTCGTCTGGAAAGGGGAAGGGAACCCAAGTATCTTGGCCAGAGGCTCCCGCTGCCGGTGCCGCCACGGAGCCCCGGCCCGCGCACGGCGCTTGCTGTCCCCAGCCCTGCGCCGCGCGGGGCCACGCACACGCCGCCGGCCCGGCTCCGCCGCCGCGGCCACCTATTGCACAGCACTTGGCTAGAGGAAAGGCCGGGACGCGCGGCTCCAGCCAGCGGGAGAACACGGGCACGTTCCTGAGGAAAGAGGGGGCTTTCTCCACACCGGGGGCCCCGGGCCGGGGCCTCGCTGGAATGACCGTACGGGCGCCCAGACACGTCCTGGCACCGGTGGGGAATCACAGTGACCGACCGACTGCTCATGTGGCGAGTGCAGGGCAGGGATGTGGGGCAAGCGCACGGGTGAGGATGGAGGGTGAGGATGCAGGGCAAGCATAGGATGAGCATGGGGTGAGGATGCAGGGCAAGCGCACAGGGCAAGGATGCAGGATGAGTGCAGAATGTGAGGTGAGGAGATGGGTTAGGATGCAAGCAAAGATGTGGGGCAACTGCACACTGAATATGCAGAATGAGGATGCAGGGAAGGAGGAGGGAGAGGATGCAAGATGAGGATGCAAGAAAAGATATGGGAGGGAATACAGGGCAAGAAAGCATGATGATGAGGATGTGGGGCAAGGATGCAGAATGAGAATGCGGGCACCCACAGCCTCCATTGTGGGGGCCAGAGGGATCCTGAGAAATGAGTGGCTCCCAGTCCATCGTCTGCACCAGAGAGGCCAGCACGGGGACGTAGCCGCAGCAGGGATGAGACAGGGCGGGCGCTGTGGCCCGGCCTGCACCTCCAGGCAGCTCCGCTCCAGCCCGCAACAGCAGTGCTGGCAGGTGGGAGGCAGACTGGGACAAACCAGACACGTGAGGACATTTACAGCTGAGTGCTCTCCCAGGACAGAAACCCTTGCCCGTGGCTGAACTGAAAGGACACATGCAGGGATGAGCCTGGGAGGCATCGGGATAGGGATGCCGGGGTGACTGTCACCTGCTCACGCATCCACCCAGCACCACTTACACAGGGAGGCGCCACGGCCAGGCCGGTGTGGGAAGAGCCGGCCCCGGGCGCCCAGCAGGGCTCCAGGCACCCAGCACAGCCCGGGCACCCCTTTCTCTGCACTATGAGCGAACAGCCCCTCTGGACCAGGGCTCCGGGACATCCCTTGCCCTGAAGCCGGCACTACCCGTCCTGCCTCCTGCTCATGGCGCCGGCCCCTGCGCGGGCAGGAGGGAGCCCGCTCCCATCGGGGGCATCGCCGAGAGCCGGGGCGGGCGCAGCGGAGCCGCCGGGAGGGAGCAACGCTGCTGCAGAGCGGGGCTGCCGCGAGCCCCCGAAGCCGGCGAGCGCAGAGCCGGTACCTGCCCGCGCTCGGAGCTGGCACAGCCTGGCTCTGTGGCACCGTTTGGAGCTGCCAGCACCAACGACTCTGCCCAGCCCCGCGCCGGCTGACGGGGTATGTGCAGAACGAGCAAGAGGGAGCAGAGCAGAAGTGAAGGTCGTTCCGTCTGCACCAAAAGCTCTCAAGGAAATCAGAGCCCTCAAAATGCTCCAACTCACGTGACAAAAAATACTCGTCCACCCAAGGGCTCCTGCACTGCTGCTCCTGCAAGGTGCCAGGCTCCCAAAAAGAGCGGTATAGGGGGGACCCCTCAGGGGGTCCCTCCCAACTCCCTCAATTAGGTTTTCTCTCTTAAATGGATGTGCAGTGCTTTAAGGGAGACGGGGAATCCCGAGCTGGAGGCGGTGCTGGTGGCTTGGCAGGAGCCGGGCCCGCACCTCGCTCTGGCGCCGGGCGGCAGCTAGGAGTCCTCGGGCTCCTCGTCGGCCCTGCGGCCGGCGTAGAGCGCGGCCAGCTGGCGGAAGCGCGGCCCCCAGGCCCCCAGGTAGGAGAAGTCCTGCTCGGAGCCGCTGGAGCGCGTGCCGAGCGAGCTGAGCGAGGGCACGGGCGAGCCCGAGCCCTCGAAGGCGTACGTCTGGAAGGAGTCGTAGGGCGGCACCGAGGCGTCGCCGTCCGCCTGCTCCACCTTCCGGCAGATGTAGTCCCTGAAGAGGGCGAAGTCCAGCTCCGGGCCCTGCACCCACTGCGGCAGCGCGTGCCGCTCCGAGGCCAGGCTGCCGCGCGGGGCCGCCTCGGCCGGGCCCCCGCCGCCCTCCAGCTCGCCCAGCTCGTAGAGGCTGCGCAGCGCCGACATGTCGTAGGCCTCCGTGTCCTGCTCGCCGCCCCCCTCGTCGTTGTACTTGATGACGTTGTCCCTCATGTCCTCGTCGTCCTCGGACGCCAGGTGGCTTTTGTGGTGCCGCTTCAGCGTGAGGATGAGCAGGACCAGCACTGGGGAGGGAAGAGACAGTCAGCGCGGGCGAGGGGCGCGCGGCCCGGCACCGGCGTCGTGTCGGCCAGGCCCGCGGAGCAGCAGCGTCGCTGGGTGGCCCCGGCTCCTAGCAGAGCACGAGCTCCTTTCCATGCAGCATGAGCAGACAGGAGGGGCGGATGGGTGGACGCACAGTAGGAGAGACAAACGGCTGGACTCTGCGGAGGATGAGTAGGAAAGGGGGTGCATGAATCGCGGCGGCAGGCGGGTGTCGGGAACATGATGGTGAAGCAGATGGCACAGCCTGAGCCACGAGCCGCAGATGTGTCCTGGATCATCATCCATTCATCCCATCACCTCCAGAGCACCGAGGTGCACTTTATTCGTCTGGGCAATTAGGCAGAAATTTGTTTGCACTGCGTTGGAAAATGAAACCGGTGTAAAGTGCACCCTGTGGGAAAGGGTTTTCTGAACAGAGACAGCAGCAGGAGCCGGGGCGCGGAGACGTGCCAAGGAGCAGCGAGATCCAGCAGACACCGTGGCGGCTTCCCCAGATGTCCCAGGGCTGCCCGGAGGCGGCCGCAGCCCGTGCCAAGGCCAGCGGGCGCTCAGCAGCCTCAGCGCCCGTGCGGAACCACGGCACGGCGGCCTCCTCCCGGCCCTGCCTCCCCGGCGTGCGGGCGCAGACCTGTCACCGGCAGCTTCCCCCGGGCACGGAGAGCTCCCCGCATGGGGACGGCCCGTACAGAGCAGCTGGTTGCGGCTCTGCGCAGACCTGCACGTTTGCACAACCCGGCAGGCACTAAGACATCCCCTGCTCCTCATCTGCACGCGCCATGACGATGGCCCTCGCAGGCTTCTGAGACAAGAGCACCGCCACCCTTGGGACGGTGTCCCTATCCTGGAGACCAACATGTCCCACTGCTGCCACCCTTAGCACCACATCCTTGCATTAGGGACGCCCATATCCCACTGCTACTACCTTTGGCACCACGTCCTTGCCCTGGACACGCGCCCCTCACTGCAGGGAGGGACAGTACTGCAAACGCCATCACTCTGGCGCAAGCAGCTCTTGGTCTCCTGCCTGGAGCCATCCAGAAGCCACTGGCGGCCCCTGACTCCTGGGAGTGAAGCCCACCCAACGCTGCAGGGCCTCCTGCTCCAGCTGCGTCCCTGAACCCGGCCCAGGGTCTCAGCTGGGGACAACCATGGCTGTGTCCCAGCAGCAGGTCCCCCCCGCGCCCTGTGGCAGGACCTGGTTTGCTGCCCTGCTCCGTGGAGAGACAGGGGCCTCTACCAACCCCAACACAGCCAACTCCACATGCACACATGACTGGGAAAAGGACAAGAAGAGGGTGCAGGTCACTCACCAATGAGGATGAGGATGCAGACCAGCAGAGCAATGAGCGCGCCAGGGCTCAGCGTGGCAGACATGACGTAGGCCGTGCTGTTGCAGGACTGGATGGCCCCGCTGCTGTCGCAGCCGCACACGCGGATGGTCAGTGTCCCCGTGCTGCTGAGGGCCGGGGGGCCGCTGTCCACCACGAGGATGGGCAGCAAGTACACGTCCTGCTCCTGGCGGTTGAAGCCCACCCTCTGCGTGTGCACCGCGGCCGTGTTGTCTGCAAGGAGCAAGCAAAGCACCGCGAGGTCACTCGGGGACAGCAAGAAGGATGGACCCACCCCGCGCCAGGACACGCTCAGTGCACAGTACTGTGCACAGGGCACCAGACCCGCTCCCGGTGCACAGCGTCCTTCCTCCGCAAAGGGGATTCTCCAGGCACGTCACCCACCCCTGCTCATGGCAGCGACCTTAGGCAGGGGCAGCGGGACAGCATGTGCAGAGGGTTCTGCCAGAGGAGATGCCACGTGCCAGCAGAGCAGCCTGCAGGGCTGCAGCTCCTGCACCCACGCATGGATGCAGAGGGATGTGGAGGGCAGCAGCACTGCCAGGGCACGGAGGGCACTGCCAGCAGCACACACTGCCCATCCTGAGCAACGTCCATCCCCGGGGCTGAGCCCTGCAGGCAGCACGTGCTAGGGAGCCCCGAACAGGGAGCACTGGCCACAGGAAGGCCACTGGAAGCTGCTGCCCAGATGAGCAAGGCCAAAGAAATGTTTAACATGATGCTGATCACTCGTGCGAGATACCAAGATCCCATTCGAGGCTGCTGCCTCAGCTTGCTGCAACATGTGGGGAACAGGACCAATGCTAATGTCTTATCTGGGCAAGGGGCTGCGTCAGGTCCTGGCTGGCCCTTCTGCACGTGACCCTCCACACGGGGACCTGTTGGAGCCACAGGCCCAAGGGAGCCACACAGGGCCCGTGGGCTCGGCCTGGGCCGGCTGAGCTGCACAGAGGGCAGCCTGCTCTGCCCCCAGCCCTTGCACTGCCATCACCCGCCGGCCACGCACGCAGGGACGCGACGGTGGGAGCAGCAGTGCTGCTGGCAGGCCACGCTGTCCTGTCAGTGTGGACAGCAGTAAATTAGAAAATATATCCTGGCAAACATACTTAGAGCACCTGCTTTCAGAGCAGTGCAAGTCGTCAAGCTGGCTGCTTGCAGACGCTGGCCAGCAGGAGCTACCCTGGGCTCCGCGTCCTGGGGCGCTTCGCTTGCACCAGGAGACCAAGTCGTTCAAGGACAAGCCCTGGCCCCCGGCCTCCCTTGTCCTTCCTCAGCAGCAGCTCTTGGCCAAGGCCCTGTTTGGGCCACGGAGCCAAGAGCGGCGCTTCCCAGGAGGGTGCAGGGAAATTGCAGCAGATGTTGAGAGGAGCAGGGGGAGGCCCAGCCATTCAGCAGGAGCGGGCTGGCCGTGGTCCACGCTCCAGCCTGTGCGAGCCACCACTGCGCCAAAGGCTGCGCCGCGCCGGCTCCGCAGCCCGCGAGCCGAGCCCAGCGCTGCCAAGGCCGCCGTGCTGGACGAGCTGGCATTTCACATCCTCCGCAGATCACCCGGCCTCTCCCGAGCGCGCAGCAGGTTCAGCCCGTGTCGTGTCGCATCACTTCATGTGACGGAGGGGAAGCGACAGCTCTGTCTCCTCGAGGGGCAGTTCACAAGCAAGATCAAAAGCAGCAGGAGTCAAGTGTGCAGGGACCAGTCCATAGCGCTGCGGGGGCAGTTTAGGAATGCAATATGCTCTGCTAGGAACTAGAAATAACGCAATAATTAAGTCTCTCAGACTCCCTCTCTCCAAAGAGGCTCTTGGCAGCATCAAAGACAGAGCTAATAAATCCTTCTCATAACTCAATCTCAAGCAGCCCTGGGAAACCAGAAGGGAGCAATCTACCTCCAGCCTGGATCCAATGTCCCAGCTCTCTCTGTGCTCCCAGGGCTGCAGGAAGCATCTGCCTTTGCTGGCTCGGGAAGCTGCTCCGGTGGCCCGGACACACCGGCTCATCAGTTCGTGAGGCTGCTGCCAGAGCTGCCCGCAGCTACAAAGGGTTCAAGTGGAGCCCTCCTACACGGGGCGTTTGGATCTCCCCTTGCCTCTTCCTCATCCCATTCTCTGCAGCCCCTTTCCCACGCTCAGTCCCGGGCAATCCGGTGCTGTCCTGCCTGCCGCAGTCCGGCCCCACATGGAAAGTGGCCGCCCATGGGGGTGAAGGGACTCCCCAGCCTCAGACATAGCTTGGATCCTCCCGCTCCACACTTGATCCCTCAGGCTTCCACCCATCGTGTGCTCCTAACGAGACCTGGGGAGCGCAGACATCTGCCTTCCCGGCCCTCCGGC
This sequence comes from Tinamus guttatus, assembly GCF_059628265.1. Lineage (NCBI taxonomy): Eukaryota > Metazoa > Chordata > Aves > Tinamiformes > Tinamidae > Tinamus > Tinamus guttatus. The sequence continues at coordinate 1,398,437 of NW_028288728.1, forward strand.
TCTGCAGCTTCCTTGTGTCGCTCCGCATTATGCGCCAGCCCTTCCACGTTGCAGGGCTCAGCTTCTTCCTGCCATCCCTTCCAACATGATTAGGATTTCTTGGAGAACATGGTTTGGGGCTTTGATTACCTTTGATGCTGCTCTAATTACTTTTCTCCATCCAGAATGGCCCAAAAGGGGCATTAGGACCACACCATGGCAGGTGCTTTTGAAAAGGCACCAGCTGGATCCAGCGAGGTCGGCTCTCCCACCCCATCTCCTCTTTCAAGCACTTCACTTGGGCAGTATCTTCCTCCTGGCACTGCTCCTTCACTATCACACATAACTTTCTATTCCTTGTTCGCCAACTTCACAAGCTCCTGTTGGCTCCTCTGAAAGAGCAGGAGCGGGGAAGAAAGTGGCAGGCAAAAAACGGAGCCATCTCTAAAGCCTCTTGCAAGTGTTTCAGGCCCAGCTTGGCTAATGGGGAGCTTCCACAGAGCGGCCTTTGCTCTCACGTCCGACCAGCGCAGGAGGAGAGGCAGCTGTGGGAATGGAGATAGCACTGGGAGATGCAGCTCCCGGTGAGGACCATCGTGTCTGCATGTGCCAACCCATCGGCCAAGGGCCGGTGGTGGCCCCAGCTCAGCAGAGCCCTGGGGTGGCCGCCGTGCACCCGTGTGCTCAGCAAACACCCAACCAGGTCTGTGCTGGACGGACCTGCTGCCTATGGCCCAGGACAGCCCCCATCCCGTGTAGCTGACAAGGACCCTCTGAGCAGCCTCTGCAGCGGCCATGGGCCCTCATCCCTGGAGCACAAGGAGCAATCCCACGGGAACCAGGTCCCTGTGCAGGCACTCACGGCTGCCTCACAGGAGCCGGGGAGTAGGTGCAAAGGGAGAGGGATTTAAGCGGGAGCTTAGCGAATCCATCTGTGCTGACATCCATCAGTGTCACTCCTTGGCTGCAAAAGCAATATTTATAAATCACGTTTCAAAACTGGCTACAAATTTGTACAAAGAAACAGATGGGCTGGTGGTAGCAGTTTGTCACCACCGATATTTATACGGAGAAGGAGCGAGAAGTACAAGAGAGGCGAAGGAGGAGCGGGAGGCGAGGGGCGGACAGGGGAGGATGCAGCAAGGAGTGCGGGTGAGGGCGGGTGCAGCAGGACATGCGATGCAGGGTGAAGTCGTGGGGAAAAGAAATAAAATCCTGGGGAAACGCCACCAAGCCCCCGTCGCAGCGAGATGAGGGGCGTCTCCGCCGGCTCCGACAGCCTCCCGCTGGGCTGCTGCAGATGGCATTGCTCGGCATCCGGGGAGTCTGCGAACGCCCAGGGAATAACCCTGCAGCAACAGCAGTTGTTTTACCCAAGAAGGCGGGAGATGAGGCCATCTTCTACCCATTTTACTCAGTGTTGCACCACACGCCACGCTGCGGGGCTCGCTCCGTGTGGAGGAGACACATGTGTGCACGCGGGAGCTGCAGCCGGGCCAGAGGAGCAGCAGCTCGGGGACACAGCGGTGTGGAAACCCCAGGCCCCTGCAGCCCCGCGCTCGGGTGCCTGTCCTGGACCCACATGCACAAGCAGGGGCTGGGCAGCCCGGCCAGGACAGCCCCGTTCCACCTGGGACCGCAGCAAAGGGGACAGCGGCCACCCTTGCCCTGCTGGGGCTCATTGAGGCCAGGTCCCCGCAGCCGCCGGGGCAGTTCGGGCTCCAGCAGCACCTCCCAGGCCCCGCACAGAAAGGGAAGATGTTAATCGCTGGGTGCGGCACGCAATCTTGCCCGGATTAAGCTGCGCTTACGGGATAAGGAGCCAAGGGCTCAGGACCAGCTGCCCCAGGGGTGCGGGGGCAGCTGGGGTCAGGGACGGCTGCGCTTTTCAGAGCCCAAAGCAACACCAGCTTTCTGCAATCACGCCTGGGGCTCTTTCCTATGAGCCTCATTTCGACTGTCCCTAAAGGTGCTGAGTCCCGTCGAAATGGCAGGATCTAATGACAGCCAAGGGGCTCTGATAAGCTCAGAACAGAGCAAAGGGGACTTGTGACACAGAGGGCTGCAGAAGCAGAGACAAAAAGTGGTCTCGATAAGAGAAAACAAGAAGGGTTTCAGCATAGGCTGCTGGCTTCATCCAAGGCCAGCCGAATGCCCAGCTGCAGCAGCCTCCGCCTCCACATGGTCCCAGCTGCAGCTCTGCAGCACCCAGGGCCAGCAGCAGCGTTGGCAGGAACCAGATGGCATCAGTCAACTGACCTCACAGGCCACAACTGCGGCCTGAGCCTGTGGGGCTGCGAGCCAAAGGTAGCCAGGGCCGCAGCGCCGGGAGCCACCCCGGGGCTCCAACGCCCCAGGGCTCGGGCCGAGGAAACGCACCCGGGGCAGGACTCACCCTGGACGTCCAACAGGGAGAAGCGGTGGCTGTGGGTGGCCTCGGGAGCCAGGGCAAAGTAGAAGCGGTGGCCGCTCTGGGGCTCGTCCCGGTCCACGACACTGATGGTCTGGATGAGCTGCAGGGAGAGCGCGGGTGAGAAGCGGTGCCAGAGCGTGTCCCATGGGCAATCCCAGCCGTGCCAGCATCCCGAGCTGCGCCATGCCCAGGGACGGGATGGGCCCCCCTCGGAGCCGGTGCCGCGTGCTACCTGGCCCGGTTTGGCGTCCTCGCACACAGCAGCCTCGTAGGGGGTGGCCAGCTCAGGAGGGTTGTCGTTCACGTCCAGGATGCGGATGCGCAGGGAGGCTCTGGATACCTGGGAATGGTTATCTGGGAGAGACAGGAAGGGTAGTGCTGTGGCACTCCTGCTCCCGTGCCGTGACGGGGCTCTCATGGCCACGTCATGGCCGGGCCCCTGTGGTCGCGGGGACAGAGCACTGCCCAGTCCCAGGTGCCCGCTCCTTCACTCCCTCGCCCAGACGGTGCTGCTGAGAGGGGACAGGAGTCGTGACGAGCCCGGCACGACAGGCTATTTTAGAAGGAACGCAGGGAGCGAGAGGGCTGGAGGCAGCGGGCGGAGGCGGGAAGCTGCAGGGAGTGCGGGAGTGGGGATGTTGGGAGGCAGGGGTGGCAGCACCACGATGCTGAGAGGAGCTGGTAGGGCCCTGGGGAGGGTGAGGAGAGGCAGCAGGACTGGGGACACCTGGGGACACCACAGCCCCTGCCCAGCACCTCATCCTGGTGTCACCCTCAGGAGCCCCGTGGCCATCCCCGTGCTGCCGAGATGGTGCCTCCACCGCGGCCACGGCCAACCCTGCTCCCTGTCCTGCACCGGTGCTACAGGGCCAGGCCGCACCAAGCTCCACATTCTCTATGTGCCAAGACCCTTTCCAAGGGCAGCGCAGCCCCTTGGGCTGTCCACCCTTCCTGAGGGACCTGGCTCTGCTCCTGCCCCTGCAGCAGCGCCAGGCGGCTCCGCTCGTGCTCACTCTCGGCTCTGGGATGGTCAAAATATGAAGGCTACAGAAGGCAACTGCCACCCCTGCACCGATGGCCCTATTCAGCTTCTGTGCCAGCTGCACCCAAGGCCTCGAGCACAGCCCCCAAAAGTCCTCCACTACCTCCAAGCACATCACTGGGGAAAAAACATCCAAATCATGCCCAAAATGTTTGCTGCAACTTGAGGGGCGTAATCTGAATTTGCAATGGTTAGGACAGCAATCAGGATTTTGCTGGAGCACATCAGTGATGAAAGGACTGACTCGCACATCAGCGGTGCAAACTTCACACCAGTAGGTCCAGAAAGCTCCGGCACCGGCTACATCTTCATGAAGCACCACTGCAGGTGCAGAGGTACCCACATCTGTACCCGTGTCTGCTCCTGCACTCCTACCTGTGCTCACACACTTCAACCGTGACTAGGAAAGAAGCAGCACCTGGCCCACGGACAGGGAAAGGCTGCACACAGCAGGCTGAGTGTGATCAAAGGAAAAGAGGATCAAGAAAAAAGGAAAAAAAAAAAAAAAAAGGGGGAGCAAGAAAGAGACAGAGAGAGAGAGAGAGAGAGGGAGAAGAGGACATCTTCCATTGCCGCATCCCTCCTTGGTATTCCAACTCAGCTGACTGACATGCAAATTAGTTTAATTATTTCTTCTTCTAAAATAAATTATATTTTGCAGTGGCTGCAATATGTTGTGTCAGGCAAAATTACATTCAATATTTTTAAACTAATTGATGTCAGCCTTGAGAAAACCTGATTGACAGGAGCGAGGAAACTAGGCTGCTACCTAAACGGTTTCCTAAATTAAAATTAAACATGCCGTTTTTCTGCATTTCCTCCAGGAGTTGGAACACTATTAATCGGCAAAGACTGAGCAAAGAGACATGGAAAAGGCAAGGAACAAGGAGAGATGCTGGGAGCAGAGCGGCGAGCACAGGAGCAGCAACCTGGAATCTGCAGGGAGGGAGGTCGGCTGCACCGCGGCCGCACCAGATCTGCACCACGTCTGCACCGTGGCCCCACGGAGCTGGGGGGTCGCCGTATGTGGCGGCTGCAGCACCGGGAAAAGGTGCCTGGAAGCGTCTTGGCATCAGGACCAGGTTGGTGCAACACTGAACCCAGGGTTATGGCATGAGCAGAGCACCAGGTGACCCGGGGTGGGCTCTGATCGGCACCGTCTTGGCAAACCGGGAGAACAGAATGTAGCTGAGGATCCCGGGCTGCCCGAGCTTCCCGGCTCTGGCTGTGCAAGGCGCTGGGTCGCGCACACATCTGCACGGCTGCCCGGCAGCGAAGCAGCGCGGGGACAGCGCGGGCAGAGCCGGAGCTGCGGCGCGTCGGACACGGCGGCTGCGCCGGGGCGCGAACGCGGCTCCGAGCCCGCGCGGGAGCAGCCGCTGAGCTAAGTATCGTATAAACGGCTCTCACCTCTCCCGAGTCCTGCCCCAACTCGGCAGCAGGAGAGTCATTAAATCGCATCCAAACACAATGCTCTGATTAAAGCCAGGCTCCAGCAGGAAGATTTATCATCTCAATTACCAGCAGTGGACACAGCAGTCAAGGCCTCATCATTTTACATGAGCAAGGAGGAAAACAGGAAGAGAATCACTAATATTAGCCCAAGGAAGGTAAACAGCTTGGGAGAGAGATGAAGATTTATCTCTGGAAGTGCTTGGCCTGCGCCCAGTCTGGATTTGCTGAGCAGCCCCCAGGATTCCCGCTGGCCGCAGCGGGGCAGGGACAGGGACACTGCTGGTCCCTGGGGGGATGCAGCCCGGCCCTGCTCCAAAGGACCGACCCCAGCCATGGCTCTCATTGCTCCAGGTGCCCATGTGCCTCTCCACACGGGCAGAGCCCTCTCCATCCGTCCCAGCGTGGCGCTGCCGCAGAGTGACATGTGTCAGGCGCCCTGCGCCGAAACCCCTCCATCACTTTGAAGGCCTTACCTTTACAAGTGCCCTTTCCACCAGAGTATTCAGACATAAATTGTACTTTAAATTCAATATCAGTCATTAATATTTCATGATTACAAAACGTTAAGGATAATGTCACTGGGAGGGATGTCTGGGCAGTTAAAATGGATGAGTCAGAGCAGGCTGACGGGAGAAGTCGGAATACTAAAGCATCTCCGGGCTGCCGAGGCGATGCGAGCTGACAGGCCTCCCCGCTGCAGGGGAGCCACAGCATTTACTGACTCGCTCTGAAATCCAAGCTGCTGCGTAGGAATATTTTCCTTCTGATTCTTGTCACCTCGTGTTTGCTCTGGATGCTGAGCTGCTCCATAACGCCCCAGCTGCCCTCCCCGCGTGGCCAGCACAGGAGCCCTCCGGCACGCTCCAGGGCTCCGCAGCACGCTCCCACGAACGCTCCCAGCGGGACCTGCCCAAACCAACACACCCAAGCGCCACCGGAGACCGGCTTCAGCCAAGGCCATGGAGTTGGAGCCGTTTGAGCTGCAGGCAGCACTTGCCTGGGCATGAGCCCTCCCGCTTCTTCTGCCAGGAAGACGCAGAAGGAGCCGAGCACTGCACCCCGAGCCAAGCAGCTCACGGGGCTTCCTGAATATGGATGGCATCTTATTAGAGATCAAGTGAAGCAAAGGGAAGCAGGAGCCCCAAGCGGAGCCTGGCAGACAGCGGCCCGCAGCATCCTGGCTGGTGCCCACCACTAATTGGGGGCGCTTCGCAGCCCAGGCGGCACCGGGCCCCGCAGGGCGGCCGAGCACAGTGCCCCCGGCCTCGGCAGCTGCGGAATCCATGGAAGGCGGCGGGACTCTCCGCTTCCCGGAGCGCCACCCATGTGCCTCTCGCTCCCGAGCCTTGGAAAAGGGAAGAGTGTGTGGGGGAGCTAAGCACTCACAGGGGCCCGTGAGCCTCCGCTCACCTGCGTGCTGGGCCAGGGATGCCCACGCTCCGGAGGAGCACGATGCCCAACAGAGCCTCCTGCATGGAAACCTGCTGAAAAAACAAGCCTCCCCCCTGGCTCTTCCTTCCTTCTCGCTCCCCAGGAGTTTACTCGAAAGCTCCCATAAGCAGCAAGACCCGGTTCGCTCCTGTCTTTACTGACGTTGGAAAGCAGAGCAGAGCTGCAGTGGGAAAGCGGCTCCGTTGAGCCACCAGCTGAGCATCGTGCCCGGGTAAGAACAGCCACCGCTGCCCGGAGCCGCTCCCCGACCTAGCGCATTCAGCAGCTGCCACAGGAGCAGCTGAAGGGTCTCGCAGCCACATGGGGTAGAAACAGCCCTCAGGGCCATAGTGGGAGGCTCAGGAAGGGACACAGGAAGCCCCAGAGCAGCTCGTGGGAGGACGCAGCAAGTGTGTGGCAAGGGGACTGCCCGTGAAGCTGCTGCACAGATAGATAACACCGGTATCTGATTAGCGTTCAGAGACACTACCTGACCAGGCGCCCTCATTAACACTCGAGCTAGAAGCAGTATTTATAGGCTGTCTAGGGAGACGCTGGACTTGGTGCTGCTGCAATTTTTTCTCCTCAGTGCTAAGGAACACTCGCACCTTGGTCACCCCTGCAGTGAGGGCACCACGTCCCCTCTGTATCCCACTCGGGCCAGCTGTTCCCGCACGCTCTCCCTCACCTGCCTCCATGGCCAGGACGGTGATGTTGTGCCACCCGGCCGTCTCCCGGTCCAGGACCTTCCCCGTCACGATAGCCCCCGTGTTGGCATCGATGTCGAAGATCCTCTCCGTGTCGGTGCTGCGGTCGATGGCGTACCTGACACCAGGCAAGAGGGAGCCGTGGGCGAGCGAAGGAGCCAGCTCAACACAACACCCCTTTCCTCCACCAGCCCGGTGCACCAAGGGCTGCTCCTGCCAGCCCTCAGCTAACGGCAGCTTTGGTGGGTTTTGGCGCAAAAGGGGGACACCAGACCCAGCAGGACAGGATCCTCGTGCTCCAGGCTCGCTGGAGATGCCATGTGCAGCTCGCTGTGCCCCATGTCTCCCCCAGCCCCTTCTGCAGGGCACAGCTCCCGTGTAGGCTAGGAGCGTGACAGCACAACCCTGGGGACGAGGGCTGGCATGACCCTACATGGCACGTGCAGTTCCAATAGCTCCTGCTGTTAAATTCAGCACAACTGGACCATGCACCTTGGAGGTCCACCAGGGCCCCAAGCGTGGCTGTGGCACAAGCACACGTGCCTGCACCACCACCGCAACCAGCGCGACGAGAAAGTGCAAGCAATACAGCACATCCCTATCGTGTGCGGCGCCCCTTGCCTGCGCCGCATCCAGAGCGCTCACGGAATTAAATAACCCAAGACAGCAAGGAGTACAAGGCATGAATTACCAAGAGGAGGGTTGGGCACAAAGGACAGCCTTCCGTCACACAGCCACGAGCACAAGGGAGATGAACACAGTCAAAACGGCAGAGAGCCACTGAGGCAGGAGGGAACTGCAGGACGCAGCAGACTCGGGTACCAAACAGGACGAGCTCCAGGCCACGGGATGCCCCGGCTGATCCAGCCCAGCACAGCCCTGGCCTCAGCTCCAGGGCTGCCCGCAAGCACAGCTCCTCCCTCCACGCAGGAATCGGCCACCTCCACACCCTTAGGTAAAGGGAAGTGTTCAGAAATCACTGTCAAACAAAAGCACCCCCCCGGCTGCACAACCGAGCACCCCCATCCCTGTCCCCGCTACGATGGGACGGGATGAGACGAGACTCTGCCCCTGCAGCCGGGTGCGAGTCAGGGGCCCTGGGCCGCGTGACGGGCACTTGCGGTCCCTGCTGCCCTCTCTGCCCAAGCTCCCCAGCGAGACGCGGCCTCTGCAGCGGCTCCAGCACCCACTGCAGCCGCCCACGTGCTCTGAGCTGCAGAGAGGAGCCAAGCACTGGGGCTTGTGCAAATCATCCCAATATCTGCAGGAAGGAGACAAAACCAGCATCCCTCCAAAGCCTAACTGATGTGCATGTAACTGCTTCCACTGCTCTCCCACATCCCTTGACCCCTTTTTCCACACCCCCTTCTTCCTTCCCATTTTTGTACTGTTAAGAGTTCAAGATGATACTCCACTCTCCATCTGCCTCTCTGCTTCTTGGGTAAGCACATGCCTGCTTTTTCATGCTCGTATCTTTCCTGTGTAGAGGGATGCATCTGATAAAAATAGCCACAGAGGAAAAGCCAGTTACTGATGGGAGATACCAGAGCCTATCCCATTCTTGCTGATCAGGAGTGACGGGTCCCTATGCTCTGGATACAGCCAATGCTTCACCATAGACATTTCTGAGCCCTGGGGCTGCACAGCTGCAGCACCGTGCACACGAGTGCAGGATGGAACACCTGGGTTTGGAAGGGGAGGCTCTGTGCTCCAGCCAGGGCTGGAAGTAGCACAGCACTAAGTGGCTTTGGGGAGATCCTTATGCCAGACACCCATGAAGCCATTGCGGGCGTCCTGGCCACCAAGGGGTATTCAATATTCACAGCATTTTCTCAGTGGATGGGATGTGAACTTCACAGCAGATTCCAGGGGTAGGTGAAATTGGTATCAGGGACTTGCCTCGGACAAGATGCACAGGCTTTAGGCTTATTGAGTAGGAAGCAAGCATAAGGGAGTAGAGGTATCTAGAAGTACATATGGAAACACCAGAGGAACATGCAGCCTGATTAAAGAGTGAACACAACCAGGGTAACATCTGCCCCGATGGATTTAGAGGACACTCTGCAGCCTTCAGGAAAGGATTGTCCACTCAAGCTGCTGGGAAGGTTCTGGAGCACTGTGCTGGCTCTGACGTGCGGACAGGGACACCCATCTGTGCCTCCCAGGAGGTGGCCGTAACCTGCTCCACTCCGCCATGCACGGCAATAAACTGAGTGCTGTTTTGCTCAGTTTATGTAGCTTTGTACAGGGTGACCTTTATCGATCACAGTTTGCGCTGGCCATCACGAGCGGCCGGGCCTCTAGCAGCTCACGAGGGCACCTTGACTGGCAGAGACACGGGGAACCCCTGGGTCCCTCGGGCACTTGGGACAGGGCATTCACACCCTCCTCTTAAAGCCGCCAGCGCTCCCTACCTGGAGCCGCAATCCCGCATCTCATTGGGATGCGGACCTTGTAACCCACTTTCCCCTCTTCCTGCTGGCACTGCCTGTTGGATTGGATGTTACAAGCGGCTGTTTAATTTAGACAGCTTTCTTGGTTCTCATCTTTCTCGTGAATCTACTTCTCAAGCAGTTTGTTTCACTTCTCCCCCTGAATGCAGCAAGGAGCACATTTTCTGCCATGTGTTCTGTTAATAGGAAGCTTTTCAAACACTGTGTGAAAAGCTTTTTGTTATGTTTGTTTTTCCCTCTTCTCCCCTTTTGTGCTGAAGCAGGTTGTAGTTCTTGCTGTGCTGTTGGAGTCTATAAAATGCCCGTGTCCAACACATGTCTCAGGATTTGGTGAATGCCAAACAAGAATATCTCCGAGAACCTTAAATCCCAAGCAACATCTTCCCAGTGCTGATAAACCCGGGAACGTGCAATCAGAGCCCCAGCTCTCACCGCAGGAGAAAAACAAAAGGCTCCCATACAAGAAGTTGCACGTACACAGCCTCTGCCAGCGCGCTGCTTAGTACAATGGTTCAGCTGAGAAAAATCTCACTATGCCCCGCAAACATAAGCTAGAGCCAAAAAGGCAACTGGAAACCACACTGTTTCTGGAGAGAGAGAGAGAGAGAGAGAGAGAAAAAAAAAAAAAAAAAAAGAGTAGTTCCAGCTTTTGTTAGGCAGCAAAAAAGGATGGAAGAAAATGGAAAGACCCACTCCTTTGGAAAGGCATTCTCTGCCTGTGCCCCAGGGGGTCTGTGTCCTCCCAAGAACCAGCAGCCCCAGGGCCACGCTGGATTTGAGGACGGCTCCGAAGGGAGGATGTCCCCTCCCCAGGGCCAAGCGCGGGGCTGCTCCAGCAGAACTGGGCGCCAGGCTGCAATGGGCTTCCAGGCTGGATGTGCAGCGGGAGCACACGGACCTCTGCAATGTCCTGGGGAGGAGGACCAAAGAGCCAAGGGCACCTCCTTCCCCGCTTGGCTAAAAATACCTCCTAAGCCAAGTTACAGGCAGCCAGGAGGACTGGGAGCACTGACAGCCGAACTGCTCCGCGGCCCGCGTGTCTGTGCACCCTCCGCGTGCCCCTCCGCGGCACCGGCTCGTGGCTCTCCTCGACGCACGCAGCGGAGCCACAGAGGCACCCAGGAGACGGCAGCCCTGCAGACACGTCTCCGCTTCCACCTCCAGCATCCAGGAGCGGGAAGTCAAAGGGATCTCCTGAACTGCAGTGACCTGAGAGGGTTCAAACCAACTTCAACAGCGGCAGATCAAAGCTCGACGCGCTGCCAGGACCAGTCGCTCTCTAACATGTCACAGGTGAGGAACGAGGGCTGGCTCCTCGTCACTGCACTTTGGAGGAGAGCACTTAAAATGCTGCGACTTGCTGCTGTCTCCTGCTGTTGGACAATGTTGCATCCTAGCAGGGCGCTGCAGATGCTTGTGTTAATATTTGTCCAGGACTTTGAAGCTGCAAAGAGCTGTCTCGGTGGTATTTTATTAATCTGCCTGGGAGCCAGGGTACCAGGAAGCAGTAGGGGTCCAACAGCACTTTCCTGCACTGGTGCTGCAGCACTGCTCATCCTCCCTGGGTCCTTGCAGCTCTACCTGGTAGGCATTAAAATACAGGGACAGCTTGTGACCCCAGCAAGTGCCAGGGAGCATCGGAAGGGACAGAGGTGCCACCGCTCACAACAGGCACTGGGAGAGGTGAGTAAGGGGACAGATGGATGGAGACCAGATGCCACGGGGCAGACGGGCCACAGGAGGAGCTGCCTGCCTGGGGATTGCTGCAGGGAGGATACATGCTTGAATGCCTTGAGCCCAGCAAGGGAAAACACATTGCAATTCCCAAGCTGCAGCAGGCACCTGGGAGCCTTGCTAACTGCATCCTCGTGCCTGAGCACATGAGATATCACCTTGTCTGGAACTAAGCCTACTGCAGGGCAGAGATACTTGCACGGTAAAATTTGGGCTCTGACCCTCCTGATCCTGCTGTGCACTTGAAAATGCCTCTCTCTGCTCCAAGTCCCTGTTTCAAATACCACCTTCTGCACAGCAGCAGAAAGCCTCCCTCCTCTGCTTTCTTTTGTTCCATCTGCAAACAATGCAACAAGCTCCACAGGGAGGCAACAAGAAGAACAAGAGAGAACGAGAATAAGAATAGTGCTGTCCCCAAGGCCCCTTTCCTACAATTATAGATCAGAAAATAAAATCTATATTCTTCAGCATTGCTAGAAACGTTCGAGTGAGAAGGCACGTGCGCACGCACACCTGCACACAGATGTGAAGACCGCACACGTCTGAGGTGCGTCTGCCCCTCGCCCCACAGAGCCGGCGCGCTCGCCGTGCCGCACGACGGCGCCCGGGGACACGTGCGGCGCGCTACGTGCTGCGAGGGGCTGCAGCGCAGCCTGCATTGGCCTCGTCCGCCCCACGTCTCCCCCTGTCCCACGTCCCTGCTCCCACTCTGTCCCAGCCCATCACTAGCAGGACAGTCTCCATGCACAGCTCGAAGGCAGAGCCTGTGCAGCTCATGGGAAACCGGCAGCCGCACGCAAGGTGCCTGCGGCCCTACTGTCACCTGGCACGAGAACACACAGCGTTTGAAGGAAATTTTCCACACGTTAAGGCTGTTTTCTGAATGCTAGCTTTTCATCCCAACTGCTCGTGACTCAGTCCAGTTGGCAGAGCCAGAAGGCTGCTTTGTGCCTCAGGTAATAACAGTTTAACAAGGTAACAATCTCCTTAGCCACAAATTAAATGGAAATGGGAAATGTCCTGTGCAGATAAGCTGCTGCCTGGATTACGTCCCCTGCCCAAACATAAATTCTTCTGGCCTTTGATCCTGGTGCACACGCACGCACACACTGCACCCCGAATGCCCGCGTGTCATTCCTCAGGCTGCCCTGTTGCTCCTGCTTGCGCCGTGCACCGCTCGCTGCCAGCAGCGAGGACGCGCGGGTGCTGACAGCGCCCTCCCCAGCGCTCCCTTGCCATTCACAAGCCGTCACCACCGGTGACACATCTGTCACCGTGAGGCAGCCGCTCTCACTCGCCTGCTGCCTGCGCGTTGGCTCCTGCTCCCTTGGGATCTGTCCCACAGCGCCAGGCACCGTCACCCGCGCTGCCGCCAACCCGCCGCAGCCCCGCGCCGCTGCTTACCGCACAGGGTGGTTGGCCATGTCCGGGTCGAGCGCGGTGACCACCCCCACGATGGAGCCAACGTGCGCGTCCTCCTGCACCTCCATGAGGTCCGAGGGGGGCCGGAACTCGGGGGGCTCATCCACGTCCAGCACCGACACTCGCACGATGGTCTGGTCCCGGAAGGTGCCCAGGTCCACGAACCGCGGGTCCACAAACTTGTTGAGGGCCTCCACCACGACGGTGTGCACCTTCTTGGACTCGTAGTCGAGAGGCTGGGACCAGGGCAGAGGGTCACACACGCTCAGCCCTGTGCCTGCAACAACCCCTGGGGCAGACCGGGAGCCCTCACGCCCGCGCTCTGCCCCGGAGCCAGGAGGGGACAGCGGCTTCCAGCCCCGCTTTGTCCCCACGCGCAGCCAGGCACCCCAGCGGCGCAGGGCGCAGCAGCAACGCGCGCCAGGGCTCAAGCACGTTGTGCGCAAAGTGAGCAACTCCTTATCATTAATCACCCCACGATCGCTTCTGCAGGGAGGCGCGCTGAGCGCCGCGGCCTTGGTGAACAATCATTCTTCCTTGCCTGCATCAAGTATTTGCTTGATTGTGTTTGCCACCAAGAGCAGATGCACTCAAAGCGCCGTTGATCGGGGATAGGAATTAGGTGGGCATATTTCTCCTCCTAACAGTGCTGTCAAGCCCAGCTGCAAGCACTAGTCTCCATGGTACCGTGCACAGCTCTACCTATGCTCTGCTCACTTGGTGGCCACAGTCCCAGCGCTGAGCTGTGCTGGCACCCAACTGCTGCTCCCTTGCAGCTCATGTCTGCTCTTCGACAGCCCAAACAGGGAAGGGTTCCTGCTGCTGCAGTGCCCAATGGCAGCTGCCAGGGCGGCTCTGGGGGGCTCTTTCTGCCAAATGCTGCTACTGGAGCAAAGCACCTATGGAACCCTCCCTGCACTTCCAAGCATCCTCCCCGGGACTCACCTTCTGCACCATGATGATGGCCTCTTGGGTGTTGCTGTCTGTGGTGACCCTGAACATCTCCACCCCTTCCTCGTCCTTCACCTGGTACGTCATGTCCGTGTTCTCCCCGACGTCCGAGTCCTCTGCCTTCACCCTCCCCACGGCAGTGCCCACAGGGGCGGTTTCCGCCACGCTGAACTGGTACATCTCTAGAGTGGGGAGAGCACTGGTGTCCCGTGTCCCTCCCCAGCCCGACTCGCCCTGCCCAGCCACCCAAGAGCTGCCTGAGCCCCAAGTACCTGCACCCTGGACACCCCAACTGGAAGAAACCATGAACCCCAGGCAGAAATGAGGGCTGCAGTTGGCAGCAGAGGGGTTTCCAGGCAGATAAAGGGCTGGTTTCTCCACACAGCACTACCCTGTGGTCACTACATTCTCCAGCTCCTGGCAAACATCACCCCTTCCAACCTCCAGGAGCCCCTGGGCCAACAGCCAAGCCCCTTCCAGCTGCGGCCCTGCCCTTGCACAATGTCAACAAGTGCTCCAGGCTCTGCAGCTGGCACGGACTGCACAGCCTGGGAGGCAGAGCTGCCTCGTGCCCGTTCTGCTGTCTGCGAGCTGCACAGCATCGCGCTCGAACGGCGCAAGGATCCAACGCAGCGGCCAGGGGACGTCGGCCTCCCTGCCCAGGTTCCTGAGGGACAGGAGATGGAGCAGGTGCTGCTGAAGCCTCTCAGACTTGCGTTCTTCCCTGCGCTGCTCGGAGGGACTGGGGAGCAGAAGGGCCGGCCCTGTCCTCGTCTCGCAGCCCCCCTGCTCCCCTGGATCACGCATGGGGAGCAGGCGCGTGCCCAGAAGGCTGGAGGGTTTGGCTGGGGTAGCTGCCCTCACCGCTACCGCTGGGCCAGGCGCTGTGTCGAGAGGCAGGAGCATCCCCGGGGTAGGGGCTGCTGTGCCAAGGGCCAGCTCGCTCTGCAGGTCCATGGGGGCTCCCCACATCCCTCCATCCCTAAGGCCTGGGGCGCCAGCCTCACCCCCGCAGCACAGCCGGGGCCAGGACTCACTCTGCGGGAAGCGTGGTGGGTTGTCATTGACATCGGTGACCACAATGGTGACCGTGGTGGATCCCGACAGGCCGCCCAGCTGTCCCGCCATGTCTGTGGCTCTGATCACCACCTCGTATCGGTCCTGTGTCTCGCGGTCCAGGTCAGCCACCGCCGTCCGGATCACACCTGAAAAGCAGAGGACGGCGTGAGCATGGGCACATCGTGAACAGGGCTGTGGGTCTGCATGGGGCTGCAAGAGCCTGGGATGCCCCAGCACAAGGCTGCAGCAGCCCCGCTCTCCTCACCACTCGGGTAAGGGGATGCAGCAGCTCAGGGTCCCCATGGCTCAGCGTGACCACCCGCACTGGAGCGAGCAGGGCACATGGGGCTGATCTGGCCCTGTCGCCTGCACCCACCTAGCGCCCAGGGTCTGCAGGCTGGGCCATCTTAAAAATGTTTCTGCACGAAGACCCCTACTCTCCAGGGTCCCTCTAAGCTAAGGAGGTCAGAGATGCTACAAATAGGCCATGTGAGGGGCTGAAGATGCACCTGAGATCACAAAGCTTAGCTAAAAGCATGACACTAAATGTTCCCCTTAGGAAGGGGAATAGCAAAACAAAAGTCTTTAGTGCAGGTCTTTGGTTACCTGGGCTTGAAAGAATGACTAGGATTGAAAAACAAAGAAATGTAAGACAAGGAGGAAAGCATTGTAAAACCCCCCAAAAAAGCCCCTTGGAGGGCAGAAATTGTGACTTCTCTGCCAATTGGGGCAGATCCATTTGCATAGCAACAAAGCAGAGACCAAACGGTGTCTGTGCACAAAGGGACAGCTCTGCCCTGGGTGGCACCGTGCACAGCAATGCTAGAGCAGTAAGAATGTGCGGTCATTAGCAGCACATTCCCACTCCACATTACCTAGAAACATCCCCTCCAGCTCACTTTGAGTCTCCCACATATTCAGATAGTTTTCTTTTTCTTGTAGTTGTTTGCTCTTGCAGGTTCTTTCGCTTAACCATCAGCTCTACCTTCTCTCCTGTGAGCAACATAAACTTCCAGCTTTGCTTTTCTCTACCCGCCATCCTGCCTGGCGCTAGGGAAGACGCTGCACAGGGTTGTCCCGCTGCGGCACGTGGGGCTCCAGCGCAGCGCTCCGACGCGGAGCCGCTCCTGCATCCAACAGACCCCGGAGCATCACCCTGGTGCTGCCAGGCACCCCTAAGAGGAGCACGAGCGATGCCAGACCTTGGCAGGTGCCTGGAGCAGGGCAGACCCCTCTGGAAAGGCCCAGCACGGCCTGCGTGTGGCACAGCAGCCCCTGCACCGACCAGAACCCCCTCCTGCACAGGCAGCTGCAAGGAGGCAAAACGGGGCTTCGGGGACACATCCAGAGGCTCCGAGACACCGGCCCCACCGCCTCTGCACTTGTCTGGAGCGACCTCATCCACCTCAGCCCCACCAGTGTGGGAGCTCGAAAAGAGCTGGGAGGAATTGGGGATTTTTTCTCCTTTTCATGACATTACAGGTGCAGCAGAAACTGGCAGCACTGTTCTGGAGACATTTATCTCTCCTCGCTTTCTGAGACTAGCAATTATTCCAGCGATTATCATTGTTAGGATTTATTATAAAGACATCACCACTGTTTCGGATCCCTGCAGCTCCCTGGCTGCTGCGGATAGGCACAATTTCACCCAGCTCCCCTGGTTCCTCTGTCATTCCAGCTCTGCAATTACCTGCACTCTCACTGCCTCCAGTCCCATGAATCAGGATGCTCTGCCTCATTCCCCGTCTCTCCTGCACTTCCAGCTTCACAGGCTGAGGTGGCTCACAGCCCCAGGCCACCACTCATGCAGGTCCATGCTCCCAGCACTGCAAAATCCCTTTATCTGAGGGAGCATCACAGCCCCTTAGGGCAGTCAGGGGTACTGGGTTCCAGTGGTGGGGCCAGGGTTTGTGCCAGCTTCCTCAGAACTGCTCACAAGTCACCAAATCAGGAGCCCCAGCCCACGTGGTCCACGCAGGCCGCCACGCTGCAGCGATGGGTGCAGGCGCCTCCAGCACATGGCCCAGTGAGATGCAGCCTGGGGAAGGCACACAGGGCCCTGCACAAGGACCCTGGGCCTGGAACAGCACCGGGCTGGCCCCAGCTGGTTGTGCTCACAGGCTTCTCCTGTGACACTGCTAGGAATATAAAAATGTTATTTCTGGGCAAGAACTATCTCATTGAAATTTAAGCAATTCTGTTAATTAACAGGGTCTGAAGCATTTTATAATGAAAATTATTCATGTCAGCACAATAGTGATGAATTGGGATGAGAGGGATAAAGCTCATGTATTCACTAAGGTTGTAATGACTTAACGGAGCGACTCATAACGATACAGCTCATAATACCCTTTGTAAGAATGGAAGAGAGTGCTAAGGCACTTCCCAGGGCACCTCCAAGGTCACCTGTCCCTGGGACACACCAGACGAAGCGGCTCATGCAGAGCAGGGTGGCCGAGAGCCCCAGCTGCTGCTTGTGGCTCTTCCAGGGCATGGGGACACAGGATCGTCCCCAGCCCAGAGCAGCCTGGCAGCAGGTACCACCTCCTGCATCCCAGAAAAGCAGAACTTGGGGCTGGACGTGGGGGACTGGGACTCCCTGTCCCAAGCCTCTGCAAGCGCAGCAGGACCGTCACCCAGGCAGTTGTTCCCTCTGAAGCCACACGGGCCACCCCACGCTACAGCCTCGATGGTCACGGCCTCGGCACGTCGAGCCTGCTCCACACCGATTCCTCATCCACGGCGCCGTGAGGCTCAGCACAAACGGCTGCCGGCAGCAAATCCACATGGAGCCAGATGAGCCTCTGCTCCCAGACCTGAGCCCCAGGAGCTCTGCAAAAGCAGTAGCAAATGGTGGCAAATCCCTTCTTGGCACAGAGACAGAAGAGGCAAGGAGGGACCTGCACAGTCTGGGCAGAACACAGAAGTTTCTGCCATCACCTCTCAAGATGCACAAATTCACCATCCTTCCAACCAGAAAAATCAAACCCTGCCCTTCTTGGACACTGCCAGCACAGCAAGAACAACCTCCAACTTGGACTCATCTTCCTACTTCTTGACAGCATCTGCTATAGTTGAATAATGCATACACACAACGGCATCCCCTCTGGTACAAGGCACATGTGGTTTTCCAGCATGATCCAGATTAATCAGAGTGTAATTACCAGGCAAGGGGACACTCACAGCATCATACAAATACCAGCAAATCTGCTCAACAGCAGACACTGCTGGCTTATAAAAATAAAGCTGGACAAAGTGCTCAGCAGGTAACTGCCTTCCAGGAATCCCATCATTATGGGCTTACTTTGCTTTTAGATACCTCTAGCTCCTAAGTCCGCGTCCTTGGAGACCCTCCAGACAAAGCACATTTTAGTTGAGGGGAGTCACAACCATCATGCCCCCACCAGTTCAGCGCAAAGCCACAGCAATAAGAGATTCGCACATCTGGAAGAACCTCGAAAGGTCTCTTGTCCAACCACATTTCAGAGCAGGCCATCTTTAACAGCAGATCCAGTTACTTCAGATCATGCCCAGTTGGGTTTTGACCATCTCCAAGGATAGGGATGCAGCACTTTTGTGGTAAAGAATACTCTTCTTATGTCCCATAGTTATTTCCCTTGGCTGCGTTTTGTGTTCTTTTCCTGTGCACCTCTGAGCAGAGTCCTGCTCCATCTCCGCTGCCCAGGACTCACACGCAGCCTGTCCTGCCAGCCGTACAGTTTGGATCCTGCCTTTGGAAGCTCTACCAGCCCAAAACCCTAGCTGAACACTACAGCTAGCAACAGCCAAGGTTGGAGGACAGACTAAGCGACCACAGTGCACACCACGCTTGGGCAACACCTGCACTACAAAGAACGATGCAAAGGACCCAGTTAAAAAGGTGAACAACCCATAGGCTTAGTTGTGCTACAAGGAGCACCTGCATGTGCAAGAACAGGTAGAAAGCAGGTCAGAGCCAAAAGAGGAAAATGAATGTTTCTTCATTATCATATATTACAAGAAATGTAACACGCCAGGTTTTTATGGTTCTTTTTACGGCCATTAATAACAACGGCGGCTCCCAGAGTTATGCTGCTGCTATGGATAATTAAATCTTATGCTCAGGGCAGAAGCTGGGCCACCCGGGGGCCAGGCCAGCATTCCAGCACAGCACAAACACCCATTCAAGCGCAAGGTGGGAGTGGGATGGGGTTTGCTCCAGAGGATGCTCTGTGGACCCGCTGGCTCCGCAGCGCATCCGCACGTGCCGGCTCTGCCCGGAGCGCAGCCTCGGGACAGGCCCGGCCGCGTCCCGCCGCGCCGGCAGGTCCGCGCGCTGCTCCCGGCGCGCAGGGAGGCTGCAGGCTGCTCACAGCACCGGGGAGGTGGCCCGGCACGGCCCGGGAGCCGGGAATCCCGCACGCGGATGTGCTTTAGAGGGGCCGAGGCCCCTCCGCAGCCTGTCAGCGGTTTCGCTTTTGTGCGTCGCGAGCGAGCAGAACAGTAAATCAAGCCAGGCCCCTGCACAGGGAACAGGCAGCTTGAGAATTAAGACACAAGAAGTCAAGGAATCAAGAAGCCTGGATCCAAGGAGCGACAATAACTCACAGCACAGCTCACAGGGCACATTTTAGTTTATGTCCTAAAACAGCAGTATTAATGTTGTTGCAGGAAGCCCGGCTTCAGCATGTCCTGGCTTGCATGTGCTCTTGGTGGCGCCTCCGCATCCTGGCAGCCCAGTTCCAGGCTTCCCCTCGCAGAGTCTCAGACTAACAAGATCCCACCTGGACACAAATTTCCAATGCTCACCCATCATTCCCGACTGCCACCTTTTAATATAAAACAATGCAGACCTGAGCAGAAAGCACGGGCGGCTGCAGGGCAGCCCCAGGCCAGGCAGAACGATGCAGCTGCGTTCATGCATCCCAGCTCCCAGCACCAGCCTCTGACCAGAAAATGGTGTTTTCCACCAGGTACCAGCACGGGTGCCAGCTGTGCCCAGAAGCTGCCCCAGATTCGAGGCCTCCTCCAGCAGCAGCAGGACTGGTGACAGGCTGAGCTGTGACCCGCTTGCCTGCGCACATCAGGAGATGCATGGTTTCACACAGATGCAAAGGCTCAGGCACATGTACCTTCCCCAGCCTCCTTACCCCGGGGCCTCTGAATTCATTTAATTCTTTCTTACATAAATATAGACTGGAAAAATCACTGCTAGCATAGACACAGGTCAGTCTGACAGACTTGGCATTTAGGCTAGGTTTCTATACCACCACTGCTCAGCAGAGTAGGGGTACTTCACCCACTGGCTTTCCAACAAGGACTGCAACAACCCAGCAAGCTTGTCCTTTGACGACTATTCATTAAATGGTGGGTACTTCAGTGCATGCTTTGCGCCTTAAATACCTCTTATTAGCGTTTGTCTTCCCTCTCTAGCAAGCTTGCAAGGCTCCCATTAAAGGTAATGAGAGTCACACTCCTGGGAGGCAGGGAGAATATATACCCCAACATCTCCTGGTTATGGTCTACTCTAACCAGTATGTCAGAGTATCATCTGCTAGAGATTTATTACAGATGCATTTTACAATAGGCTCTATTATAAGTTATTAAGGCATAGAACAGTTTCTACTGTTCTTGCATTAAATATTAATAGAACATTTATAAACCAATCCTTAATTTAAAGTGTTACCTTTAATCAAAGCCCGGGTGATAACAATGCAGCCTTTGGTAAGGGCCCTCTGGTAGTATTTAAACCTTTCACATTGAGGTTTTATGTGCCTGTGGCAGGCACATCCTTGCTCCCGGCAATGAGCATGGAACTACAGAGGGTGGTGGAACGGGGCACTCAGGTTGGGAGCAGATCTCGCTCCAGGCGCTTCCACGAGGGCACTGCACAAGGCAGCCACGGAGCGCAGGGCTTCGCCTCCAACGCCTGGCAATGCCGGTGGCACAAGCGTGCAGGGCAGGACCCCAGCACAAACATCAAGTGTGGAGATGCAGGAGCAAGGCTGAGGTCTGCTCTCTGCCCTGGCCACCCCACGGTGTCCCCTGGAAGCTGCTCACCTGTTTTGCTGTCCACAGTGAAGTGCTGCTCGCCCTCCAGCACGCTGTAGACCACCCGAGCACTGCTCCCGTACGTGGGGTCGTCAGCATCAGATGCCATCACCTGCATCACAGATGTGCCTGCAGCAGGGACAACAGGGAAACAGATAAAAGCAGGAAAGAAGCAAGAGCACAAACCCAGAGGCCAAGGACTGTCAAAACAGCAGAGCAGACGCCAACACCAGCAGCATGTGTGCACTCACAAAAGTGAGCAAATAGCTGTATGCAAGTGCAGAAACATCTCCCCCAGAGGCCCAGATGCCAGGTCACCCAAAACACGACCAAAAATGCCCTTTTGTCCCATTGTGCCAGGAGGAACCAGTCGTGAGTTAGCTCACAGCTGCTCACAGGGCAGGACTCACTCACCGGAGGGTTCCCGTTCCGGTGAGCTGGAAAATGGCTGGGGAAGAGTTGGGCACCATTTCTGCTGGGCCCTCTGAGAAGGACCCAGGGACAAGCCCCGCTCACCAGCCTGCCCCTTCTCTGATAGTCACGAGCCCTGTGGCCACCTCCAGCCCATGGAGGGACCTGTGGGCCAGGGCCTGCTCCCAGCTCCAGCACCACCTGTGCAGCACAGGGAGCTGCTGGAGACCAGGAGAAGTGAACCTGCCTCCTGCCCAGAGCCAGACACAGCACCACGTCCTCATGCTCCACACGTAGCAGGGCAGGAGAACTATAAATTGGATAAAAGTCCATCAAACAGCTGCAATTAAGTTATTGATTTTCAACGCTGCCTCATTAAACTGGGTGCTTCACTCTGACTGTTCCTGTGATGGCTTTAATTTGACATCATGTTCAATTTGACAAAAAACAGGACCCAGGACATGAGAACAGGGCCAGGAGCAAACGGGCTGAGAGTTACAAGAGCAGGAATGGAAGGAAGGAGGGGAAGTCTACTCCTGTCTCCAGGTACCCCTGGATAGAGATGCTGTGGCCACAGGCCTGTGGGGGACCAGCTGCCCAGTCCCACCTCTGGCTCTACCCAGCTACAGACTCAGAGCATCCCTGCCTAGGGAGACAAGCCTGGCACCAGCCACCTCCCCAGCGGGAGGAGGTACAGGATGGGAAGAGGAGCCCTGAACTGTGCGTAGCAAACATCAAACCAACTGTGAAAGTCCCTGCTGGAAGACACTATCACAGCCAAGGGCTGACAAGGTGGTAATTTATAGAAAATGAGATCCCGCAGAAGCAGCTGCAGTTGAAAGGTAGACTGTGTTTCAGAGATGACCAGCCTGAATAGAAGGAGCCAGGACAGAGCGTTTTACAGCTTGCTCCAGCACCTCCTCTCTGTCTCCAGCACCTCTTGGGGCTGCTGTGACACCAGGTGAGGACTGGCAGTACCAGGCTGAGGCCCAGGACCCTCCCAACCTACACACAAAGACCACCTCACAGCTGAACCTGTGTCATGGACAGTCCAGGGCCAGCCTTGCTCCTAGCTGCCAGCACCTGAGCC
The DNA here is from genome assembly GCF_059628265.1 of Tinamus guttatus. Classification (NCBI taxonomy): domain Eukaryota; kingdom Metazoa; phylum Chordata; class Aves; order Tinamiformes; family Tinamidae; genus Tinamus; species Tinamus guttatus. The sequence goes on from NW_028288728.1 coordinate 1,420,614, forward strand.
AAGAATCACCACACTCCCACATGCCGCAGTGGTGCATGCAAAACCAGGCCAGAAGTCGTCCCAGATCCCAGCGGGGCTGGAAGGGAGCTGGAACCACCCAGAGGGAAAATGAAGAAAACTGGTAAATCTGGTCCTTGTGCTTTCCTACGCCCCCTCTGCAGACCCAAGCCCATGGCCAGGCCAGGCAGCAGCAGCTCTGGGAGGCCGGGGCAATTCTAGAGCAGCCCAGTCTGGGCCCACACTGCAGGCACGAGGCAGCAGAGCTAACGGAGGAGCTGCCAGCAGCAGGGATGCACGTGCTCCCCCACAATCCAGCATCCTGGAAAGGGCTTTCACTGGAAAAGCAACAAGCTATTACAGTGGCTGCTTTTCATGCTTCCTGGCCATCTCCTCAGAGCTGCAGCTCTGCTGATAACATGAGAATCCCCCTCATCAGTCTTCAGCAACAAGCTGGTTCAAGTCGACTTATTTATGCTCCGCTGTCTTCAGTGAAGTTATGGCGCATCTCTGCCAGGCACGTTCCCGCTATGCCGAGGCAGCACTAGCCTCCCGCCTCGCCAGCAGCCTTGTTCTTAGCAAGGCTGTGCATCCACACGATGGCCTTGCCTCCCCCTCACCTCCTCCAGGCTCTGCAGGGGCATCCTGCCCCCACGCAGTCCCAGGTGCCCTGCACCAAACTGCACTGCAACCCCCACCCCGAACCCCAGCAAGCTCCTGGGAAGCCCCAAGAGCAAGCGGAGGAGAGAGGGGTCGGCAGGAGACCCTCCACGCTGGACACAGCAGTGCCGTCACCATGCAGGTGCCACCCAAAGGTGCCAGCCACCAAGCGTGCAGCAGGCTTCGTGCCTCACGCTGCCTCTCCGATGTGCTCTCCTGAGGCGTTACACAGTTTTCCCACTGGCCAGACAGCGACGCTCTACGTTGCCTTCAGCCCAACGCTCCGCACCACCGCGCCGGTGGGAAGGCGGGATGTGCGCCGGGCAGGCAGGTCTCGCGCCCGCTTCAGGCCGTGTCCCGCAGCGCTCCGGTGCCGGCAGCGAAGGCTGCAGAGCGCGAGGAGGCCGAGCGGTGCAGGAACGGGGCAGCACCCGCAGCACACGATGCCCTGCCAACCCGCAATGAGGAGCGCTCCGTCCTTCCCCGCTGCTCTTGTGCTGGGTAGACAGCCAACAAGAACCCCCTTTGCACACCCTGGGCATCCCAGCAGCCTGCTCAAGGCACCCCGGGTATCAGCAATCCAGGATCCCACTTCCAAGGCCTCAAGACCTCGCTCCCTCCTCCTACCAAGACAGGACACCAGCTCCCGCGCCAGCTCCGTTATTAGTCCCTGCTCTCCAAGCGGAGCGCTGCCCACCAAGTACAGCCTGTACGGCACTTTCCTGGCATCTGCCTCAGCCATAAAAGACGCAATAAATAAAATCTAAACATCATGTGCTGCATAACCTACACCCCTTAACAAGGGATCCTGAGCTCCTAACCAGAGAAATATTTAGATGTGAAAAGAGAAATAAAGACCTTATTTCCCCCTTTCCCTGCCCGCCACCAGCTGACCCCAAGGAACCAGAGGTAAGCAACAATTTCACATGAACGTTAATGAGGCTGGCAGACTCTGCCTTTTACTCTCCTTCTGCAGAGCTGCAGCCCAGCAGAGCAGATCAGAGAGCTCTTCCCACTGCGGCGCGGGCCGAGACCGTGGCCTCCAGCAGCACCCTCGGTGGGCTGGACACCTGCGGTGACCCGCAGCAAAGGTGACCCGCTGCGGACAGGGCACAGCTGCCACCACCCGCAGGGCTGTGCCCTGCCGTCCTGAGCCCCCAGGGTACTCGGCCCTGCACCTTGGCATGGACGGAGCAGGGCCACGCAGGGCTCGAGCAGCACCATGCCCAGCATGCGGTGGCTGCAGGCACAGCCTGCTGGGGTCCCACTGCCCTCCGCTTGGCTCCCGCGCCGTCCCAAGGCTCCCCCAGGAGCCGGTTTCCTACCAGGGACCGTGGGAGGCAGCTCTCCACCTGCATACAGAAGGCTAATGGCTCCAGACCACTTATTATGCCACTCACTCTGGACCATTTTAGCTAAAATAAATGTCAACAGCCAAACTCTAAACACATCCAAGAGCAAAGAGACCCTGCAGGGAATCCACAAGCAAGCCAAAGGGATCTGCCACTTCCCTAGGGACAGAAATAAAGCCCGGGCGCAGGCCTGCAAAGAGAAACAAGCAGCAACAGAAAACATGGATTGGCTTTGGCTGTCACCTCCTCACCTGCAGCTTCCACATCTTTCCCAGCACTTGGCAGAGCCTCCCTCCACTTTCCAAACCATCTCCGAGCTGCAGCCGGTGCAACAGCCCTTCAGAGCAGCCTCCCGGTATAGAGCCCTGAACAGGATCCTGAAATGGCTCCAGACACAGATATGCTCCAACATCTTGCACGCCGAGCAGAGCAGCCAGCGGCTGGCAGGCAAACACACTGGGATGCCCCCAGCTCAGCAGGCAGCAGAGACCTCGCAGAAGCAGCAGCACTGCCCAGTGCTGATCCTGAAAGGAGCCAGGATCCTACAAGGAAAGCCTGTAACAGTGGGTATCACCAGCCTCGTGCCCCTTCCTACTCCTCTGATGAGGCCGAGCGCTCTTCTCATGTGGGAAAATCCTAACAACCCCAAATTCGGCCCACGCAGCTGTGCTCCTGGGGGAGAGAGCAGCCAGGGCCATTTCCAGCACTTACTTGCTCAGAGGCTGAGGGCCCTATCCTGAGTTGAAGGACTCTCTACTGCTGTCCAGAGCCAGGCACCACCTTTCTGTGCAAGTCTTTTGCCAGCTCTATGGGTCATTTCATCCCCGCAGAACACAAAGGACCCCCAGAGCAGTGCCTTGACAGGCAGAGCCACGTATCCCAGACTGGTACCAGAGTTTGGGGCTCCCACCTCGGGCCTGGGTGCTATGAGGGTGGCCACTCAGACTTTACAAACAGTTAAGTCATCAGCCTTCACATAGCGTCTGGTGCACCCCAGAAGCAGGCAGGCAGAACACCAGGGAGGAAAACAAACCAGAGCAGCTTAAAAATTACTGGAGCAGAAACGAGCTTCCTGCAGTCTCAGGAACATTCTGACTTGGTAGAAAGCCAGGCCAGGCCCAGGGGGAATTCACTGTAGAGCTCTCACACCCCTCAGGACAACCCCGAGGGAGCTAATCTGGCTGTGGCAGTCACTCAAACACACACGAGGGAAGCATCCTCTAAGAGCTCTGGCAGAGAAACCCGCTAGAAGAGACACTCCTCCACTCCCCAGCATCAAGCAGGCAGAGTCCAGGAGAGAAAATCCAATCCATGGGGGCTCAGGTCAGGCTCTGCACAAGGCCTCTGGAGGAGAAGGTGCAGCAGGAACCCCAGTGTGCAGATCTGGAGCTTGCACTGTGATACAGAGCGCAGCCCAGAAGGGTCAGGAGGTCCCACAAGGGACAGCAGGAAGGGCCATGCTGGCTCCCAGCTGCCTGCTACTCCAGCCCCTCCTATCACTCCAACTTTAGCACTTTCTATTAAAAAAATCTACCCATCAGGCTGCCTACGAATGTTCTGGCTGCATGTTAAACGAAGCCTTTTTCTATTTCCAGTGTGGAGATTAAACAATTTCTCTCTACAATAATCACTTCTGCTTTCAGCCAGCTTTGTGCTGGAGTCAGAGCTTGACCCCAAGTTTCTGTCTGCACAGCCAGATCATCTCTAATCTGGACTTGGTGCTACACAGAAGTAAGGAGAGCAAATGCAGCAAGCGAGGAACACTGTACTGATGAAAGGATGCACGTTTTCCTGCCACATCCGTCGCTGGCAGCTCCCCGGCCGGCCCAACGTGAGCTCAGACCTGCAGCTCCGCTCTGCGCAAGCAGCGGAACTCGTGCAGGAGGCAGCACAGCGGGTGCTCATGCCTGTGTGCAGCAGACTGCTGCTGAGCAGACCCCAGGGAGCTCCGCAAGGGAGCCCAAAACACGGCTAATTTTAGCATCTCCTATTACAAGGTGAAGCTCCCGCAGCTTCCAGGCAGCTGGCTGCGTCCCTAGAGGTTTCTGTCCTGCCTTCTCTGCGGCTCCAGCTCTCCTCCTTGCAAACTTTTCCTTTCCCATTTGCAGATATTTAAGGTGAGCGTGGATAAGCTCATTAAAGACAAAGACACTGATGTTCACTGAACCTATGAAAAGCAAATACAGCTCAGTAAATTCACAAACTGAAGCTGACTGCTGGCTGGGAGAAGAAAAGCATCACAAATGCTTATCCTGTTCCTAACTTACCCCGCAACCACCCACTCTTTGGCCACTGTCAGGACAAGATCCTGGAGAAAGAAGCCTTCAGTCCACCCTAACACAACTATTCTCCAACTCAAGCAGCTTGTATGCTGTCACCAGCCAAACTGGCTGTCCTGGCCCTAGGGCACGGCAGTCCCAGCTACTCAGCAAGAGTTTGAGCAGTTCTCTCATTACTTGTCATTCTCACTTAGACACTGGGAAATCAAATGACTTTCCCTCCCAATTAGCACTCTTTCATTATGCAAATAATGTCCTTTGATCTGCTCTTACTGTCACGGAGCTGATCTGGTTACATTTGTTTTAGTCCTCTTTGTGCTCCAGGAAGGCACCCAGTTCTAGGGGCTGGGACTTGGCCGCTGGCAGGGACTGGAGAGCTGCAGCTGACAGCTACCGCGAGCAGGAGGAAAACCACCCACTCACCAGCCCTAGGCACAAGCCTGAGCTAGGGCTGGGAAGCAGGAGCATGGCAGGAGGAGGAAGCAGGTCATCCTCGCTTGTCAGGCGAGCAGCAAAGACCGGGAGCAAACAACAGCTCCCTGTAGCCCTGCTCCGAGCTGGAGGACATCCTGCTCCCAGAACCTGCCTCTTGCAGCCCCCTCCACAGCAGGGAGCACAGCTCTAGGTACCAGGGGGCTGGCAAACACCTGCACTCAACCCAAGCAGAGACTGGACATACCACCTGCAATCTCCTGAGCTTGCATTACCTCTTGCATCAAGGTCTCATCGGCTGCTCAGTCCTCCTGCCCCAGGTGAGCCCCTCTACCATTGTGCAGGCACAGGGTACCCATCATCAGCTCTTATGGAAATGCTCCTCAGATCTAGGAGGGATGTTCTGCCTGTCTCAGACAGAAAACCATAACCAAGAGCAAAGCCCCAGTCCCAGTCACACCAGGACGGGTGACCCCAAAGCAGAGCACCCATCAGGACAGGCCTCACAAGGTATTGCCCATGTGCTTGGCCGAGTCCTGAACTCTACCTCCCTCCCCATACCCAGACAGCAGTCCCTGGTCTGCATCTCCAGCTTTACAGCACCTTATGGCCTTACAGTGCCTGGAGCTGAGCTCACGCGGCAGCACCAGGTCCCGCTGCGCCCCACGCCGCTCTGCCCGCCAGGGCCGGCTGCGACGGAGCATTCGGCAGAGCCACGACCCGGCTGCCTCGCTCCCATCGCTCGCACTGCCCATTCCTGGGCAAAGCCCGGCGGCAACGGGAGCGAGCCGGGGCTTGCAGGAGCCGCGAGCAGCGGCCTCCAGCTGAGGACCCATGCAGGGGACCACATGGCAGCGACACTGAAGAACCGCGCGAGGCTCTCCCTGCCCATCACCCGGTCCCACTGGGCCGGGCCACTGCCGAGCAGCCCCTGCTTGCCTGGGCTGCCCAGGCCGCGGGTGGCCCCGCTGTGAGCGCAGGCCCAGAGCTCACCCCGGCACGCGGAACGCAGCTCCCGCGGCGAGCGCGCAGCTCGGAAGCACATCCCACGCTGTTCGCAACACTCCTCTCTACTTCTGAGTATTTTAATTTGCAGGAATTGCCTGCTTTCATGTTCTGAAACCGTGTTTCTTTCTCCCTCTGATCTCCAATTTCGCATAGACACTGTCTCCTTTGATATGCCTTGTTCACATCAGTCTGATCAGGCAGCTCCATAATTGTTAGCGATTTTCAAAGAACTGGGATCCTTGTCTAATACTCAGAGTTGAGAATTCCTGCCTTTTTAAAAAGTTGTTCAAGCAAAATAGATTAATTGAATTTCTTTCTCCCCTTTGGGAATGGGATGCCTCCTGTTTTGCTGCCCACACGCAGGCTTTCATTTCTCCAGGAGCACACGGCCGCTGCTTGAGGTGGGAGAGGATTTGGGCAGGGAAGGGAGGAGGAAGGGGAGCTTGGGAGCCCCGGGGGGAGCTTGGGATGCCCCAGGGGAGAAGGGGAAGCTGCTCTGCCACCACATGCAGCACAAATCTCCCGATCTCAGCTGGCAGTGAAAGCTCACAGCGCTGCAGTCAATGGGCACCGTGCAGCCACAGGGGAGGTGGGACACGGCCGGGTCGGCCCAGAGCCAGTGGCTGTGCCCCACCGGTGTCCCCAGTCCCCCATCGCCAGTGCCACCCTCAGGTTGCCCCCCTGCCGCTGCAGCACACGGCAGCTGGCGCCTCCTCAGCGCGGCCCTGTGCTCCGGCCGCAGCCTGTAATCGGCTCAGAGGATTTATCCACTTGTTTCCCCTAAGTCCCCTTATTTACTCTTCCTTCCCTGCTGCCCAGCCAGGGATTTGCAGCGACTCGGCAGCGCGCGCAGCACCACGGGGGCACGGCCGGCGCACCTACCGACGGGGGAGAGCTCGGCCACGCTGCCGATGTAGGGCCCCTCGAGGAAGCGGGGCTCGCTGTCGTTGATGTCCTGCACCTTGATGATGAACTCCGACTCGGGCTCCAGCAGCCGGTCCGTCTGCCGGTCGCGCGCCTGCGCCCGCAGTGTGTAGAAGGTCTTCTGCTCCCGGTCCAGGCGCTCCGTGGCGTGGATGTCGCCCGTGATCTCGTCGATGAGGAAGATGGTGCCCGCACCCTCCCCGGAGATGGTGTACTTGATGGAGCCGTCACCTTCATCCGAGTCCGAGTGGATCTGTGGGAAAGAGGCAGAGGGTGGCAGCACCGGGGCTGGCGCATGGAGCCCTAGCCAGTGCCACTGCCACCTGCATCCCACACAGAGGGACAAACCCACCATGTCCAGGCCAGAGGTGCCACATGGGGCATCCCATGCCACTGGTGTCCCCACAGCACAAAAGGTCCCTCTGACCTGCCCGAGACCTCATGTGCTCACGACATGTCCTGCCAGGGGCCAATGGGTTCCAAACCTGCCCTCAGGATGGAAGCAGTCCCTGGGAAATGCTTCCATAGCCATTTCTCTTGCAGTTTCCCAGTTAACACAGCATTTGAAATCAGGGAAAGAAAGGGTAAATAGCAGCTCCCCATGGACAAGGAGCTGACTGGAAGCCAGCCCAGGCGTCCACTGATCATTTTATTGGTGGCATTAAACTGAGTTATGAGGTTTTCGCAATCCAGCCACTTATGAGAAATCTATTAACGGTAACTGGACAGGCTGAATGTGTTTGACAGAGCAGTGTGGTGCTAATTGGGACCATCCATAAGGGGACCAGCCCCGGAAAGGCTTCGTCAGCCGCCTTCGTTTGCTCTCCATGCTTTCTGCTTAGAATCAGCAAAGTTGCCAAAGGAAAAAAAAAAAAAAAAGGAAAAAAGTCCATTAATCGGCTAATGAAATATGAAAATGTTTATGGGCCATTCAATCTTCCAAACTGCCGTTCCATAATCCACCTTTCAGACACACAGCTCCACTGGCAAGAATTTATACCGGAGCTGCCTCTTTTTACGAGACCTTCATTATATTTGTCTTGTTAGATACAGTTTATGTATTTATTTCGGGAGCGGGGCGGGGGGAGCCCCCACACCAGCCAGCCCGATGCATTTTGCACCACGTTCCCCAGGGAAGCAGCCGTCACACGGAGACCCTGCGCTGCCCTCGTGCTGCTCTGCACTGCAGCCCTCAGCCTCGCTCTTGCTTCAGCAGGACGGGGCTCCCCATGAGGAAGGGGCAGCTGCTCTGCGCAACCTACAGACCCCTGTACGTCCCTAATGGTGACGAGGGTGAGCCTGGAGGCAGCCCCAGCGCCTCCCCAGGCCCCACGGGCTTGCGGCGCATCCTCCTTGCACGTTTGTTTGGAACCAAGGGCACTGGGAGCAGATACCAGCATCCCCGCAAACTGGAAAGCCAGGAAGAAAAATGGAGCCTAGGCTCAAGGGGACGCTGAGACTGATTTACAAGGGAAGATTAAAAGAGCTAAATCTGTGCTGCTCGGCTAAATAGCGGCTTCAGGGGGAGGGCAGCGTAACGAGCTACAGGCGTCTCGGGGATGCCACGGCGCGCTGGCCCGTCCGCCTCCTGGGGACGCCCCGCGCAGGGCGACGCGTGCGGCTCGTCAGCGAGACACTCCACCGTAGCGGCTCCGCACCGTGCGCCCCAGGGCACCCGGAGCACGCGACGGGACGGGGGTCCCGGTGCTTCCGCCCACACCACCCCGCTCCCGTCAGGAACAGGCCCACGGTGGCCAGTGCCTTCCAGGAGATGCAAGTCCTCCACCTGCTCAGTCTGTTAAACAGCAAAGTGCTTTCCTTGTCCTAAAGGGCTAAAACCAGGAATTTCACGAGGCTGTTAATTACTTCCCGCTAATTAAATCAAAATTAAATGTGAACAGAGGTGCATATTCCTTATTAAAACCGATTAAACAGAAAGCACCGATACACAAATAAAAAATGACTCTGGGGCTGAAAAAGAAAGCAAATCAAACAAAAACTAGCCCATAATAAAGACGCACTCTGTTTGCTCCAACTCATAAAGCCTGAGTTCATCAATTTTCTTTAAATATTAGCAACTTAATTAAATCTGCTTTTTTTCGCTTTAATCCTCTCTTCTATCTAAAATAGATCTGTCCACATGCAGAAGTTTGTAACTAGTGCTGACCCCATAATTCTATTTAAAAAAAAAACCAAAGAAATCCACATCAAACTGACAGCAGCCTCAGGGGAAATTACAGTTCAGAAGAAGGATTAGCTGGAGAGCCCAGATTTTATGGAAATGGTATTGGCTCTTGGAAGAGCACGTGGAGAGGTACGAGAGATGCCGCGGAGGGCAAGACCAGCCACTGCATTGGGAGCCCAGGACACTGGCAGGACGGTGCAGGATGCTGCAGACACCCCAGTCCAGGCTTGCACAGGATGGCTCAGCACCTCCGGCTCTGCTGCACCAGCGGGGAACATTCCCCACCAGCCTGACCTGCGGGGCTGGTGGTTCCTAGCCCTGGAGCTGTATTTACAGGGAATTGCTCTTGGTTATCCTTCCCGGCTGCTGACGCCGTGATTGTGGGGAAGGGACTCGCTGCAGGCACCTGCCTCGCTTCGGAGACAGCCTGTTGCTAAGCTACCTCCAGAGTGTGACGGGGTGGATGCTCCTGGCCACATCTCGGGGGAGCGCTGCATTAGCTGTAACTGCATCCAGCACCACTCAAGCACTGGCTGGAACGGGCACAAAGCACCACTGGAACCAGCCTAGGCCTTGGCCAACAACCCCTGCTTGAGCCTTCTCCAGGCTCGGACAACCCTGAGGCCCTTCAGGTACCACAGACTGAGAATTTTCTGAAGTGCCCTGTGCGGCCCAGGCCAGGATGCAGAAATGCCGCAACACCCGCCTCTGCCACAAGCAGGGACAGGATTTCCTTGTCATGCAGGAGCAAGACACCTGCTCTGCCACCACCTTCTGCGTGGAAGATTGGCAAAGAAACGGCTGCTGTTGTCTGGGGGGTCCAACAGAACCTGTCCCTACAAGCACAATCCTTGAAGGGCTATAAGGGATCTCAGAAGGTGGGATCAACCCAACCAAACCCCAGCAGAGACAGGGCTCCTGCTCTCCCCGCTCTTCCAGCTGCCCCGTGAGCAGCCTCCTTGCAGGCCCCTTACCCACCCACCCACCCTCTGCCACGGGTCCTTCACCGTGCAGGGACCCACCGAGGCCGCCTTACCTTCCCCACATACAGCGGCTCTGTGCCCGTGTACTCTTCCACCACGAAGAACTGGTTCCAGACCCAGCCGCGCTTCACTCTGCCCCCAGCCAGCGTGGGGTCCCCCGGCGGTGCCAGCTCCGGCCGCGCCAGCTCCGGCCCGCCCAGCTCCACGTGCACGGCCCAGGTCCCCGGCAGCGGCACAGCGCAGCACAGCAGCAGCACGGCCCAGGGGAAGCCCTGCAGACCCTCCGCCATCACACTCCGACAGGCTGCATGAACAGTAGATTTGGGACAGGCAACTGGCATTCTTTGGGGAGGAGGTGGAGGAAAGTCCACACCAGCAGCGTGGGGCTCACTGGTCCATGCAGAGCATCCCCATCCTACTGCGCTTCACGTCCTGCTGCTGCAGCACTCCCATCCTGACAGGCCAGAGGTCCATTTGTGACAAGGGCTGCCCGAGCCCTCGGCCGCTAGTGCAGAAGTGGTCGGTGCCAGTGTCTCATGGGCTGCACCCAGGTCTCCAGGGCAGAGTCCGCAGCTGGCATGTCCCAGGAGCAGGCTGCACCGCTCTGCTCAGAGCAGGTCGCAGCCCAGCGCCCGACCAGGCTCACTCGAGAGGCGAGGGGCAGCTCTTGTGCGCAGCACTTTGCAGCGGTGCTAGCGGGGTGAGCCGTGGGGGCTGCTGCTCGCCCGTCCCGTGGCGGCCACACACTCCCAGGCAAGGGGTCCAGCAGCCCGGGGCCTGCAGCACTCACACTCGTGATGTCCGGCTTTGGTGGGGGGATATCCTGGCGCCTGGCGAAGATCCCTTGCCCATCCAATGCCTGTCACGGCCATTCTCCAACGGTTCATGTGGGCCGGCGTAAGGCAGCTGGCAGCATCTCCAGGAGCCTAGAAAAGACCAAGACATCAGTGGTGGTGCAAGAGGCAGCTCCTTATACCCAGCGCTGCCCCATGCCAGAGCCCAGCCCATGGTGTGGCCAAAGCCGGGGACACCAGCAGGAGGGCAGCAAGCCCACTCCAAGCTCTCACCGCTTTGGTGGTTCATGCTCTAGCAGGACAAGGTGAGCAGCAGAGCTCCAGCACTGGCACGTGCTGGAGCTCTGTCCCGGTGCAGAGGGAGCACCCATCACGCTGCAGCTGGGCATGGGGGCCATGCTCCACACCACGAGCCCACAGTCGCCACTGCCCGGGTGCTGCCGGCACCGTGCCCAGGCATGGGCAAGGATCCCTCCAGGAGACACCGGCACCAGCAGCAGGAGCTGCCGGCTCTCCATCACGGACCCAGTCTCTTTCCTGGCATCTCACTCCTGTGGCCCTGGGCTAAAGGAGAAGCTCAAGGAGTCGCTGCTTGGCTAAACTTGAGGTCAAAGTATTTTGCTGAAAGGATCTAGACTGAGTTTCAAGGCAACCTGGAGCAATGAGGGAACCGCGAAACCTGTAGCCAGGGATAGGCTGCATTCAGCACACAACTGGCGAGCCCAAGGGGTGGGACAGGCACCCAGTGTCACCCTCCCACACACACAGCAGCACTCAGTGTTGCCACCAGAGCAGACACCAACGCTCACCCTCAAGTTTCATCACACACACAGCTGAGAGCATCCAAGCACCAGCACTCTATTTCTCACTATTTGTGCCTCATTTGGGTGTGCACATACCAGGTCTCACGCATGCTGTCTTCCATGGACACTCATGCCAGCTCACACGTGCAAGCACTCTGAGACGCGCCGGGGCTGCGGCACCCTGTGCCAGGAGCTGCAGTGCCAAGGCACCAGCCTCCCCCACCCACGGGACATTCAACACAGCCAAAACGGGCTGTCGTTATTAAGATGGCTCCCCCAAACATACAAGGCTGTTGTAAATGAAAAATAAAACTCTTCCTGCCGTCAGGCCTCCCTGTGCACAAGCAATTCTCACCACTGCTGCAACGGGACCAGGTGCTCTTGCCAACCTGGCAAGAATGCCTGAAATCAAACAGCATGAAATACTAAACACAGGAGACTGCTTTCAGAGGGGTGAGACAGGCTGCAGAGGGGCAATGTGGCCTGGCTTGTTCCCCGTCCCAAGGATTCACTGGCTAAAGCAGCTGCACCCTTCATCGACCAAACTCCTATGGGCAAAAGGGCAAAGGAGCAGAGGCTGCCTCACCTGCAGCAGCTCTGTTACAAACTGCTTTGCCTCACACACTGATACACAGCAGATACACACAAAATACTGAGCTCTGCTGCCATAGTCAGCATCTCTTCAATTTCTCACATTGGAAGGAATTGTGGCTATTTTGGAAGGAGTCTCCTAGACAGCAGGAGGTGCCGATAAACTGGCCAGCAGAAGCCATGTGCCAAAGGAAAGCTCCAGGCCAACACGTGGGGGAGACTAAGTGTGGGACAAAGAGCCCACCCGAGCTCACGTGGATCCAGAGGAGCATCTTTCCTCCCTTTGCTCACTTTGCAACCACCGCCTCTAGACGAGTACAAAGTCCCTGTGCAAGGGGACTGTACCTGCTAAATGCAACTGCCAGAAACAGAAATTAGCCAACAGTCCCTTCATGCATGTTCTCGAGGACCACCACACAAGCCTTGGGGAGGCTGTCATCAGCTGCAGAAGCCTCCTCGTGTCACCCCAAGGCCCACCTCCTGCCACCCCACCACTCGCTGCCCCCCTGCCACCCCTGCCGTGCTGGTCCAAGGCCCCACCACCACCAAGCAGAGCAGCTCTGCAGCCAGCTCTGCTCCACAGGGAGGCAATGGGGAGGCCAATGCAGAGACACAGGTGCAGGGGCCAGAGGCAGCAGGGAGGTAGCTGTGCAGAGCCCCAGCTGCCCCCGGTGCATCAACCTGGCAGGGGGCATCAACAGCAGCTCTACGAGGGCAGCAAGAACTTCCCTGGCTCCACGTGGCAACACCAAGCATCCAACTCAGCAGCACCCACAGCAAGATGCTGAGTCTACTCCTCAGCGTGCAGAGAGCTGCCCCACTGTGTGCAGGGATGGCACCCATAGTTATCCAGAACCCCACACCATGCCCTTCTGCTCAGTCTCATCAGAATTACAGTGTACAAACCAAGGCAACTGCATCCAAAATGCTGTCAATAAACCACTAAGTGACACTTTAAATGCAACCGCCCAAGGAAGGCGGGGAGCCCACGAGGGCAGAGGCCGGGCTGGCCGTGCCGGAGCGGCGCCGTGCCCGGCGCCACGGCCCTGCCCGCGGTTCCCAAGGCAACTTGCTCGGCCCCGCTGCACGCAGGCGCTGCCGAGCGGGAGAGCCCCGCGGCGCGCGCAGGGCCGGGCTGCCGTTGCTGTGGGAACCACAACCCCTGTTTAGAGCCTCTGCCATGATGGTGCTTTTTGTACTTTACAGTGTATTCATCGCTATATCTGAACTAATGCCGTTTGCCGGCTGTCTCTCACCCTGCCAAAGTTCAGCACAATTTGGCTGAGCGGTTGCAGGCTCTCGCTGCAGGCAGGGAGGACAGCAGATCCCGCCGCCGCTCTCAGGTCCCAGTTTTAAAGTCCATCTACCTGGTCCTTGGCAGACATCAGTGCTCAGCTCATGTCCGCAACGGGGCTCAGTGCTGCAGTGTGGCTCTTCCCCAGCCTTAAGCCCTCTGCTTCTCTCTGCCAGGGGCTCATCCCCCAGCAGCAGCCAGAGCTGCCGCTGGGCAATGCACTCGCCTCCCCTGGGGGCTGTGGCATCGGAGCCATTAGGGGACACGTGCGCCCAGCCTCCTGCTTGCCCTGTGCAGAGCCTGCACGTGCCACAGCATTGGGGGCCACCCAGAGGGCCCAACACACAGGCCAGGACTAGCCCAGCATCGTGAGCAACGTCAGCTCACCCTCGGTTTTCACTCCCCACATCACTAAGGACTCTTCCCGAGCAGCCCACTGTGCCACGTCCCTGCCACGCAAGTGGGACCACTGCACTGGTAGCGGGAGCTGCTGCGGTGCCGGAGCTCGGAGGAGGGCACCGGAGCCGCGATGCCGGGCGCTGGGCTCCTTCCCGGCGCTGCCGCCCCGCTGCTCCGTCCCCACTGCCACGCGCGGGCGCCGCGCGCGCCCCTCCTCCCGGCAGCCCACGCGGCTCGCCGTGCTTGGCACAGCCATACTGTACATCATGTTGACAGTAGAAATTACATCCTGAGCTTATGTTTTACACTCTGCTCTGTCAGAACTCACCGCAGCCCAGTGATCAGGACAAATTGAATAGCATCCCGTCCGTGTCAATATTTATTTCATTTCACAAATGCAGCCCGGTGTGGAGGAGCGCGGGCGGGGGGACACAGGCAGGCGGCAGCACCCGGCAGAGGCACCAGCAGATGCAGCTCAACCCGGCACCTCCGCGCTGCAGCACTGCCCAGCCAGATGCTGGCCCCAGAGTTGGGCGGCAGCGCCCACCACCCAGGCAGCCAAGGCCTTCCCGAATGAAGATGCCTGGGTGCAGCCCCTCAAACACAAGACAGGCTCCCGGGAGCTCAGCTTTTCCTTTCCGCACCCAGCTGAGCTGCTGCAGAGCAGGTGGAGAAGCACCAGGGAGACACAAGAGGGAGATGGAAGTTGCAGAGGCACATCTTGCTCCGCAGCCAAGGTGCTGCTTCCAGCAGGTCAGACAGCAGCTGCTCCAGGGATGGCCTAGGGCAGGGGTTGGACACACTAAAGCTCCTCCAGGCTGCCCAGCAATGGCCAAAATGTGCCCCAGCACTGGAGCCAACCAGCTGCACAGCTCCCTGCCAGAGCGGCTGCATCGCCCCCAAAGAGGCCACAGCCTTCATGACCCAAGCGTGTCCAGAGGGTCGGCCTCGGGCAGCTCTTCCACCACGACTGGCAGCAGGGACAGCAGCGACGAGGGAGCCCAGCACAGGAGCAGCCCCATCCACACACAGCATGTTTCAGTCCCGAGGAAGCAGCTGAGCCCACATGCAGGCACCAAACAGCAGCTCTGTGGCCTCACTAGTGCCAGCTCAGCCCTAAACATGTGCCTGCCCCAAGGGGCCCTGAAGAGACCTCCCTGCACAGGCAGCAGTGCCAAAAAGCCTGCAACTGTCTCACCAAATTCTTCCTTGGTGCCACCTGCAATGCAGCACACAGTGTATAGCTACATCCTCTAAAACAGGACTCAAATCCACTTAATGCTTCCCTTCCTGGGGAAAGGAGCGGTCTGGCTACACAGACACTTCCACTATCTGCTGTATGGAGGCGATACAAGCAAGGCTGCTGCAAAGTTTTAAGATGGTTCATAATCTCCAGGCCTAGGGCTAAGTCATGAAATCAAGCTCTCTGGAGCTCACTTTCTCTGCTCGATATTGTAAGACAAGACAATGCAAACAGACTTTTTTCCTTTATGAACTGCTCCTCAAAATCTAGAGGAGAGAAAGGTGGTGGTTTTGGCAGACATGAGCCCCTGTCAGCTCCAGACTGGGGCTCACCACAAGAAATACCCATTACACAAGTGTCCAGTACACACTGCTCTGACAGCACATGCCAGCAAGGCTCTGACCCAGGACCGCTGCATCCTGGACCACTGCACTCTCCCCCCAGGTCCATATCTGCACACAGCTTCTTTACAGCACCAAGCGGCAAAGCTTCCCACCTGGCTTGGACAACGGAGTATCCAGGGTAGTCTCCAGCTCCAGGCAGCTGCCCTACCAGGAGGGTTTACTGCTCTAAACACTGGGACCACACCACAGCCCAGGCACTGATCCAGTTCCTTCGGCACCACAACGGCACCGCAGCGGCACGTGCTCTCCACCAAAAAGCCCCTTCAGCCACAGTACATCTCCATGCATGGCAATTCTGCAAGGCACATGTGAGCAGGCTTTGCCCTTGCTAGTGCTCATCAAGAGTGGTTACTACCACATCCATACACAGCAAGGGCCCATCACATGGCAGATCCCATCAGTCATGTTGCACTTAAGGCCCAGTCTTCTTGAAATCCTAAGCTGGATGAAGCATCAGAATAATGTGGTGCCGTGGAGAACTGTAGCCTAGAAAAGCCCCATGAGCTCTGTAGCCCCATAGCAGCCCTCTGCTAACATGCATTCATGCAGAAAACAGTTTTACTGTCTTTCAAAAAAAGGAACATATTTTACCAAACAAGTGACAGACATGGTTGCAGATATTGGTCTATATGACACATATCATCACAGCATACACAAATACTGGAGAAGTGGCCAATGGATTCAGAACTGCAGATTTTGAAAGAAAATATTTAAATGACTTATTTTTCACCTATGCACGAAAGGCCTTTGTAACCACAGCTACCAGATGAACATATTCCAAGTGCACGTCCAGACAGTGCAAAGCAATGCTAGATAGTAATCTGCCTTTCAGCAAGTCTTCTGCCCTGATCCAAGCCACGCATCACAGGGAGATAATGATAAATTGAAGTTTTCTCACTAATGTCACCCTAACCCCAGCTTTAATAACAGGGCAAGAAGCCCATTGTACTTACTGAAAGTTTAATCTTGCTTGTCCTTGAAGTAGATATCTAGGCTTCCTCTTTCTTCTTTCTTGGAATTATTCTCTCAGCAGGGAACTTCCTCTTCTGCTTTCCTTCTCAGATGAACTTGCACACAGCTCAGGTAAAGCTGTTTTTCCAGAGGAATTTCTACCTACATGATGCTCAGGTCTGTATGACTAAACATCCATTTTCTCCCTGTACATTGCTTTAAGTTTAACTATTTCCCCTTTGATGCTGCCTTGAGAAATTCTCATAGAAGGGATGCAGCAACTGTCAGAGCCAGAGCTATTCACAGCCTTTTCATTTCTCATGCTCAGTCACATTCTGCTATCAGACACACTGGGAGGAACAATGTTTGTTAAAGCTCTTGCACAAGCATTGTTTAGAAAAGTATTTTCAAAGTTCAGGTTTTTCTCCTCCAAATCTACTTTGGTCCAAGATTCAAAGAAATATTAATTGCAAAGAAAATCTCAAAGCCTGCCTTGGGGAGGGTTTTACAGCCATAACGGTCTCGCTCTGCAGCAATTCTTTTCCAAATATGGAATTTTCATGCCTTGTCTACGTGAATACAATGCTTTAATTTGCCTTTAAAAACAAACTGAGAGGAGGTGAAAGTGAAGACAGCTTCCTGTGATTCCCGGCACATCCACGATCCCCTCTGCCCAGGCCCTCCTGCAAACCCAGGGGGTGGCAGGGAGCCCGGCCATGCACCGCGCTGGGGCACGGCAGGGAAGCGGCGCTCACATCCTCACCGGCACCGCAGCCGTCGGGAGCGCGACCGGATGGGCAGCGTGGCCAGGTCCCTCGGAGCCAAGCCTGGGTGCTCAGACCAGCGTTCAGACAAGAGGGACACGGAGCCAGTGCCCACCTTGCACGTCCTGCTGCACCAATGCATGGTGGGGCTTGCCGTCTACCCAAGCAAAACAGGGCTGATCCCAAAGGACAACTCAAGGAATCACAGGACACTCGCTCCTTTCTTCTGCACCTGGGAAACGGCCTGAACTTTTTTTTTTTTTTTTAATAAAAAAAGCACCACCAAGATCAGACAGGGCCTGGCTACACTTTGCTTTGCACAGTAAAGCCACCAATCGCCCAGCACTGCAAACACCAGCACCCCCTGACAGCTCCATCAGAGAGGGGACCAACAGCAGAGCTGCTGCAGCTCTGGATCCTGCCCAGTCTTTAACAGAGGCAGCAGAAGAATCAAAGTTCTCAGTGGCTGGGGGCGGAAAGGAAAATTGCCATGAGCCCCAAACTAGCATAAAATGTGAAAGGAAAAGCAAGTGACAAGTACAATTGTGACCTGACAGAGTGCCAAGAGGCCTTATGTTGGAGGCAAAAATCCGTAAGCAACAGGAGGCTATCTTAGCCAAGGGTATTGCCAGAAACTTCAGCATGGCTGGGCTGAGACGGAGAACTGCCTAAACAGAGCTCAGGCTCAGGGCACGTCAGCAAATTTAGGATTTAGACAGAAAGCTACATCCAAATAGCTGCATCCGAATCCTCACACACACCCTGCCCAGTCAGGAATTGCATCCCAACATCTTCACATCTTGACACACCTCTACTTCATGAAGAGCCAGAAACACTGGAGCAGGTGAGAGGATCCACCAGCCTCCAACCCCACCAGGGCTGGTTCCAGGGCACAGCCCCAGCTCCCCTGCTCGCTGCGGGGCAGGGTGTCCTCTGCCAGTGTCACCACATTCCCACCCACTGTGGCTTCCTCAGCCCTGGGAACCCGCAGAAGGCACCAGCAGACAGGCACAAATGCTGCAGTGCCTCAGATAGGGCAAGGAAAGCAACGCTGGCACAGCCAGGCCAGGCAAGTATCTGCAAGGAGTTAAAGGACAGATTAAAGTAAAAAGCAAAAAGGAATTCTTGCTCCTTGACAAATGTCGAGGGAATTGGGTTCGTTTAATCAAATGTTTGGCAGATATATGAATTATTTACCATTCAATATTGTGTAGTTAAATGGAAAATTGAAGACGTTCACAGCTTTCTTGTCTGCAATTTTCCACCTCCCATGAAAGTCTCCCCAAATTTCTACAGAGAATAACAAGTGGTTACTGCTAAGCCAGAAGGGTTCAAAGCTGCTTCCCTCAGTCTACTGCTCAGATCTCAAGGTCAGGATCACACTCAGTCCTCTGGTTTAAATATTATGGCAGGTACACGCCACTCCTGTGGAGGTCTTGCTGCTACTCACTCTTCTTCCCTATACATTTTAATGCTCTTGGCAATTTTGTTCCTGGAAATGGCTCAGTCCTGATGACAGGAGACGTGGCCTCTCCTTCTAGCATGCAGGATGCCAGGGGACGTCCCTTCCTATGGCAGCACTGTCACACTGAGAAGAGACCAAGTCAGCAGAAGGTCAGGCATGCTGAAGAGCAAGGCCACAAGGAGGCCCGGACCAGGCTCAGCAGGAAGGTCATGGGCCTGACACCAGTGAAGAGCAGGAGCCACCCAGGGCTCCTGCCTGCAGCTCTGCTCTGCAACAGGACGATGAAGCCCAGAGCTGTCCCGAGCAGGAGCAAGGACCACTCTGCTGCTGGCACCTCTGACTGAAAGCAGCCTATGGAGATGCAAGTCCACAAGCTGCTATCCACCTGAGAACAAGCTCTGCAGCAGGAACAGCCATCAGAAAGGTACGAAAATGGGTGCAATTAGCTCCCTTAATGGCAATTTCAGCCTAATCTTCCACACTTAAGAAAAGTCTTTCAATGTTTTCTTATTTTCAGAGGAGCTCATTAACTAAGAACCTTAAACAAGATGAGAAACCAGATAGGAAAATTAGTTCTGCAATGATATCCTGCCAAAAATCTGGAGCTCTACACCAGGCTGGACCTGTCCCTGTAGCATCAACACCAAACTTCTGAGCGGTGCCATCCTGCCTCAAGGTCTTTGATAGGCAAAAAGAGGAGGCTGCCATCCCAAGTCTTCCTGCTCTCTGAAGAGCAGCCACGCAGGGGAAAGGAAGGTATCTCAGTACCATAGAAACAGGGCCAGTCCTGAAGGATGTTCTTCAGAACAAGCAGGAGAGCTGCAACAGCCACAGGGGCTCAGGATGGTCACCCGGGGAGAGGCTCCTTCAAAGCAAAGTCCGTCTCCCTCTCAGCCAGCACAGCCAGAGGACCTTGACCCTCTTGTTGTGCCAAAGATCTACAAACTGGAGCAGAAGCACTGAGTCTCCAAGCAGGTGGCTCTTGCAGCGCTCCGCTTGCTGAGGAGCTCTACACAAAGGCTTTCCCCAGCCCACAACAGGCTGAAAAATCACCATCTCCTTGTCAGCAACTTGCAGACAGACAACGGCCATAGACTAAATTATGCATTCAATAATTAATGATAGATGTATTATTTATTTGGAATCATTTGCTTCATTCAACTAATTACCACCCCCACAACTAGCACCTGATGATGCACACCCCTTGGGTCCAGGGAGCCGGCCTGTCCGGAGCAGCACGTGCCTCAGTGGCCGGCAGCGCAGCCCAGCTACACAAGCACGTTCCACCTCACCAGGAAGCGCTCACCAGCTCTGACCGGGCTGTTTGCTGCCCTGCAGGAGCCAGAGCAGGGGAAAACCCGGGGCAAGGCTGGTGCCGGGCACGCTGAGCACTGCCTGGGGCCTGGGAGCTTCTGAATCCACAATTGCCCCCACAGGCTGACTGGATGGGCTGGGAAGCACTGGGAGACTGTGCCAAAGCCACCTCAGCTTCTGACCCCATCAAGCAGCGCTTGCTGATGCTGCAAAAGCCCAGAGCAGAGAGCCCACGTGAGACCAGCCTCCCCAGGCAGACTCCAGCACCCCTGCCTTGCCATGGCCTGGCTGGTTCATCCCTATCCCTGGACGCAGCACTGAGGCTGCATGGTCAAAAGCCAAGGGGGAGTGAAGCAGGAGTCAGATCCCTTCCCCAGAGCAACCAGTCCCGCAGGCGCGAGAGGCCAGGCAGGCCACAGAGTCACCACGTGTGGCTGTGCTACAGGCAACAACTCACGCTGACGCCAAGCGAGAAGCTTTTAGTATCCTGTCTGATAGGATCAAATTTTTATATCCTCCCATGCCCGATAAACTCTGCTCAGAAAGAACAAGAGGGGAAGTAAAAGCCTCAATAAACATGGGAAAAGCAGGGAGCTTGCACCGACTCCCAGCCCAGCACAGCTCCTGGATAATCTAGGCAATAGTTTATTTTTCTCTCCAGTATCATTTTCCCAGCTTGATCTCCACTGTCGCAGTATGATGGTTTCACCCCATTAGCCTTGCTTAAAAAAGTGATCCCAGGACTGCGAGTGTTATTGCCCACATAAATCAGGAGGCTTTGAATACGGAGCACCTTTAAATAAACAGCTGATGGAAGTGAAGTTCCGGGATCATTATTAATAGCTTTTCATTTCTGTGTCCGCTGTGCTGTGACATTCTTTCCCAGCAGAAAGCCTCCGCTTCCTATCCCCAGCACATCTGATCCCATGAGTCCTCCAGTCAGGATGAATGACTGTACCTTTGTGTTAATTGCATAGCCTGTTCCACAAACTGAATACTAATATTAACTAGCAGGAGGAGGACAGCCAGCAGAGCAGGCACCGAGGGACAGCGCAGCAGCCCCGCACCCCTCGCTGCTCCCGGGAAGGCAGGGCCAGGGGACTCCGCATGGCACAAGAGGCCGGCGCGTGGCCCTGGCTGCATCGGGCGCACACCGGGGACTCCGGCCCCGCCACCCCTGCAGCTCTGCACCTCCGAACAAGCCTTCTCCTGGCCTAGTCCAAAGGCACACAGGGCACTCCAGGACAGCCTGGGTGTTACCTGGCCAGACCCAGCTCCTTCTAAAAAGCACACCGGGCCTGGGGATGACTCCCTCTCCACTGCCACGGCAGCGAGGAGCTCTCCCGGGAGCTGCAAGCAACCAGAGCAGGCACAGGCAGAGCCCAAGGGCAGCAGCAGCAGAGGATGGCAGATTTCCCCTTCCTCTCTGCCACGGGGGTGGGCCAGGACCAGGGACCTCGCAAAGAGGGACCTTGTCCACCTGGCTGGCAGCAGCCTGCTCTGCTGTCCCCTCCAGGACACACGTGCTCCTGGGCTGTATTCCCACAGCCCTTGTGCCTGGCACCAAGACGAGCTGCCGATGCTGCTGTGTCAGCAAAGGACATCATCCCCATCATCCCTGCCCTGTGCTTCACAAGAGAGGCCAAGTCTCTCCCTGTAAAGGGTCTTCAGGCTGCCCAAGCCCCTTTGCCCAGAGGGAGGAGGCAGCAATCACTGCGGCTGCCAGTCCCAACACAGTCACCAACGTGAGCATGAGCAAAGGGATGAGGCCGGCATGGGCTTGGTGTTGCCTACTCCATCCTCCCGCCTTGACTGCCCAGAGGCGAGGACCAGGGCTCCTGCTGCAACACTGCCACGTGCACCAACTCCAGTCTTAACGTCTCTAAGGGTTGCACACACAGTTCAAGCTGTCCAAGAACACACAGGCGAGCAAAAGCACCAGGATGACCTGTTGCTTCAGTGACCTCTGCTGAGAGCAAATCAAAAGGGCTGGAGAAAGCAGCACACTCCCAAACAGGTGACTGCTTTTGGTTTTACTGCCTGCTGCTTGCTCTTTTCCAGATCCCGCTCTCAGCAAGGAGATTCAGGACACAAACACTGATACAGGCGTAGCAGAAGGCTCCCCTGACAGGAAGAACCAAAAACGACACCAGCAAGCAGGCGTCATAAAACCAGAGCATGGTTGGTCAAAGCTGAAAGAAACCACTAAAGACTGAGGGCATGTTTAAGAACTTTAAGAGAAAAAAAAAAAAGCCTTAAATTTGTCCAATTTCAGTGTCCTTCCCTAACCAGAGTCTGAATCTTGATATCTTGATGGATAAGCACAGCAGAGCCACATCCTTTTGCCAAATCAACAGGAACCACCTAAGTTTCTAGAAGCCATACACAGTCCCAGCCATCCCCTGCAAGGGACTCTAGCCACTCTGGCAGGAAAAAAGTAATAAAAAATATGCTTCATCCACCCTTCCACTGTTGTATTTGCAGACTGTGCACTAGCATCCAGTGGTCACACAGGACCTTTCAACAGAGGTAAAGAGCACATAGGCAAAATCAGATAGCGTCAGGACATTACTAGAAATGCTGCTCTCCCCTCACCAGGTTACAGCATCCCATTGAAGCATCAGTTCTCAGCAGAGGCCAAACCAATCACTGCAGAAAAGGAGAACGTTTCTGGAAGCACTGAGCACATGAATGCAGCAGATCAGAATGCAATCCCCCAGTGGCCTCAGTTTAATGTCACTGCCAAACCAAGAACACTGAGGAAGGGACTGTGTGGGAACACAGGTCATAAAAGAGATTAACCGGCCAATTCCTCAACAAGGCTTTGGCCTTTACTTCATCAGATAGCATTGTACTTTCACATCTGGCATTCCAGAATGGACACGAGGACACGGCCATGGGTCTTTGTACAAGTCACACCGCACAACTATGCCCCTTCCCTCTGCTGGTCCAGGCAACAGTGAGACTATGAGAACCTGCTCCCTCCAGCGCACAGGCTTTGAAGGGTCTTTCCTGGTATAGTTGCACAAAGCAGAGACCTTGGGGCCTTGTATGTAAGTTGTAATGTTATTATCAAAAGGAATACAGGGACATGGAGAGGTGAGAAGCAGCAAAACAGCCCAGGGAACAAAGAGAGAAAGAGAAACTAGAGTGGCAACTGGGAGGACAGAAAAGCAGATGGACAACGTGCATGCAAAAGAAGGGAGCCAGGGAGGGAGACGTGTACACGTGAGCAAGGCAGGCTGCATGGGGACACGTGAGTGCATGTGCACATTGCAGGGGTACACAGTCATTGCAGCTCTGAGCCCTTCAGACCCACTGCACACTTGCAGACTGGCACTGCTTTTGCAAGGTGCCTCCCCTGGAATCGTCACCAGACCATTGCCCCGTGGCACGTGCAGGATGGACAAGTCGCCCTGGCCAGCGCACAGCCCAGTGCTCGCCGTGTCGGTGCAGTGGATGCTGTCATCAGGAGCGCCCTCCCTTCCCCGAGGCAGCCCCATGCACGCAGGGGCTGCATGCACAGGCACTGCTGCCTGCCCATGTGCAAACACGACTTTCTCGGGCTTTGTCATCCTCACACGCTTCGTCCATTTGCATCCCGCTCTCTTTATCGCTACATCACAGACTCTGCCTGTCTCTTCTCTTTATTCCCTGGGCTGTTTCAGTTCTTCCTCCCTCTCCACAACCCTTTTAGTTTGTTTGACAACAATCAGATCACGCACAGAGGCCCAAAGTCCCTCGCGCGTGTCCGAGACAGAGCAGGGCTGTCCAAACCCAACAGCTCCAGCCCTGTGCAGCAATCCGGGGCGGCTCAGGGTTTCCAGCCCCCTTGTTCCAGGCACACCATGCAGCTTCCCGCACCTCTGTGCAGTTCCCAAGCCCCAGGGCTGCCAGCACCAGGGCAGGACAGGGCCAGAGCACAGCAGCAGTAGCCTGGAGTCAGCGGGGAGCACTGAAGGCAAAGATGCTCCCTCCTGTTCCTGCAAAACCCACTGCCCTCACTTGGGCATCCAAAGCCACTGTCCCCTGGTCAGACCCAGGCTGTGCCACATCTCACCAGACCTCACAGTGAGCTGGCACCAAACTCGCACCTGAATGTGCAACCACTGGCATTCAAAACAGAATAACGGATCAGAGCCACCTCGAAGCAGTGCCAATAGATGTCTAGACCAACCCTCTGAGAGACTCGGGACCAAGCCCAGTGCAACACTGGTTCCCAAGCACAGTAAAGACATCAGCTCATGAGACTGCTCTCCTGGTTTATATTTACAGGGACGCAGACAGACAAACCTCACAGACAGAGCATAAAGCCTTACAAATTAATCAAACACTTCACCCGCAGGCCAGAAAAGAAGGGAAAAAAAAAAGCTGTTGTTACTATTTCTAAATGTACTTTGGAGGCACCAGATAGCCCAGGGATGAGCCAGCTAGGGAGGGAGGTAGGTCTGAATCTCTGCATCACCTCTGAACCGGGATGAAAGCGCAAACTTGCCTTCCTGTGGGGCCAGGGCATCGTGGCAGCCCTGCCCCTGCCCACACGGCTGCAGGGAAGGCAAAGGCTTCCTGGCCTGGCACGCACGGTCTCCTCCGCTTCGTTCACCCCTGTTTCACTGCAGATCGTTTTGGGCAGCCAATGCTGTGCTTGGTACAAACAACATCCCTGGCCGCAGGGAGTCATGGCCACGGGCAGCGCAAGGAGCAGCACCAACCAGACTGGGCCTGTGCCCACGTCCTGCAGAGATGCTCAGAGGTGGCCACCGAGCAGCACGATCCCAGGTCACGTCTGCTCTTCCCAGCTCTGCAGTTGCACGGGGCTGAACTAATTTGCACAGCATGCAGCCTGCGCTGCAGAGCTTGTGTTCAGCACTCCTTGCAGAGCCAGGCACCCCAAAGAAGCACATGTGCAGCAAGAGGGGTCCTCAGGAGCCCCAACACTGGGCATCACAGCAGCTCAGCTAGGTGCTCTGCAGGGAGGAGAGCCAGTGCCCCAGCACTGCAGGCAGCTGCCACGCGCCTTGCGCAGTGCTCAGAGCCTCCTGGCCCTGTGCTGTGACTCTGCCCACCCCGGAGCAGGCCAGCACTCAGCTCCTCCAACCGCCATCACCTCTCTAGTCCACCTGAGCACAAGATCACACTGGACCCAAAGGCAGGTCAACCCTGGCTGACAACCCCAGCATCCTGCCTAGCCAGACACCAGTCCCCTGTTGCACCAACCAACCCCTGGCTTCTTCAGACACAGCTCACCCGTGTTCGCCTGCAGCCTCTACGCTCGCTCAGAACAAGCCTACTTGATGCCTCAAGCACTTTCTGGGAGCAAGGAAGGGCGCAGCAGCATGACCAGCACAGCCGACAGCCTTGAGACAGGGCCAGCACTGCACACTCAGCCCCAGCTCCCGCATGTCCTGGTTAGTGCATTGCCAGGCCCAGGCAAGGCAGAGCTGGGTGGTCCCCGGCCCCTTTCTCAGGTTGACCACGTCCCCAGCCACCCGGCCCACAGTCTGTGCGGGCTGCGGTGCCACCCCATGCACGCACACTGAGCACTCGCGGCACCGCTCCTGCCACTGCTCGAGCAGGGACACATCCAGGCCAGCTCTGGGCTCAACCCAAGGGCCCCGCACATGCAGCCACACAGAGGGGAAGGATTGGGAAGGACACAACCACATCTCTGCTCCAGTGCGACCCACTCAGCCACCGGCCAGCAGAGGAGCCCAGTTCTAATCTGGCCTCTCCCAGCATCTTTCAAATTAATTCGTTAATTGGCACACCAGCCAGCGCATACAAAAGGAGGATGCATGGCTCCCTCTGCCGGCACGCGGCCCGTGGAGGAGGCCCAGGGCCTCTCCCGCCTCCAAAAGCCACGAAGCAGCTGGAGCCCTGCTTGCTCCAGGCCTGTGGCACTGCAGGCTCGGGGCCAGGCACCGCACTGTGCGCTGCTGCGACAGGACAGACCCGGCAGCACCCGCCACAGGGCACCCACGTCCCCACGCAGGGAGCCTGTGCCCAGCAGGCAGGCCGCATCCCACCTTCAGACAGCACCATCAATACAGCTCTCATGGGCAAAGCATCATGATGCCCCAGGGAATTGTGCATGAGGGTTGCAGCAAAGTGGGATTTAAGCAACTTTCCAAAGTTTGAGCAGGCACACAACTTCCCAAGGACACCAGGGATGCTCAGCCATTCCTGTCTGCTGCATCTCGACAGCAAGCAGCCAGCCAAGCTCAATGCTAGCACATTCCAGCTCCTTTAAAAGCCCAGGGCCCTCAGCTGCTGACTGCACAATGGGGCAGCAGGTCCCTGCACACAGGCCATCGCGGGTGGCGACTCACCGCCCAGTTTCAGCAGCCCGAGGATATTGAAACCATCTCCAAATTACTCCAAAGTGGACCAGGGGGAAGTCCAGGGATCTGCAGGTGAGGGAAGCCCGGAGCTGGACAGTTCCTGTCCCGGACTCAACCATGATGGTGCATAGCAAACCACCCTCTCCCATTGGAACTGCAGGGAGCAGCTGGGGAGAGGAAGAGACACTTGGTGCCCAGGAACCACTTTGAACAACATAGATTATTGGAGAAACAGCGCCTGAGGGACTGGGGACTCCAGAAAGCAGCTGCTGCAGGAGCAGAGGGGGATAATCCCAGCACAGCAAGCACAAGGGAACAGGAGCAGAGCAGGGCATGCCTGTTTCCAGCACACACAGATGGAGCATTGCTTGCAAGGAACAGGCTTCCCACATCCATCCCATGCTGCAAGGGGGCTCCCAGCAGCCTTTCCACCCTGGAACAGTCAGTCAACAAAGGCTTCCACATCCGCAGAGTGACGAAGGCTCCATCTGCCCTCCCAAGTGTGGCCCACACAGGGGGCTTGCAGGCCTGTGGTCTGCAGGAGAGATCTCCCTCCATGGACCAGATCGCACTTCTCCTGCACTGGCTCTGTCTGCAGCCAAACCTGAGGAAAGCTCTGGCTCACCAACACACCACATTCGTTCTTGCAGCTGCTTTTTCCCAGTCTTGCTCATCCTTGCTTCACAGGGTGCACATACCTTTCCCCCAGCAATATAGCTCCCCCATCACAGCCTGCCCATGCCTGGAAGCTCTTCTCCAGAAAAGAGCTTAATGGTTTTGAGGCACCTCTTATTGCTCAGGACATTTCCCACCATTGGCCACAGAGGTTTCTCGCCATTAACAGCTTCAGGTGAGCTGAGGACCTCAAGCTTGAAGTCAACAGGTGTCGTTAATGCCACCAGCTGCAGCTAATAAGGGTGGAATTAACAGAACCCTCCAGAAGAAGCAAAGGTGAAGGAGGTGATGCCAGCGAGGGATCCCAGTGCCTTGTCCCTGCTCTCTCCTTGGGGTGCTGCAGGAGCAGGGATGAGTGAAAGAGGTGCCAGCAGGCAGGGGCTGCACAAGCAGCTCTGCTTTGCAGCTCCCTACCGGGATCCTGCCCAGCAAGCCAGCTCACACGGGCGCATGGCCTCGCTGCGCGGGGTCCCCTTGGCCCCGTGACACACAGCTGTCTTGGCACGCTCCTCCTTCCCAGGCGGGAGCAGGACCCTCCTGGGCTGCACGGGCAGCTCCTGCACCGGTGCCCGTGGGAGGCAGCGCAGACCCGCACGGCTCAGCGCGGGGCAGCAGCCAGCACGGCCCCTCGCTCCCCTCGCCAGCCGGGGGGCAAACGCGGCGCGCGAGGCAGCGGCCGCGGCGCGCGGGAGGTTGTCTGCGCAGCAGACCCTGCGCTCCAGTTTGATAGCGGTGCTAATAGGCACTTTGCCCGGAGTATCAGCTCTGCCGCATGCGAGCTCAGCCACGGATCTCCTGTAAGTGATGGCAAATTAGGAGGTGCAGCACCGAGCAGAGTCTGGAGCCAGCGAGATCCGTAGGGCTGGTTTCTCCGGGAGCTGGAAGGGTGAGGGGGGCAGCGCAGGGTTGCAGCAGGGGTGCATGGAGAGCACAAATTCCACAGTGGGGCAGGACCTGGATTCTGGCAGGGTTGGCCTGTGATGGCCCTTCACGGGGCAGCAAGGGATCAGAGTAGCAGCCCTGCAGGGAAAAAGACCCTCCACTTCCACAAGAAAAGAGATCTGACACCCTCCGCAGGGGTCCCAGATGGCTTTATGGGATTAGGGAGGCAGAGCCTGCTGCAGCAGATTTCCTCCTCTGCTGCTCAGGCTTTTCTTGCACAGGAATATTTCCAATGAGTGTTTTCAGCGCAGGGACTGGGCAGCGGCTGGGAAGGTAATGGGGGCAGGAAGCTTTGGGGCTTGCAGATGTCCCCGGGCTCGACCCACATGAGCACCCTGAGCCAGCGCTGAGCCACCAGTCACCTTCCCCGAGAGGGCCATGCAAAACCCACGCACCACAGCAAAGGGCAAGAGGCAACACTGAAGGAGTCACCGAGCCAAAGGCAAAATCTGGGCTAGACTCTGTAAAGAGGGCTGCAAACAACAAAAACAAAAATCACTGGAAAGTGCTATATTTCTGCAAACTTTGCAAATAATAAAAAATCCAGAACAGTGACCCTGGGGAAAGGATCCTGCAGTGGCTGTGGGCAGCATCGAAGGCCCCCACTGCTGCCTCTGCCACGGCTCTCCTAGCAGAAAGCAACACAGCGGCCCCAGCCCTGGCTGCAGAAGGGCTGAGCACGGGTGGGCGGCCGTGCCCGCGGGCCGGCTCCCCACGCACCTTGGCGCACAGCAGCACGTGGCACCTCAGGCCCAGACCGAGACAGGGATGCAGCAGGGTGCGGGGACGGGGCTTCCCAAACCCACGGACCAGGGATGGAGCCTCCAAACACCCCAGCGGCTGCACGCGAGGGATGAGCCCGGTGCTACCACCACGAGCCCAGGGTGCAGCCATCGCCCGAGGACAGGGACACCCTGCAGCCAGGGGGATGCACTGGCAGGTGCTGAGGGCGCAGTGCAGGACGCCCTCCGCTTTGAGCAACCCCTCCGGTCGCAACCCCTGCCCACGAGGAAACGCCGTGCGCAGACGGTGGCAGAACGAACGGGGGCAGAGACGAGGCAGCTCCAGCAGATACCCGGTGCTGCGTGGCACATCCAGCCGTGGCTGCAGGAGAACAGCCCTGCTGCTCCTGCCAGCACAGGAGCCTTCCCCAGCACCACGCAGCTGGTGCATTTAAACATGACTTTTTACTATTTGCAAAATTTGAAAAAGGACTCCTGCTGGGACTCACACCCACCTCGTGTTTACACGTTAATCCCCTGCCGAGAACTGCTATTCCATGTAAACCTGAACATACTTGAGCAACCGCATGGTTACAGATAACACTCACACACGCTTGTATTCATACACACAAACCCCGTTTAGGGACTTGATGCAGAGGGAAGGGAAGCATGACCAAACCATTTCTTTTTCAAACTGTTTTTCATTACTCCTCAAATGTGGGCTTTCAAAATAAATAAATATTTGAAAATTATGTAATTATATTTTAAAGGATTAATAGATCAAATCCCACCTAAAGTTCTTTTTTTAAAAAAAAAAAAGAAAAGCTTCCAAGAACCATCTAATCCTTCCAAGAAAATAAAGTCCATGGGGAGTAACGGGGGTTTCAAACAAACATTTGCTGACATTATTTGTAAGCAAAATTTACTACTATGGGCTAGTGCTTACAAACACGAAAGTAAAATTGACTAGGAAAAAGGCCTGCCAGCCCAATATCATTGTCAAAGTACAAAACAGCAAAAAGCTAATAAGACAACGTCCATGGTAAACAGCACATTAGGACTCCATTCTGAGAACACTCAGGAGCAAGGAGCTATGAATGTTTAAAATATGATATCGCATTTTAAATATGAAAATATATTTTTAAGAGAAACGGGAGAAAAGGGATTTTATATTCCTTTTCACCTCAAAACAACCTTTTATTTTTTGGAGGGGAGGTTCTTTTGAAGCAGTTTTAAAATTGATCTTGTTTTAGTAGTCATGTCTATGTCCGGCGTATGAAATCCCCAAGCCATATTAGAAAGTGCCAATGCACCAAAAAGCAAAGGGCATTTCTGGGGGCAGAAACTAAGCTGGTTCTTTTCACCTATAAAACAGCACATATTTTTTCTTCTGCAACCCACCAATTTCAAATTCGAACTATTCAGCACTCAGCATTTGCTCCAAGGAGCAGGTGCCACTCGCTCGGGCTCCCACCTTGCTGAAGCAGCAGTGTGCAGTGCCCGGTCAGTGCAGCAACTGGGCCAGACTGCAGCCAGCCCTGCCAGGGCCCTGTTGGCATTCCCAGGATTTCATCTATGGGCACCAGAGCTGCCCTTTGGCCCTGGGCACAAACACAGTGTTCACCCAGGGACTCCATCTCCTGGTCCCATTTTCCCAAATCCCAAAGCCAGAGGGGCAGCTTATTTTCAGCATTTGAAAAGCCGTGTATTGGGATCACGATCTCCAGCCATGGTGTTTGCTGCATGTTACCCAGTGGCTTGAAAGAGGTGGGAGAGCATCTGCAGGTCTTGCACGGGAAAACCTAGCAGAGCTCCACCTGAGCTGGGCACAAGATCTGCAAGTGCAGAGGACGTGCAGAGGATGTTTCAGCCGTGCTATGAACATGCGGTCCTCTAAAGAAATAGAAACAGATCCGAAAGAAACAGGGATCAGACAAGATTTCCTTGGCAGCAAGCAAGGCTGTAGCATAGGCTGTCATTGCAACGAGCCATGCCAGCCCAGCAGGGCCAGAGTGAGGCACCTCTCCCCACCGTTCTGGCCATGCAAGACATGGGGCTCTGCTGGAGGAATCCTGCTCATCCCTCTCGGGTCCAGAGGCTTCCCTGACACACACTGTGCTGTCTGACAAAGTTATGTCTGAACTCTGAGCCTGTCTCTCCTTGCTCTTCTCTGCACCATCATGGCTGTGACTGGTCTCGTTCATGCATAAAATGAGGTTAGAAGAAAAGACAGTACATCTCCCCAAACTGCAAGGAATGTTACAACTCACAGAAATCAAACAAAAGGAGAGTGGAGGCATCTGCTGCATCCCTCTTCGCTGCTGGCACCGCAGGTGCCATGGGATCCGGGCTGCCCAGGATGCCAGCAAGCAGCTCTACGCTGGCAGCCCTGGGCCTGGGCAAACTGTGGCTGGGCACAGGGGAGGAACAGATGTGGCCCAGAAGGCCTGTGCCCAGCCATTTGGGAACCACATTTTAAATGAAGAAAGTGCCAGTTTTAGCAATGTTATTTTTAGTTTGTTGTTAGAAAAGCGTGGCTCTACAAAGGGAGACGTTACCCTGACTGCTCAAAGGACTCGGCAGGACTCCGCAGCACCTGGGCTGCAGGTCTGCTCAAGTTCCCAAGCAGAACCCCTGTGGTGACATGAAAGTCTCTGGTCTCAGCCAGGAAAACGGGAGGATCGCTCCTGCCTCAGGAGCCCCAAAACCCTGTTCTAAGATGCCACTGGTTTAAGAAAGAGCTGCAGCTCTCTAAGTGCCCCAACACTTTACTGAAGGGTATGGCGAAGCCCTGCTGTGGACAACGCCAGCACCGCGGCCCTGCACCCGGCAGCGAGGGCCAGAAGGGGCCCGAACCACCTTGCCCCCCGCAACGGCCTCCGCTGCAGCGCGACCACGAGACCCCCCCGTCCGCATCCCGGTGCAGAGGGCCCGAGCCCGCCCGCCCCGCGCCGAGCGGCACCGAAGTTTGCGGCGCGGGGAAGTTGGGCGCCCGCGGTGCCGCCCGCGCCCGCCGCGGCTCCTACCTGGGGCGGCGGCCCCCGGCGCGGGGCGCTCCGCGGCTTCCTGCGCGCCGGCCCCGGCCCCGGCCCCGGCCCCGCGCGGGGCGGCCCGTTCCCCCCGGGCCCCGGCACGCAGCGGGTCGGCGCCGCGGGCACTGCGGCTCCCGGGCGGCGAGCGGCGGAACCGGCTGCTGGCGCCGGGCGGGCGCGGAGCGAGGCGGGGCGCGGGCGGCGGGGCGGGCGGCGGGGGATGCATGTGCGGCCAGAGCCGCCTTCTCCCCGTCCCTTCCGCGCTCCCTTCCTTCCCCGACAGCCCAGCCCAGCCTCTGCTGGAGAAGCTGAGAATGCAGCGCCGGCCCCCGGCCGGGACCGGCCCCCGCCCCCGGGACCGGGACCCGCCCCGGGGACCAGGAGCGGGAACGAGTCCGGGGACCAGCCGTGGGGACCGGTCTTGGGGACCAGCATCAGCGACCAGCCCTGGAACCGCCCCGGGGACCACCCTGGGGGGCCTGGTTCCGGGGATGGCCCCTGGACTAGGACACTCCAGGGGTTCACTGTCCCCCCCCAGGCACAGTTCACTGCAGCTGCACGGTCCCCCTGCCCTGTGCCTCCTGTGCTGCCTCTGCGAAACCCAGTTTTGTTTTGTCGCTGGGGGCTACCAGGAAGGATCAGGGCTATCCTGGGGCTGGAGGAGCAGGGAATGGGGTAGACCTTGCCTCCTCCCCCTCAGGCCCAGCGGTGCCTGGGGCTGAAAATACACACGTTCAGTGCAGGGGAGTGCAGCACTGCAATGGGATGCTGCCACTGAGCTAGAGCCCAGCCAAGGGAAGCAGCTGCCCAGGGCCCAGTGTGGCTTTGCAAGGTCTCAAATAAGGGCTCTGGTTACAGCAGGGAGGCTCTGGGCACTGCTGGGGCTGGGAGTCGCTCCCTGAGCCTGGGCAGCCGGTGGCCGAGGGAGAGCCAGGGAGGGGAACATCTTGTTGCTCCATTTGTGCAGCACCTTGCACAAAGCAGAGCAGCCCTGCTCTTGGACAATTTGGGCAAGAAGCAGCTGTAACCTAGCAGGAGGTTTCTATCTGCATGCCACTTGGGCACGGTTTTTCCTGCACAGCCTGTGGGGTCAGGGGAGGTGCAAGAAAAGCAACCCAAGGCGGTGATTTGTAATTACAGCGTGAAAACCAGAGAAGCAGCTACTCATTCCCAGGACCCAGAGGGAGCAGGGCACAGATCCAGCAGTGGGGACAGGCTGTTCTCTTCCTCCTCCCTCTTGCACTGCCTGTCATAAGGATTCCCAGCTTCATCTAGCTGTATGACTCCCATCCTCAAAGCCTGATGATGCTCTGAAAAATGCACACTACCAGCCCTTTCATACACGGAAACATCTAGAAACATTCTGGATCCCACAGTGAGTGCCAGAAACCTCCCAGCTGCAGGCACGGCTGCCAGAGTAGGTCCCACTCATGCCTGATGCTCCTGTAGGGATCAGAGCAAAGCCTGGAGTGCAGCTGCTCCTCTGCTAACACCGTCTGCAAACAGAGACTTTGCTCAATGCCAGCTTGGCCCTCAGGCGGCTGCCAAGCTCTTGCAACAGCATTGGCACAGTCACAGGAACACCCCAGCCCTCCCCTGGGACCTCTGTGAGATGCTGCCCGCACCCCCAGTGGAGCCCATGCAAGCAGATACGGCCCCAATGTTTGGCTGTAGCTTTGCTGCCCCTTTCTCAGCCCCTGTCCTGGAGCCAGGGGACGTGTCTCTCTCCTGCCATCACCCCTCCCCATGTCAAGGCTGCTCCAAGCCCTCGTCTGCTGTCCCCCAGCGAGCTGCCCGGGCCAGCAGGCAAGCCCCAGCCCCGGTTCCAAACTAGCACAGACCCGAAGAGAGACAGGACAAATTGTGAAGCTCTTTAACATCTGAAACTGGCAGTGTTTGTGACATGCCCAGGTCCCGCAGAGGTGTGAGACTAAGGGTACCAACCGCTGTGAGGAAAGGACAAGGGAGGATGCAGGGCAGAAGAAAAGGACCACTCATGACATGATCACTGCTTTGGGAACACGTGCATGAACGCTGAACTTGGACTCTGTAGCTCCCTCCTCCAGCCTTTCCCTCAAATATCTGTGTTGTTTCCCATCACTTTTTGTGCCATGTCGTACATTCAGGGATGAAAGGATGGATTGGTTATCCTTTGACTTTGTTGCCTTCCCCTTTATCTCCATGGGAATTTAGGACTTATTTCCTTTTTCCCATTGCTTTATCCCAGTATTCAAATAGCTCTTTTGTATTTTTCACCTCTCCTCCACTAGCCAACACTCTTTCTTCCTCATTCTGTTATACTCTCCCCATCTTATTGAGCTCCAGGCCCTTTGCTTTGTTCTTTCCCTATCTCTCCCTTCCTTTCTGCTAGTCACTTGTTCTTTTTCTGTCTTGCTTGTTGAGATTTGTCTTCTCTGCTCTGTCCCTTTCACTCATTTAGTCTCTTTATCTCTTTTCGCTCCTTCCTATTCCTTTTCCCAGTCTTTGCACACACACACCCCTTTGTGTGCTTTTGTCTGTAGGAGTTGAAAGTTAAAAGCTTTTCCAACTTGATCCTGAGCAGCTTTCCCTGGCTCTTTCATCTCCACAGCACATTAGTAAAACTGCTCAGACTGAAGGGCCATGACATGAAAAACTGAAGAAATATCAGAAAGAAATGGGGCTCCCAACATGGAATGGAAATTTGCCTTCTCCAAGAAAATCTCCCTGTTTCACTAACACTCAGATTATCTCTCTCCGGTGCTCTTGTAAACACAAGATAAAAACTGTTTACAGGGATTTTTCTCCTCCTGGCCTTCTCATCCCTGGTGACTTAGGAGAGGTAGAGGGGGTGTCTGGGAGATCCCCGTCACCCCGGCCAAGCAGGGCGGCCGTCGGCCCCCCTGCTCTCCGTGTGAGCTGCTCCCACCAGGTTGGTCCCTCCTGCTGTGCCACCGGGAGGAGCGCTGGCTGCACCAGGGGACATGCTCTGCCTCTTGTCCTGCACCCCACTCCCCGTCTTTGTGGCCTGCAGGGCCCGGGGGGCTGTCCTGGCTCAGGTTGCTGACCTCTCCCAGATGCCAAGGGTTCTGACCCATGCATGGTTCAGCATTATTTGGGCTACTACAGATACAGGTAGTGACTTTAGGAAAATTCAGGGAGGAAGTGCTCAGACCAGTGTTTCCACGGTGCTCCTGCCTGGCCTGTGCGTTGCAGGTTCGTGCATGACCAGGAGGCAGCAGTCGATCATGCCTGCAACCAGTGCCTAGAGTTCTGCATCTACCAGCATATATTTGCACCCTGTCACATGGAGCTGGTCAAGTGCTGCGTGCTCACTTGGAAATTAGTTGCTGAGAAGCCCATGAATCCTGGCTACTCTCACAACTCTGGCAGAGATTAATCTCGCTAAATCCTCCTACTTCTTCCCTGTTGGAGAAGCGGATTCAGCACAGGACAAGCTCTGTGACTCACCTCTCTGTTGGCAGAGCCAGCTCCCATTAATCTAGCTCCCTGTCCAATGTCCACGCCTGTCTGGCAGGCAATCCATCTCCAGTCCAACTCTCTGCCCAGGACCAGCTCCCCTGTCAGTCACGGCCTGTCTAGTGCTGGGTGCTGGCACCGCTTCTCCCTGCTGGAGGGGAGCAGCCTGCACCCCTGCCCTGCGTGGCGGCAGGGCATGGAGCCTGGGATGGAGCCGTTGTCCCAAGCACCCAGGCTCTGAGTGGCACTGGAGCAGGGCAGCTCTCCCCTATCTTTATTCTCCCCAAGTACTGTGTCATCTGCAGACTCTACAGTGTCAGCCTTGTGATTAGATTCCAATGCCTTTATGAATAATTTGTTGCGCAATTATAAAGCAAATATTTAATTGAACTTTATGTAAAATTGCTTCTGCCTCTGAGCACAGAACCCCTGGTTTGGGATGGGAAATCATATGATTTTACATCAGGCACTAGGAACCTAGTAAGGAGACTGAAATCAAACCGTCAAACACGTTCAGGATCCCATGGCCTGCATGCACACAGCGGGCCCTGAGGCTCTCCCTAGCTAAGACCATGGGCTCCAGACCCTGGTCTCTGGCATGGCTTTACACTGGCCTCAGGTGCATCAGCTGCAAGATTTCAGAGAAGGTCCCTTCCCTTGGGAATGTGTCCTTGGTCATCAGCAAGAGGACATGTCTTCTTCACTGGAGCACATGCCAGCAAAAAAGACCATCCGGAGCATTCCCACAGCTGTCAGCTGCTGTGTGACTGGCGATGCTTTGGAAAAGCTCTGCATGAAATATTTCACTGTAGAAAACGTCTTTGTGACAAGTTGTTGGCAATCAGATTTCACCTCGGAATGAGGGCAGGTGCGGTGAACCTGGCTTGCTTTCTCCCAGTCCTTTCCCTTACAGGACAAGACTGGGATATGCAAATAGGAAATCTGCACTGCTGCTGATCCTGCAGCTCCTACAACACAGGACGGGAAATGCTTTTGCTCACTGGATGTGTCCCAGCAGTGCTGGTCACCGGTCGGAATTTATAGCAGGAGCTTTGGCGCCAGTGTGTCCATCGTGGGAGAGGCTCCTCGGAGCGTGCAAAGGCCTGTGGTCTGTGCAGAAATGCTGTGTACCACAATATCATCTGCCAGCCCAGTCAGGAGGGTTTGAGTGGAGGGGTCCGGAGCCACCTCGAATTGGCCATGGCATCGTTTCTGAGCAGAAAACATCTATATCAGCAAAACCAACAGAACTGGATGAAATCCTAATTTACTATGGTCTGTAAAAGAGGCTGAAGTGTCTATTTCCAGCAAGGCGAATTTGAAATCGAAAGAGGAAAATGAGTGCACTGAAGAGATTAGAAGCTCCTTTCCAAGTGCATATCTGGTGCAGGTAATTGCTAACTGACCTGGAGGGGCTCTTGAAATGGACCTAATGCAGCAGCTTCTGTCACACGCGCTGCCTCAGGGAGGTGGGGGACAGGCCCAGGTGGTGCCCCCAGCCAGGCAGCTGGCTAACAGGCCAGGCTGCTGCACAGCCGGGGCGCTTGCAAGGGGAGAAGCAAGGCCTGAGAAAGGCAAGGAAAGCCACAGCGAGCTGGGTTGTGCTCACCGCTGAGCCCAGCCAGCATAGGTACAACTGGAAGAGGGGACTGGTTTTCCTCTGAAAGTGGAAATCTGTCCTTGCAAAGCAGCGGGCCTGTGTGCACTGAGGAGAGGAGGACTCGGAGCCAAGGCTGCGCTCATGCTCTGGGAAGGGGTGGATTGCAAGTTTGCTCAGAGGTGCTCAAGCAGCGGAGACACTGGAGCTGAACTAAGCAGCGGAAGCCAAAGTTCCTGCTCGGTGCTGAAGGGTGCGGGAATGCAGTTCATACTGGTGACCGGAATTCATGGTTCCTCTGCATAGATCCTAGCAAGAGCAGTAGCTCCCTGAGGGTGCGCAGGGATGTCCCCTTCACCACCAGCAATTTCTTGCCTCTTTGCTCAACCTGGGCAACACCTACACTTGGCTCTGTGACAGCCCCTCTTCTCTTTGCTTTTCTGGTCACGGATGCAGCAGCACAACTTACCCTTCAGCTCCCAGGCACACGCTCCCTGCTGCCAGCTCACCCCCGGACCAGGTCCATTAGCCATTGCCTCTGGCAACTCCCCTGCTCCCCAGCCCTTGATGCTTTTACTCACAGGTGTTAAAGGTTCCTTTCAAGAGGCACCTTTCTGCTGCTTCTGCAATACAGGCATTGCTCTAATAAACAACAATTGTGCTGGCTCTGTGATGTCTGGCTTCAAACTTTCATCTCCTCTACAAGTTGTGCCCAGCATGAAATGCTACCACTCAGCCTATAAAATTAGCAGCTGGGGCAGTTGTTTGTATCAGTGATTCGATATCAGCCTTGCTGATCAGATTCCAGAGAGCAGCTTTCAAAAAGCTTCATGGCAAGTGCTTGGACCTGCTAGTGGTCAGGGAGATGGTGTGCTTAGGAGAAGAATTCTTTGGCATGGGGTGAGCTTGCTGTGGGGCACACAGCCCCACACCTGCAGCTGGGTATGTGGCTCACCTCCATGCAGCAAGAGAGCAGACATCTGAAGCTGTTCCTAGGTATGCAATACAACGAATGAGGGCAAAGGAAAGGAGGAAGGACAGAGGTACCTTGCACATGGTCTGGGCTGCATTCAATGGTCCCAGGTAACTGGAAAACTTAGGACAGGGCTAACAGGCAGGAGAAGCATTATACAGCCAGCTCTTGTCATCCTCTCCCCTGTAAACACACGCATGGACATGGACACATGAACACACAGACACATTCTCCTGTGGCCCTGACACTGACTGAGAAAAGAGAGAAATGGGGCTCAGAGCAGTTGCAATGTCCCCTGAGGGACGTGTGAGAACAGTGTGGTGCAGTCACATACACGGTGAAAACTGCAGTCTGGCTGCAAAACCCGTGGCAAGGTGCTAAGGTAGAAAGTAGCATCTCTCTGCTCCTGGTGTTAGGATGGTCTTCAGACTCACATCCCAAGAAGGCAGAGGCATCCGGCCACCTTTGGAATGGGCTAGTGTTGCAATGGCTGAGTCCAGCAACCGGATGGCTCGTGGCAAGGCAGCCATGGCAATGCGGCCAAGCAAAGTCCTCCGACACTGCCAGGGAAGATCCCCTTCCCCTGCCCACACCTGGCAGGAGCAGGCAGACCCCATCCCTGCTCGTCCTCCGTTCCCACCGGCCAGCTCGTGCTCATGCAGCCCTGTCAGAGCGCTCCCTTCGACAGACAACCCCTGCGCACGTCCAGGCAGCCCCCAGCTTCCTCCATCTGTCCTATAGCCCCTGCTATGTCGTGTCTTCTTTAAATCTGTGCTTGCCTTGTGTCATTTACTGCTCTGCTGTTGCCGGTAACAGGCTTCTCTGCCTATCATTTGTGATAAGCTTTTGGGACTTCTCCAAAGTGTAATTGCACGAATCTGAACCTCCCAAAAGGTGGGTTGTATGTGCATCGTTGAGCCCCCTTTCGTTCACACAACTTCCAGGATCTAGAGAATGATTCTAACTTTATAAAAACATTAATATTTCCACTTATGCAATTACACCTTCCCTCATATTTTTCAAACAGCCCAGTGTGCATATTTTCAGAACAGACTGAAACACAGTTCATCAAGCTCCTTGTGCGTATAACTAAGTATTTGCCCATTCAGCTCTCGTATGCCTTTCCTTTCTCTTTCCAGGATCCCACCCTACGAACCCACCTAGCCACCCACTGCCACCCACCTACGAACCACCTAGCCACCCACCTACGAACCCACTTTGCATGGCAGTTAATCATGGGACCTCTCAACTCTTCGCACCACTTGACGGGATGAAGCCTTGGAAATGCTGCTGCTGACAGAAAGCCCTCCAGAGTCATGGTTCTACCTGCAGACTTTACAAACATGAGGTTCCGAAGCACAATTCACAGCCTCTTACCAGGGATAGTTTCGTGCCACATTCAATGTGACTTGGAGTTTTCCACGAATTTGTTTTGCTTTTTGTAGCAGCACCATATCTGTTACTAGTGATGATTTCTCCTCGCCAATGGGTTTTGCTCCTTGGGGTGTAAGGAGGAGGTTTCTCGACCAACAGACTTCTGCAGCCTCAGCTGCTGGCTCTTGCTTGTGCATTTGCTTTTCGTTTTGCCCTATTTGCAGAATTCCAGAGATGGCTTGAGCCAGTGCTCTCGATCCTGTCAGTTCCTCAGCTCCACGGCTTTACTGCCGGTCTCTAATTCTGTCATGTATTGATTGAGTGCTTCTGCTTGCATGCAAAGATGGGACATGTTCAAATGATTCATTGTTTGGTGCGGTGTTCAGCTAGCCACGTTTGGTCATCTTTACATTTTCTCTTACGTGTCTCTTTCCTCCTCCCAGCCTGAGCACAGAGAGTGGGACTTCACAGTGGTTCTTACTTCGCCTGCACTAATTGTTGTTAAATGGATCTGCCTGACAGTTTCAGTTCTCTAGTGCTTCCCAGCAGGGAAGGTTTTAATGCTGGACCCTGTGATACTGCTGATAGTTCACCCAAGAGCTCTTGGAAACCACTAAACCTCATGCTTGAATTTGGCAGAGCCACCTTGCAAAGAAAAGTGTGTGGAGGTGGAGGCGAGGGCAGGGGGGGACGGGCAATTGCCCCCAGGGTGACTGTTACTGAGCCATCCCTGGCAAAGTGACTTATCTTTCTGAAGAGCAAATAGTAGAGGGTTCAAGATAATATTCTGTAGTATCTTTCTGTGCTCCTGAGAAGCAGCAGCACACCTGGAACGTGCAAATACAGACCCCCAGGGACCCTGGATGGGAGTGACACAGCAGGACACAGCGAGGGGAGCCCCATCCACTGCCTGAGTCTGCATGAGGGTTTCAGTGCGTTGCAGGGAGCCAAGCAGCGGCACGCTCTGCACTCAGCAGAGACGAGCAACGTGGCAATGCTCCGTGCCACTGCTGCAGCCCTGCCAGCCCTTCCTGCCTGCGCCAGCCCCTGGAGGAGGCTCCTTTCTCCCGCAGCAGCTGGATCCCCTCGGCTCTGCAGCACCAGCCCGGCAGCTGGGTGCCCACACCAGACCTCGTCCCGAAGGGAGCCCCAGACCTCCCGTGGTGTCCAAGGCTGGGGAGAACACGTCTGAGCAGAGCAGGAAGCGCTTGGTGTTCGGCGTTGTGGGGGATCCTGAAATTGCCTGCAGAGCAGCAGTCTATGCGCAGCCCTGGGGCAGGCATGGGGAGCAGGCAGCACATGTCACTTCCTTCCCATAGACTTCAAACACACCATCAGCCCTAAATTATTCACTCGTAATCCCTGGAGCTGGCAGCAGCTCAGAGAGGATCCAACTCAGGTGCTAAGAAGGAAGAAAGAAAAAAAGAACCTATTAAATTTAAAAACCTCTGAGAATCATAAAATGTAAAAATATATTCAGGACGTGAGCCAGGCTGGAGTGGAGAGAGGCGCTGGGAGCAGGTCTGGCACCTGCAGCGCTCAGCGTGGACGTGCGGGAACCCAGGGCTCTGTGGGCCAGGGGCTCGGTCCGTGCTGCCCTTCCTATCTCTCTCGTGTCTTGACCTCCCCATCCAACAACAGAGCAGGACACAGGTGTGACAGGAGATGGGCAGGAGCATCCAGCCCAGGACGAGCTGGATGCGGATGACAAGGGGCAGTGCCAGGGGCTGCCTGCTGCCTTTCTGCAGCTGAACTTGACACGGCCATCTCGAAAGAGGCCTTGGGTCCCCATGGCTGCTGCATGCAGCTGCATCTAGCCAGGCCTGTCCGAGGGACTTGGCCAGGAGGCGCCGGGAGGTGCAGAGCTGCCCCAGCCCCTGGACATCCCCCCAGAAAAAACCTGGTTCCTGTTCACTTAGCTGTAATGTCACCACTGCAAATGGAGAGGAGCTCCAGCAGGACAGAGCTGCAAGGAAGAGCATTTACCACGTCTTGCTCCATGACTGGGTGGCCTCTGTGCTGACAGCCTCAGCCCTCTCCTGATGCTCCTGGACTGCGAGGGCCAGGAGAGATCTCAAGGTCGGGGCCCAGGGTTGGCTCCACTGGAGGATGTCACAGGAAGTGGCTGTCCCTTCACCTTCCCTGGCTGCCAGTGCTGTGGGCTGCCCCCACAGCAGCTTTGCTGATGCTGCTCCCCGTTGACGGGCTCTGGCTGCCACTCGCCTCCTCCAGCGTGAGCAGAAGTTGCTGCAGGGCCGTGGAGGGCAGCTGGGCAGCACCCAGGTCCCGCAGGCCCAGCAGCTGCCGCTGGGGTGCATGGCCGAGCCCCCGGCACCCTTGGGCTCGGAGACCCTTCTCAGACCAGTCAGGAGGGCCAGCACAGGCCCAGCCGCTGCCGCCCGGCTCCTCCTCGGCAGCTCGCGAGGACACGGGAGCAGCAGTGTCTGGGGCTGCTGGGCTTGCGGCCGGGTGGGCAGCTCTGCCCCGGGAGCACCCGTCGCCCTCCTGCCTGGGCGCGTGAGACTTGGCTCCCCAGGTCCATCCACCAAGGCCTTGCTCGGTGCCTGGCAGGG
The DNA here is from genome assembly GCF_059628265.1 of Tinamus guttatus. Lineage (NCBI taxonomy): Eukaryota > Metazoa > Chordata > Aves > Tinamiformes > Tinamidae > Tinamus > Tinamus guttatus. Next base: position 1,462,144 of record NW_028288728.1, read on the forward strand.
GGGTTTGGCTTGCAGGATCGTGGGGGAGAGATCACTACTGGCTTGCACTGAGGAAGGAGATGGAAAATAAGACAAAGTGAAGATCGTGACCAGGCACAAAATCAGACAGAAACTCCGCATCCCTCTGGAGACCAGGCTCCCCATGGGTTACACCATGCCAGGACACCCTGTGGAGGGAGGGCAGCAGATTCCAGTGCACCTTCCCGCTCCCAGCCCGTGCCACGGAGCCAGCCGAGTGAGTGGGTCTTCAGGAGCAGAGCGCTCTCCAAGCCGGCCCGGCTGCCTCTGGGGACTGAATGCTCAGCGGCGCTGTGTGCTGGCCCTTTGATCAGCAATTTATCTCTCCAAGTCACCGGCTTCCCGGAGCCCGGCACTTCCTCCCGCGCTTAGCCTGGCTCCCCGGAGCCTGGCAGACAGGTGTGAGGAATTAGCTGCAGGCAGCAGAGCTCTGACAGGAACCGGCACCAAAAGCAGAGGACAGCGTGTAATGTTTATTACATTTGAAGCAAAGCAAACATGCAGCCTATTTATGTATCTAGAGAGAATTAATTGGGGAGCTCCACAAAGCAGCAGATTATAAATTAGAATCATTTTCACCAGCTTCAGCCCATTCGTCTTCTTCCACGCAGGCCTGTCGGCTCGGTCGGCTGCAGCCACCTGCAGCCCCAGCCCCACCAGCGCCGTGGGGCAGCGCCAAGGGGCACCGCACGCGGAGCCGGCAGCAGCTCCGAAGGGCTGAGCCAGGCGGGAGCAGAGCCAGAGCCCTGCGACGGCCGCCGCGGCATCGCGGGCACCATCTCCCCTCTGCAGGGATGCACAGGGTGCTCCGTGCCAGGGGCTGCTCCAGAGCCCGCAGAGAGGCCCAGCAGGCCCCGTGCTCCTCCATCGCTCGCAGGGTGGGTTCTGCCATGGCAGCAGCAGCACTGTGGGAGCGGCAGGGCCGTGTGTTCTCTTCACGTCCTCTCACTGACTCCAGGGCCTGGACCAGCTTTGCTGAGAGCAGTAACCCCTACCCTGGTTCAGCGAGAGCCGCCTGGGGCTGCTGGGCTCCAGGGTGCCATGAACCCAAGGCACAGGGTGACACCCTGAACACGCGGCACCAATTCGCAGAGAGGTGCCTGTTTGCGGATGGGCTGTGTGTAGGGAGCTTGTCAGAAGCTTCCTAGTCCTAGGAGTATCACCGGGGCATTCCCAGGAAGCCCACTGGGAAGCCAAACCCCAGAGGACCCCCTGCACACATGTCCCCATGTGGCCAGACCTTGCCAGCACATCTCAAAACAGACAATTACAACAACCCAGGCTTGGCCTATAAATACTTATGGATCCCAAGGGGACAGGTGCAAAATACCATGTTGATGCTGGGATCACTGCTCTCCAAAAGGTCACCTGCGCCTGTCTGGAAGGAGCCAAGAGCCGAGGGCTGGGTTGTACCTGAAGATGAGGTGCTAGTCCTGAGGCCGCGGTTGAGGTGTCAGGGACACACCACCGCTGCCACCATTCTGACTGTCCTGCACCCGCAGCACGCAGCGGGTCAGGACTGCAGCTCCCGTGGCACCCCGCGGCCCAGAGGGAAGTGCTCCGGAGCGGCTCCCGTGTGGGACAGGCAAGGCCAAGGTGGTTTCTGCAGGGAGGAGCTGCTGAACGAGCCCAGCTCGAGAGTCCTTCCAGCCTTGAGGGACAGTGCAAGCAGGGAAGATGCTTTTCCTGGCACTCTTCCCAACTCCAGCCTCAGCCTCAGCCTAGGGGGGCAACTGCCAATTTACAGTCGGTCTTTTCCACTAAGCTGCCCAGAAGCAGCAGGCCCGGGGAGCTAGAGCACGCTGCCAAGGGCAGAGAACCACCCCGCTGTGTGTTGACAGGGCAGACAAGCTTCTCTCACGATGGGGACATCCGTCAGTGCCCTTCAGCAGCTGCAGCAACCTGCAGTGACTTATAAACCAGCCCGTGCAGGAAGCAGAGCCTGCACCAGTGGTGCCATGCCGTGCTGTGCCACACGTGTGTCCCCTCCTGGCACCGTGACAGGGGATGCCAGGCTGCTGCGGGGCCGGGCGCAGGGCGCCTGCTGCTCCCTCACCTTCGCTGTTGTCACTTCCCCCTGGTCCATCAGTGCTCCCCGCGTGGCTGGCTGATAATTTGTTCCATTACAAGACAGCTCATTCAGATGGCGTTACTAATGAGTGTAGAAATACTATGAGCATAGTTAGCGCACATGAAACGTTTCTATTAATCCCTGCTGGCATCACATAAATGTGTCACCACAAACCTTGGTGGCAAGGCTGTGCCAGGTCCCAGGCTGAGCACACAGCAGACACGGTGAAACAGCCATCCCTTCCCTGGCTACCAGGCATCAGGAACCGACAGATTTGGACTAGAACAGATTTGCATCTCTGCACGTGTGCGCACACACACACACACGGGTTGCAGGAAATCACAGCCACAGGAGATGCCACAGCACAGGGGAATTTCAGGACGAGAGAGGGAAACGGAGACACAGGAGCTGGGGGACCATGGGGGCCAATAAAACAAAATGTAAAGTGGGTGAATTATTTACTGCAAGAAACAGTTGTGAAGTCACTTACTCTGGCTCTGTGCATCCTAAACGGAGTCGCTGGTGTTTCTCATGTCTCCCTGGTGTACAAAACAATTCTTCTCGATTGGATGCATGAGACTGGGGTAATCTTATAAGAGACTCCACCAGATTGGTTTAGTATTGATCATGTGCTGAATTTAAAGGCTTTTCACATCCATCTGCTGCTGCTCCTCAGGTGACAGCTCAGCCAGGGCCGAGCGCTGGCGGGACGCCTGTGCCACCCCCCTCTTGCACAGCTCCTGCTGCAGCCCTGGATGCTGCAGGCAACGTGGGGGCTGCCACAACCTGCCCAAAGCAGCCAAGGCCCCTTCAGGGTCATCCATGCAGGGGTCATCCATGCATGGCTGCAGAGGTGCCCATGCACGGCTGCATGGCTGCAGCCTGACTGTGACCCTGGGGAGGCAGGATGAGGAAAGGAGCATGCGACAAGGCTGCGCGCTGGCAGAGCAGAGCAGGAGCAGCAGCCCTGCTGCTTCTGGAGTCACGTCACTTGGCATTCCCAGACAAGATCCTGGACTGCCCTCTTGGCCGCAGGACTTCCTGGGTACTCCTGGCCTCCCCAGAAATTCCTGGCCACGGGTTGGCAGTACCGACACACCGTGAATCAAAGCACGGTTCATAAAGCTGACAGGAGCAGAGCAGTCAGGCACCAAGGAGCTAAACGGTTCAAACGCTCGCTGCTGCACGGCGAGTCCTTTTGCACGCACTTTGCTGACTGACAAAGTCATGGGACTGACAAGCATCCTGCATCAGGATGAGGGTTCTAACAGTGCTCATGCAGTCATGGAAGCGGCAAACCGTGCTATCAAAAGGACAAAGTGCTTTATGGCTTTAAAATACAACCTCATAAGGTTGTTTTGTTTTTGCAAAACATTACAAGTAAGGTAGGAGAACTCTACTGATATCCTGGGATGGGAGAGGAAAAAAAAGGCTAGAACAGGTTAGAAGGAAAAAAAAAAGGGGGGGGGGGCTTTTCCAGGTCTATATTTACTCAACAAAAGTTCTACATTCAAACCACTGGCATTCTTGCAGAGACTCTCTATCTGAAGCCATCAATGGCCCTTTCCCTGGCCCTCTTTATTGGGTAAGAAGCAGAAATCATAGGGACATGCTTTAAAACACCAGGAGCATCTTCAAAATGTCCTAATAAAAAAAAATTAGTCAAAAATTACATCTTGACACATTATGAAGTGTGGCTGCCCACAAGTGCTCCCTGATCAGCAGCAGCTGAGATAGAGGGTATGACCCAGTGGGGACTTCAGTGCATCTGGCCAGTGCTTAGATGCAAATCTTAGATCCAGGCATCTGTTGATAAAGCACATTATTTATTTATTTAATTAATTTGCTCTTTTGTCAATAGCTGCAACTAAACATTTAACCTTTACATTAATGCGATGACCTAACCTTGTTCTTCCAGCCTCATCGGCAGCAACACTGTCGCATGCGAGCAGAGAAACACCTCTGTTTCTAGCCTGGCAAATCAACACACCGCACAGCTGCGGTGCCCTGCTCAGAGGGCACTGGAAGGTCTCAGAGGTGGGACACAGGGGTTTCTTCACAGTGCCAACTCAAACAGAGCGGTGGGCATTACCTCCACTTTTAGGCCATCTGGAGAAGAGCAGCTCCCGACCTGGAAAATGCATCACCGTTGCAGCCAGGAGGCTGCTGCTGCCTGGGACTGGGGCTTCACCAGTGACAGAGGCAATCGTTCAGTACCAAAGATCTTTAAGTGGTGCAAAAAGAGTTACAGAAAGGAGCAGCAGAGTAATTGTGAGTTAATACGGTCCTATGTTTTTTATTACACTCAGAGTATTAAATTGATAGCCTGATGCCAAAGGCCAGAAGTGTCACCTCTCAACAAGATGAAATCTATGTAGCCCTTGGACAGGGAAAAGATGGAAGATTTATAAAGGTCTCAGGGAAATTAACATTTGGATGAGCATGTGAGGAGAAAAGTGAAGAGCATGGCCGTGCTGCCAAGCAGAGGGTGCCAGGATACATCCAGGAGAGGTGGAATCCTGTCAGCGCTGTGGCGGGACAAGGGCTGAAACCTGCAAGTCCTGGCTGAAGGGACCTCTGGGACCAGCTGGGCTGCTGCATCAGACTGGGAGACACTTGTGCAGAAGGAGCACAAGTTATGTCACTGATCCTTAACCCAGTGAATGCACTGGGAGCTGGGAACACTCTTCTCACAGATCAGAGCCCAAGAGGCATGTGGTGCTGTCCTGATCACGGAACCAAGAGGTGCCCCGGGAGGCTGGGAGCCAGGCAGCGCCTCCGAGTTCCACCCTGGGGCACCCAGGAGCAGTCCGGAGCACAGCGCGATGCAAAGGCCCAGCTCAGCCAGCAGCTCCGTCCAGGGAGGGCAGCAAGGCATCGTGCTGGCCGCAGGCCTCAAGCCAACGGGCAAGGAGGACCACGGATCACAGGAGCACATCGGTGCTGTGACCGCTGCTGGCTTGAGTGGGCTCCCAGCCCTGCCTCCGTCCCAGGCCCAGCAGCACCGCACGCTGCTGGTCCCCGCAGCGCGCAGGGCCACGCGCCCGCGCAGATGGCCAGATGCTGCAGGCAAACGCACCTGCCACATGGTCCCAGCCATTACCCAACGAAGCCATTACCTTGGCTGCCTGTAGTCTGAATGCTATGCAATTAAAGCAATGAAATGTTTACACAGGAATAAATCTGTGTTAATGAGGTGAATCCTACCCATCCTGACAGGCTTCAAAGCAAGGCTGGGAAGCAGCGTGGTGCGGGGGATGCCCAGCATGCCCAGCTCACAGGGAGCAGGAGCATGGGCAGGAACAGGAACGAACGTGGCCCGGGAGCCACCAGCCCTTTGGTTTCCTTCACCACCACCATGGGGCTGGCCTGGGGCACCTGGTGTTTGCTGCCTTGGGGACGGGATGGCACCTGTAGAAAGGACGAAGAGGAGTACAAGTGATGTGGGCAACAGCATTGCCGCAGCCAGGGCTGTTCCACCTCCACCACCTGTACACAAAAGCCAGGTATGACGGTGGCACCCAGGGTGGCTTGAGAAGAAATCCTCGTGCTGTGGCTCCTCAGAGACAGACACCAAGGCTCTGGTGCAGACCAGGGTAGCTCCCAGCCCTGTGTGGGCTCTGCACAGCCTGTCCCCGCTTGCCGAGATGGTGCAAGGACTCGAGCGGGGTCCGGTGGTCCAGCAGAGGGGCACCACTCCACCCCTTGGCCTCAGGCCTGCCCTTCCTCCTCACGCTCAGTGGTGTCCATGTCAGGGGGTGCAAAGGGGGTCAAGGCAGCACCGCGCATGGAGCCGGGGCCCAGCTCCACCCCTGCTTGCAGCGTGTCACCCAGACAACCTGTGCCAGCAGGACACACAGCCTGGCGCCACCAGCCACCTCTTACAGTTCCCCCAGCACCAGCGGCTACGTGCGGCTCTCTGGGAAGTGACCGGGGCCAAAGCAGGACCTACCTGCAGAGCCAAAGCAGAGACCCCGCCATGGATGGGGGCGGCTCTGCCGCTGCCGCCACGCAGGCCGCGGGCGCTGAGCGCCGCCCCGGCCGGGTACGGGCCGCCCGTGCCACTGCCACCAGCCCTGCCTGCCCTTCCCACGCTCCTCACCCACCGCAAAACACCCTCTTCGCATTGTGCAGAAACAACTTAATAGTGTTAATTTGCTGTGCTCTGTCTTTAACAAACACCATTATCACATCACCATCCAGGATTATGCAAATCCTGGGAAAGGAATTACTCCTCTCCACAAAGTCACCTTGATTTATCAGTTTTAGCCCAAAACAAAATAGAAATTGCCTCAGACAAACTGTTAAGGCAGGACCCAGCTGGCTGTGCTGGGTGCGCCATGGGCAGTGGTTCCTCAGCTGCACAGGCCCAGAGCCAGGAAACATCTTTGTCCTGACCAAAGCCTCCTGAGATAGCAGCACAGCTGCACTCCCTAGGGCAGAGCTGAGGGCAAATCCGGTGCGGAATGGCAGCCAAAGGGCTGGAAACACAGCTCTCCTAACCTGCACCAAGAATTGCTCTGTAGGGGTCTCTGGGCTGCCCACGTCAACTTTCTAGGCCACTTCACCAGGCTGAACCTGAGCCATGTCCTCTCATGCAAGTGCAGAACTGCTAGGAACTGCTGAGAACATCTGCATCCCACCCCAGGAATTATTCAGCTCTTTAACAGGATCTTCAAATAACAAATTACCTCTGTCCATGGTCTATTTTGTCACAGAGACATCAGCTCCCCCACCCTCTGATGCAGCCAGAGCTGGTGCCACTTGCCCCTCAGCATGCAAGAAGTGCTTTTAGAATTAAGGGTAACCTTTTTTCCCCCATTATCTGTCAGTAATTTAAATGACTCCTTTAGCAGAGGGCAAATACCAGCACCTTGGAAGAAGGGAGGGCTTCTGCTCTTAATGTAGGCACACAGCAAGCATAAGCACAACCTGCTTGTGCAAGAGGAACCAGGCCCTTGGCAAAGGCTTTGCCCTGACGGCCAGTGATCACCTTGCCCACTCCACTACAAAAAGGCTATTCTGAATGGGAGCAGTTCAGATACCACCCACCGTGGATGGTAGTTCCACCAGAATAGCAAAAAAAAAATCACCCATTAGTCCCAAATATCTTTTATTTTTAAGCTCAGTGTATCGTGGCAGGTGAAGGAACACCAGAGGCAGCCGACCATGCACACACGTGCATATGCACGTGAACAGTGTATGCACACAGAAGAAATGAACAAATGCAGAGCACGCAGTGGGGAGGAACAGGCATGAGCAGCGTGCCATGGTGAGGAAATTTGCTGGGGGCTGAAGCTGGGAGCTTGCACGTCCTTCCCGCGTGGTGTGCAGGGCTTTTCACACTCAGCCTAGGTAATAAGGGCTGCTGTTATGACAAAGCTGCCACAATTCATGCAATCTCATATTTAGACATCGCTTTACTGAGGATGGGGTGCAAACACCATTGCTAACATTAAAGCAGCACCACGAATGCAGGTTGGTGCACTGTAAAGCTACCAACAGGCATGCAACCAGCACCTTTTCTTGCTCATGGCTCACACGTAAGATTAACACAAACAAACAGGAAATTCCTCTACAAAAGCATACTGTGACATAGACAAGGATGAGATCAGGCACCAGTTACTTGCAGTAAAATGTAGCTCACAAGAATGGAATTATCCCAAGACCAATTGCTGCAAATCCTGCAAACAAAAGCCTTAGGAGAAATCCATAGCACTCTGTCTGGACACTCACAGCCAGTGCATCCAAACAGCCGCATCCGTAGTCTCAGCCACCCACGCTGAGGAAAAGAGTCAATTTTGAGTTCGCCTTAATCCATCCTGGGCCTGGGGAGCACTATGCACAGCAAAGCACAGACTTTGGTGCTCGTGGTGTGGGGTGTCTTGAATCAAACAGAGGCATGCCAAAGAAGAACCAGGAGAGGCACCTTGGCCCTCCCAGGACACAGCCCGAGAGCTGCTGGGCCAACAAGACCTTTTGTGCTTCATCAGCCTCCAGTGGCAACGTACAGCATGGACCCAGGGTTCAGCCTCTTCCTTGTTTCGGGGAAAGCCAGTCTCCTTCCTGCTGACAGGTTCACTCTCCCTCATTTATTTCAGCTACTGTTGTGTCCCCCCTGCCTTCTCCCCTCCGTCCCAGCTTCTCATCACCAGTTCACATTTCCAGTTGTGCCCTGTGTCTTCTGATTACTTCACACTTCTACTCAGCTGCCCTAAATTCAGCTCTGTCAGGCCACCACTGTCTTTGCAGGGTCAGAGCAGAGCCTAGAAAGAAGGTCTTTAGCCTCCTGGCCTTGAGAACCCAGAGCACAAATTCCTCAAATGCAACCAGTCAGACAGGAGGCCTATTCAGACACGCTGAGGATGGGGAGCAAGGAAAACAGGACGCCAGGAAGGTGAGCACGAAGTCGGAGCAGTGCAGAGAGGCAATGGCAGGGACAGAAACAGGGAAGGCGATTCAATTTTCAGAGGCTGTCCCACCAATTCAGCTCAGAAACACGATAAGAAACCCATTTTCAGCGATAGGCACCCTAATCCCCAGCCATCCAGCATTTCCATTTCCGAGAAGCGCGAGTTCCAACAGGGAGGCATTTTCCCATCTAGGTTTGCTAGAAGGGACAGCACAGTATTAAATACGTGTTTTTTTTTTCTTTTTCCCAGCACTGCTTAACTCCTTCCATTCCTATAGTCTTCCCACTCATGCAAGCCCTACAGAGAAAGGGCAGCAGAAGAGCTGCTGAGTCCCAGAGAAGGAGAACAGAACCGGGAGCCTCTTGCAGGCCCTTCCTGGGGGCTGCGGCACTGAGTAACAGGCAGAAGAGGCAGACTGAACTGCATCTGCAGTCTGGGCAGAGCAGCTTAGAGCAGGAATTTATTATTGCTCAAGCAGCAGTCGCAAACACTGCAGGACAAGTCACAGAGCGATGCCTACATCCACTGTTAAAACTATGAGACAGACACAAAGACTGGCTTAAACACCATTTGCAAGGACACAAATGGAGGGAAGAGGATGCAATCCTTGCAGTTACGGCTATGCCCAGCATGGTCCCACAACAGCTCCAGCATTGCTATATAGGGTGCAGCCTTTCCTCCAGTTCACTGGGGAGAACAGGGAGAAAAAAACGTGCAAAGGGAGGGCAGAAGAGAGACAAGCATAAGAACACATATAACCCACAGTAAACAATATTATGTCCTCAGGAGGGCCATTCCTAGCACTGGGCAATGGCCGCAGTCTTGCGGTCGTGTCCTGGCCCCACTGTTGTCTGCAGGGTGCTCTGGGCCAGCTTCCCACAGATGTCTGGTTCACTTCCCCAGCAGTCCCAGACCTTGCTATCAGCAACAGCGATGTTGTTGTGAGGGCTGCCTTCCCTCCAGCACGCAGCAGGACTTAGCCCCACCACTTGGAAGGCATCAGGCTGCTGCATTCCCTGGATGCTAACACACTGTCCTCCTCCTTCCTCCCCTGGACATCCACAGCAAGTCCTTGGTGCTTCCTGTCCCCAGTCCAACACTGCTCCTCATTTCACTGCCTTCCCTCCGCTGACAATCACCATTTACTTCTCTGTTTCTTGGCATTAGGGCTCCTGGGGGCAACACGAATCCAGTCTCTCACGCAGCTGCAGGGCCTGAGGGCTCCAGATCTGCCTCACCATGGCAGCCAGGACAGCAGCTCAACTCACCCTCCCCAACATCAGGCACAAAATTCCCCTTGCAGAGGAGGAACCCGGCTGTTCCGATTAGCATCTTCGCTCCTCTTCTCTGACCCCGCCACAAATCAAAACAGGGACCTTTGGTGGAAAGAAAACCCCAACAGCTGAAACTTCACAAACAGACAAGGTGCAAAGCTGTGGGGAGGACACCAGTCACCTCATAGTCAGAGGGCTCTTCCCACCCCTGCATTGCTCCAGCACCTACCACAGCTGTCCATTCATCATCCACTAAACAAATGGAAATTTAAAGGCTTGTGTCTCTAAAATACGAAGAACAATTTCCATTGCATATTAATGGTGTTATAGTTTATTGGATCAGAAATGATGGATGGCAGCAGAAGGGGGCTGGGCCCAGTACACAGGGGAGCACTAATGCAGTGACCAACAGGAGATGTGCAGCTGAGGGGAGAGCCTGGGAGGCTCCCACAACTGGTGCTGCATGGGGATGAGGGAACAACACTGTCTACAAAGACTCAATCTACAAGGAGCAATTACTATTCATACCTTGCAGACCCGCCATGCAGTGTAGGATTGAAGTAGAGGCTCCTACAAGGAGCATCCAGGCGAAGGACAACAGGGCTGCAGCACTGTGCCAGTTGTGCCTGCTCTCTCCTCTCCTGGGATGCAGTTTGCTTTGCTTCCCAAGCAGGCCTTGCTGGTGCAGCTGCGGATTCAAGGCACAAGGCAAGAGCTGGCCACAGTGCTCCAGCCCTGGGGGAAGAGGAGCACCTGGTGGAAAGACAGGGAACAAACACGAGCTTTACTGCTCCTCCCCCTCGTCATCTCCCGGCTCTGGAGAGTTTGAGCTGCGCTGGGCAGTAATTGAAACCAAGCTTTTTAGCACAGGTGCCAATTACTGCTTGTTAATGCAGGCAGCTGATAGATAAAGCAGTGATTCAGCCTCACTGGGATGGGAAGCACAAGAGCAGAGATGCTGAGGCTGCTTACGCTAGCATGGAACCTTGCAGGACCGTTCTGATCCCTCCAGGTGCTTCAGCAAGCCCTCTTCTAGTGATACAGGGGGCAGGTTCCTCTAGCTACATACCCCACTGCATTGCTGACTCATCCTTTCTCTTTCCCTTTTCCATGCCCAGTTTCCACACCCTTCCCTGGGAGATGCCCGTTGCTTGCTCTTTTCTCCATCCAAAGCTCCTCTTTGCCTTTGTGGGGCAGATGCAGCAGTGGGGAAGGTGGTTGATACAGGAGGAGTGTGGTGATGATGGGCAGCTGAATTCCCAGCAAAAAAACCCTGCTGGCTCCTTAGTCTTTTATCCTCAAGCAACTGCTGACATGAAGGGACAATACCTTGGGGAATGTTCAGTGGGTAACGACAAGAGGAACGATCCATCTGCACCATCATCAAGTAGAGGGGAAATTAGCCTTTCAGGGTAGAAAGGTGGCTAGAGCCAGAGCCTGTAGTCAGGCAAGTGCAAACAGGAACCACGGCGCTGGGCCATACTACCAGGGAAGTGCCACCTAACTCCTAGCATCTTCCACATTGTCATGGAAGATACATCATCCACGCAATGCTGGGTTCAGCACAGCAGAACAAGGTCACAGAATCACACAATGGTTGAGGTTGGCAGGGACCTCTAGAGATCATCTAGTTCAATCCCCTGCTCCAGAAGGGACACCCGGAGCACGTGGCACATGGTGGCATCCAGGCAGGTTTGGAAGATCTCCAGAGGAGACTCCACGACATCTCTGGGCAGCCTGTTCCAGTGCTCTGTCACTCTCACAGGAAAGAAGTTCTTCCCCCACACGGAGATGGAACTTCCTGTGTTTTAATTTATGCCCATTATTCCTTGTCCTGACACTGCCCACCACCAAGAAGAGCTTGGTCCCTGAGGTATTTATACATATTGATAAGATACTCTCTCAATCTTCTCTTCTCCAGGCTAAACAGACCTAGCTTGCTTAGTCTTTCCTTATATGATAGATGCTCTAGTCCCTTAATCATCTCTGTTGTTCTGTGCTAGACCCTTTCTAGAAGTTCTACACCCCTCTTGTACTGGGCAGCCCAGAACTGCACACAATATTCCAGGCCTTAAAAATGCATGAAAATGTGGGCACAAGCTAGAAATGGTTCTGTGTAAGGAGGCAACTCTGATGCCTGCAGAAAGCAGGGAGCTTCTCTACATGGTGTCTCCATTTGGCTGGACTGCAGCAGGGGCAACCCCACGTATCCCAGGTGAAGCCATGGGTAGCACATGGCACTTAGAGATGGACCCAGGAATGCCAGCGCTTCCCAACTTGGCCATGCCTCTGCCTAGATCCACAGCAGGCAACACTACTCCATGGCATGCCACCGGGGAGCCCACTGGCTATAGCAATACCTTCCTTCCCTGCGATGAGGCTGGTGCAGGGAGAGGCGTCAGGAATATCCCCCTGCATCCCGTCCCTCCCCACCTCTCCTCGGTGCTTGCGCTGTCCCTGCTGCCCGCAGCGGGCCCTGCAGACTGCTGGTGCAGAGCTGTCTGCACTGGCTGTGCCCTGGCCGGGAGGGCAGCTGCAGCTCCCGATCCAAGTCATTGGAGCAGTGAAGCTGCTGAACACGAACACAGACTTACAGCAGTGTTCGAGCTGCAAGGGGGAGCCTCCCCACCCTGCACATGCAGGGGGCTGAAGCTGCAACCACTGCAGGAGCCACTGGTAGGTCAAGGACACCTATCTGGAGAGAGACAAGGCTCATGGGCACAACCTGCTTGGTGGTGCTTGGACCTGCTTGGACGCAGCCCTGTGCCACATGCCCGAGGTGACCCTGTGTCTGCAGGGGCATTGGACTAGAAGATCTCTAGAGGTCCCTTCCAACCTTAAGTATTCTACAATTCTACAAACTTAGCAGGGTCAGAAGGCCTGCGCCAAGGAAGACAGAAAACAGCACTCTAGTGCAGGAGATATGTTGGAGGTGCAGGATTCAAACCTCCCACAACAAACAACTTCGGAGAGTGCTGGGCAGGAGCTGCCTTCATCCGCGCAGGATGTGCGCAAGAACCAGAGGTTCAGAACTTGCTGTGCCTGTGTCTGCCTCGTGGTCCAGGCTGCCTTCTGAAGGGTGTCTGCCAGGCTAGTACAGGGATACAGCAGAGCACTGCTGCCTTGCAGCCAAGCCCTCCTGTTTCAGTCCTGGCTACAGTGTCATCAGCTCTAATTTACCAACATTGCAAGCACAAGCCACCAAAACCACGGTGAGGTTTTTTTTTTTTTTTTTTTTAAAAACCGTGTCTGCCTTTCTGTCTTCACTTGAGGGATTACTGTTTTCAGGATCAGTAGGACCTCCAGGCCCAGCTTTTCACTGCAGCCTGGTTTCTAGAGTCCAGGAACTTCATTCTTGATCTACTCAAAGCTGAGCCTATAGGTACCAACCTGTGGTACCTACAGGCTTGGATGCTGTTATTGAGGAATCATGGATAGGCTGCAGTTCCTCCCGCTAAGGACACATCTCTACAGTGCCTGTGGCCTGAAACACATATCAGTGCAGGCCAGGGCTGTATGTAGATGATTCAGCCTGAAGAGGAGAGATCTTAGTGGGGGGACTTCATAGCCATTTGTCAGTACCTACAAGGAGGTTATTAAGAGAGAGCCTGGCTCTTATCAACAATGCATAATGGGATAATGACAGACAACAAACATAACTTGAAACGGAAGTTCTGACTGGAACTAAGGAAAAGAACCTTTTCCTTATGAGGACAGTCAAGCTTACTTTCCCACCCCCATGCTTTTAGGGTTCAGGAAGCTTCTGCTTGGCCAAGATTGATCCATCTCATGCCACTATGACACCCAGAGAGAGAATCAAGGCTGCAAACAAAAAGCACTGGGCAGCCTAGAGCATCCCAACTCCTCATCTTGATCTCCCTGGAGAGTTCTACTGGCTTCTCCATCTCAAAACAAGGAAGGACCTCCACAGACAAGGGCTCTGCAAGGACTCATCAACTTCCAGCTCCATTTGTACAGTGAATTACACCAACAAGGCAGGTGGGCCTGCCTTGCACCAGAGCAGGGGGATATGCTGAAACATCAGGTTAGAAAAATTGCTGGGCTGAGACCAGGAGAGCAGCTTTTAGCATGTTCATGACGATGGCTCCAATTAGTGCAATTACAGGGCTTGGCTGCGTCTTCCTGACTGTGATTTTCATTAACAATCGCATGGTCAATTCTGCTATTTTTCTACCAGGCAAGCAGCCAGAAGCTGGCAGCAGCCTCTGCTCCTGGCAGTGTCCACAGGAAGGGCTGGGATGAACTGCTCCTCTGGGAGGACAGGACAGCAACACAGCCCCAGCCAGGCACTCAGACGTCCTGGCTCTCCTGACCGTGACAAGACTGCCTGGGAGAGGAGAAACGTGTCCCATAGCTACCTGCCCTATTAGAAAAGCCCAGTCCTTACAGGAGGATCCTCACTGAGCAGAGCTTGTCCCTCAGCAGCAAGCACTATCACAAATAAACCCACTCTCCAAAGTTCCAGACCCAGCTCAGTTTTGGCTGCATCATCTTTCCTAAGGTAAAGCAAGACAAATGGACCCCCCACCCCAGCTATTCCCAACTCTATCACTCTACAAGCATCTACACGATAGAGAACTTCTCAGGTTCACATGGCTTGAGAAGAGGGATACATCTCCCTAAATTGGGTGCAGACTAGAAGCAAGAGTTCTTCAAGCACACTGGGAGTGCAGACTCAAGGCTGTGCATATGAAAACTTGCAGGGAAGGAAAAGGAACAAGGGAAGGAAAAAAATAAACAGAGCCTCAGTGCAGAAACAGGGATAGAGAACTAGTGGCAAGGTTTTACGACTGCAAAAATCACAGATGAATATGGGCTGCCTGCAGCCCAAGGCTGGGTGGAAGACAGCCTTCCAGCTGTATGCACCCCCAGGCTTCCCTTCCCCACTTCACTAAGCACCAAACATACAGTTAAAGCTGCAGAGATAGTTAACTGAAACACGAAATGAAGCACAGCTTGAAGCAGCCCCATTGCTAGGCACCAAGCCCCATGTTACTGACCTGCCTTGCTAGTCCTGGGCATTTTGGAGCTAGGCTGGCTCTGTCACTACGAGATGGGGCTGCTGTGCCATACAGTAAGCTTACTGACCATCCTGTTGGCTAGGCAGAGAACTGGCAAGTGCAAAGAATTGGCAGGGCACTTTCCCTTGCCCTCAGTGTGTTCACCGTGTTGAAATTTCAGGGGGAAGGCAAACATCTGTCCTTCAACAAGAGGTGGGAGAGGAAAGGGAAAGCCAACTCACCATACATGTGAACACCTGGTCTTACAGGCAAGAATAGAGGTTGCAGGAGGTGCAGCACTTCTGAGATTCATTCAGCATTGCATAACACTGAAACCTGTAAGTATTTTATCATAGCCAGCATCCTCCTCTATATTGCTCATAGAAAGACTGTACACAAAGATATACAAATACATGTGCCTGCAAAAACATGCGTATATAAATATATATATATCTACATGTACGCAGACACACACAAACACACACATTCTCCGCACAGCCAGTGCTTCCACCTTGTTTCTACAACACTGCTTGCTGGGAGAGAATGCTAAAGCAGCCAAGGACAGGGTGCTCTGCTCTGCACCCTGTGACATTCTCCACTAGAAGTCCTAACCAGGCACACTCCACAGCCAACGCAGTTGAAGCCTGGCGAAGCTCTGGGATAGAGGAATCTTGCATATGGAGCAGCGAGAGCAACAGCAGACCTGAATGGGAAGCAGGGAAGAAGGTAAAAAAGTGGTAAGAGAGCATCTGTCACATTCTACCCCAAACTTATTACTTCTAAGAATTTAGGGAACACAAGTGCTTCTGGAAGGCTAAGAAGTGCAACTGAAAGGGCAAGTTTCTGCAAAAAGCCAGCTCTACCCAACAACAGCAGCACCTCCCTGCTTTAAAACCAGGATTTGCCCATTTCTCACAAGCACCAACAGTTTCCCCCTGCTGCCCCCCCCCCCCCTTTTTTTTTTTTTTTTTTTTTTTTTTTTTGCCTGTACCCCACCTCTGCATCTCCCTTCTCCAAAGCCTCAATGTTTATCATGGAGATCTGGTCTTACATCACTGTTCCACTCATCTTGGGCTCAATAACCAGCAATATTGGTATAGGGAGGGAGAGGGAGAAAAGGGCACGTACACACTCTGCTTTCTCCCTTGCAAAGCTCATGCTCTTACTGAAAGCTGTTACAAAAGCAAGATAAACCCACAAACAATAGGATTCTCTCATTTTCCTTCTATGTTTCCCAGGCAACACCTAGCACTCAACAACAATTTAGAGTGCAAAGCCCCCTCTGTTTGGTCAGCTAATGCCAAGAAGATGAAGAGAATTAAGCAGAGCTTCTCGCAGCTTATTTTTCGGCCACCCCAGTCAGACACTTGCAGCAGGGACATTTATATCCAACATTACACTGTATTTAAATCCAATCTTCTCTGCTGGAGCTCTGAAAATTTGACGAAGGAAGTGCATTTCTGCTTGTAGAATAACAGATCTGTAGCTACCCTTGCACTCCTGGGTGGGAATGCATGACAGGACGACGAAGCCACGTGTGCATGGATCTCAGCAGGAATGCTCCAGGCTATAGAAAACCATTTGGATCCAGAACCATTGCCCAGACAAAAACATAACTGCATAGATGTTAAAGTAAACACCAGTAAGTGTGGTAGAGAGGATTCAACAGATCTGCAAAACTGGTCAAGGCCCATAGTACCCAACAGCATTACAAGCTGAAGTTCAAAGGGCAGACCATGGCTTTAACATATTGCACATATGTTTAGTATTCCTGTTGGGTACCCAGGTTTGTTGGCATTCCTGCTTCGGTGACCTGTGGAACAAAGTGCTGAGGAACCAACAGCATTTCCTCTTGTGTATCAACATACGAATTCAGAAGCCGAACCTCAAGAACAAAGAACCTCTTCCTCCATCCCTTATTGTCATAAGTATTTTAAAGCAAATCATAACTTATAATCCCAACTGTAAGTGCAAAGGCAACTGAAGTTCCTGTCCCAACTAGCTCTCAAACTTCACCCACACACAGCAGAATGAAAAGGTAATGGATACGGTGGAAACAAACGGAACAGAAGCACCACTGCAATTCAGAAATCCTCACATTTACACACAGTCTAGCTAACACTGACTTTGCTTGACACCGGGTCTGCCTCAGTCCCAACCTTCCTGTTGAATGTGAGGGACAAAGACAGAGTTCCAGACAAAACCTTCAGGGTGGTGACAGTACGGTTAAAAAGTCCTGTCAGAGGAGATGTTTTAAAGAAACCCCCATGGGAATAACAGGGTGCTAGAGAGCAAGTTCCTTCCTGCACTACTGAAGTGGAAGAAGCAAAATGTTAGGGGGAGGGAAGGAGAGAGAAGAAAGGCAAAAAAAGGCTATTTTGTACACAAGCAGTTACAGCATAGCCAGCTCTATGCCAGGAGAGTTCCCGTAGAGAATTGTATAGGGAAAGGTAATATAAAGACTGCAAAACTGCAATAGTTTCCTAGAAGCAGAGGACCTAGTGAACTGCAGTCTCGGGCAGAAATCCCTACATGACCACCTGCAACAATTCCCATGCAGTTACAGAGCAAAAACCCCTTCCAGCCTAGGACTGCAGAGCCAGGAAGAAGCAGCAGTTCCAGCCTGGGCTGGACCAGGGCCTCTCTGCTGTGTGCGGGTCACAGAGGCAGGGGCACAATATGCCCTGTCATGAGCTCTACTCTTTGCACCACCAAATCTTTGCCTTGTTTTAAAAGCTCAGAGGCAGACCTTCTCCTCTAGTGAAACTCCATGAGTGATGGTTAATTATCACTGGGCTCCTTGTAAGGACTTTTTTTAATTCATGGGCAGGAATACAGATCCTCTACCATTCCAAGCTGGGTACCAGAAGAAATTGGAAAAGGATTGCTTTCCAGAGCAGATGAGTGATGCCCAGTTACTCTCACAAGCAAATCAGGCTCCCTGTACCATGTGCTATGGTAAAAATCATGAACCAGTAGATGCTTTTTTGTTTCTCTTCCCAAGTTTTTCTATTTCCCCCACCACCACCCAAGAGAAGTAAATTTTACTCACTGAGGAAGCAGGTGTTTGGAATCCTACGAAGCCTCACCAGAAACACATTTCTGGGGAAGGCTGCAGCACTAACTGCTCATCTCAAAGGCCATTCTTAGCCCTGTCTCCCTACTGAATGATATTGTTACAGTTGAGTATGAAGACCCCTGTCTAGATCAGAAATGCAAAGCATGAACTCTACCCCCCTAGGGCATCTCCTCTCTCAGAGGAAGGACAACTCTGGAAACAAGAGACTGAGCTCTGCAGTTCACAAGAAGCACTTACATTGGCACAGTCAAATTTCACCTGCAAGAACATGGTGCAAAATCTTGACTGTGAACAAAGCCATCTTTACCTTAGATTTGCAGAGCTTTGAAATTCCAATTATGCCGACGGATGCCAAAAATTCGGTTCTAGGAAAATGACAGGCAAAATGCAAAGAGCAGCTGCAGCATTGATAAAACACACATCACAGGCTAGCCAGGAACTGGTGGTTCGGAAGCTTGAACTGGGGTAGTTGCACCACCTGCTGTCTGTTCCAAAGAAAGCTGTCAGCATCTAATAGAACATGATTAAAGATCAACAGTGTTAAAAACAACAAAAAAATTATCCTAAAAACTTCAGTTATTTTTGCAGTACATGCTCTTGATTAAAGTCACCCAGAAAGATTCTTTGTATCTGAAAATTATAAAGCAAGAATGGGATAGGGACTACAAAAGCCAACACAGAATAAAGCTTCTTGAAGAGGCCAAGATTTTGCCAGGCAGGAGAACAGCAGTCTTCTCAACCCACTGTGAATTAGCAAGAAGCTAATAGTTGTGCCATAAATTCTACACCGTTCTGTCTTCCTAGCGGCATGCACTAGAATTTGCAGCACTAAATGATCCAATCCAAAAGGACAAAGGGATCAGATTCCTAAGGAAGTCACAACAGTAAAACTTTTTAGGATATAGGGTCTTGGAGATGTACAAAAGCAGACAAGTCAGACTGCTCTCTTGGCTGACACAAACACAGCAGCCTGCAGAAGATCCTCTTTATACTAGAGATCAAGGATTCTGTTCATAGGCAAATATTTTGTGTGCCAAGCCTCAGAAATCATTTGGCATAAAGTAGAAAGGCCAGTGTGAATCTGAAAGGTAGTGAAGTTCAGAAGAATGACCTCTGTTTGTTGAAGCATGGTTACATAATGTACAGACAGAAGGGAATCAAAGTTTTTTATTAAAAAACACACAAAAACAAACAAAAACCACACACACGCCCACTCACGTACTTTCTGCTAAGATTATTCCTCACGCACACCTCCTGTGATGTTCCTCTCTTTCCTGGACCTGCTGGAGCAGCAGTACTCGTATCTCCTTGTCCTTTGCCCATCACCACTCCATTGGATCCAATTGGTCCAAAACACCAGCAGACATTTACTTCTCACCTTATCATCCACACAGAACACTGGTTACCAGAGTCAAAAGCTCTTCTTCCCATTGGTCACGTCTTGGATTCGTGTATGATCGTTTCCTCTCTCTAGGAGAGCGGCTGCCACTTAGCAGAACCGTAAGAGGAGTATAGGAAGATATATCTACCTTCCCGCCTTAGTAGCCAAAGCCTAAAGAATATCAAAATGATCCCTGAACCGCTTAACCTGCAGTTCTCAGACATGCTCACGTTCACTCTACAGTTTGTGACTTACATTCCCATTGTACACTCTTCAGGATTTCCCAGCGAGTGTTTTATAGCATTTCCCATTCTCACCATTCCATTCTACTTCCACAGATCCAGGGCTTGTATTCCAAATTCAATCACTGGAGGACGAGGCACTGCCTGTTTCATGTGCAACCTTCACAGACTGATACTTTAGCAGAACAACAGGACTCTCACCCAGGCCCTGGATTTCCTTTGGGAAGACAGGGACAGAGACTCTTGACCTTCCTCCTAGGCAGCTGTCAGGTACGTCCAACAGGGACGCAGAGCAAGCGACTTTGTGTTTCAGGCTCAGTCACTGCTGCTGTGCAGTTCCAACATCTTCCTCTTCCTCCTCCTCACATTCAGCATGTCGCAGCAGCAGCTCCAGGTCAGGGTTGGAGCTGGACTCTTTGTGAAGTTTCAGTGCTTTTTCACCTGCATGCAGATAGTCCATTTAGTGACTAACTCACTAGAATAACCATGAAACCTAAGATTAGCAAGGAGCTAGGCCTAGGCTTGGCTCACAGGGAAGTTACAGGAACAACTACAGAGAATCAGAAGGGCATTTAAAACATAATCACCTTTGGAATTAATGGCTTTGAGAACGACATGCAGAGAGATTCCTGAAAGACAGACAGCAAAGCCCAGCCAGTTCAAGAGACTGAGGTGGTCTCCCAGCACACGTGTGGCAAGGAGTAAAATGCAGATTTCCTGTGGAAAGAAAAAACATGAGAGGTGTCAGGGCAAGAATTGATGGAATAGGCATGAGATATTTTACAGCGCAAGCCTATATCAAGATGTCTATATTAAGCTACTAATTTTCCTCAGCATATTCCTCAGTGTGGAGAGTTCTAAAAACAGATTCAGGAATAGAATCCAGGTCTGAAGCAAGACAGTGTCCTCCTTACTCACCTTCCTTTCCTCCCAATCCTCCCAGTATCCATAAATCATGAGGCCACGTAATTGAGCCTCTAGGAGAGGCAAGCAAGCTCACAGCAAGAACGAAAACAACAGGAGACCCTGATCCTAGGGCTGCAAGGGTTTGTAGGGTCCCACCCTTCAAAGGCCATTAGGGATGGCACAACACTTGCCTTCTGGCGATAGCACAAGGAACCATGCCTTACCTTAAAAATGCCAGCAATAGAAAGCGTGAGACTAGATGTCCTGGAAACCAAGAGGAACTCAGAAAAACCTAGTCCAAAGGCAAGGATTCCACCCAAGAACAACTTCCCTATCAGGCAGAGCAGCACTCCTGCTTCAGGGAAACGGAAGAGCTTCTCTGACCGAGACAAAGGCAGGCCTATGGAACAAGAAAATGAGTAGTACACGACCTTTGCCAACAGCTGGGATGACCCACAAGATAGGGGTAGGCTGTTCACATGCCACTTTCAGGAGGATGTTGAGATGGTTCTTTAAGACCTTATTTTCACAAGTATACCATGCTACCATTCCTGTATGCTCTTTAATATTTTGCAACACAAAGGCTATCTGTGACATTTTTAACTCAAGGTCTCTAACTACATTGTAAATTTGCAGTGGTTCTCTTATCTTCATGAATTATCTCAGACAAAAAAATGCTGAGCAATCTCCCCAACCATTCCAAAAAGCCGTTCTTGCTTTCACCAATTAACTCACGCACCCTCAAACACAGCAAAGAGAGGGAAGAGCCCCAGGAACATGAGCGGCTGCAGGTAAAACATGGTATCGATGGGGTTCTGGAGTCCTGAAAGAGGAGAATCAGTAACAGAACACAAGAGGCCAGGAGCCTTATTTGCAATGCCCATCCCTACATTGCTGCAGAGGCCAAGCCACTTCCATTGCCCACCAAACACTTCTGTCCCAATTTTCAAATGCCATTTCTTACATACAAAGTATGTATGCAGCATATCTGCAGCAAGGCTACCGCCTCCTCATTCCCCTCCCCACCACCAGCACCATCACCCCCTTCCTAACTCCCTACATACCCAGTTCAGCCTTCTGCATAAGTATCTGTGTGAGAGTCCAGCGAATACCCCCAAGGAAAGAAGCACACAGCACCAGCATGAACCCCTGTGTGTTGAACTGCGTGGACTTGTAGGTGAACATGAAGAGCCCCCCAGCGATGAGCAGAACCACCAGCACCAATGCCACCCTCTGGGTGAGAGCAAACACAAAGTCACTACGGAGACTCCTGGAACTGAACAAAGACAGACACCTCCTCTTCTTCAGATCCATCCACACATTTGCATTCCTCTTCCATTTATATATTTCTCTGTGCTGTATAGCATATTTTCCCTATCTTCCTAGGCCTAACCTTCTGACTCCCTAAAGCATTGCATGGGACTCTTACCACTTCCTCCAGTTTGAAGAGTAGTGAAAACAGCAAGATGAAGATAATGGCAGAGGATTTTGTCATGGTGTAGCTGTAATGACCAGAACACACTGTCAGTCTTTTCCAATTCAGTCCTTCCCAGTAAATCACTATTAGGATCTAGACCACCCACTTCTATATCACTACCAACAGATTATCATTGTTCTCCATGTGCCAACCCCATGAAGCCACATGCCATCCAAAAACTGAACCTGACGGAGCACTTCCCAAACCCCACCAAAGGAATCCCTGGGAGGGGGGATTTGTACTCACAGGGAGACAGTAATGTATAGGAAACTCCAGTTACTCAGACCAATATCCAAGGAAGTTGACAGAGCTAAGGAAGCAAAGAAGAAAACCCTAAAGTTAACCTTATTTCACAGCATAAAAATACCCTGCTCCTTGACCAGGAACATGGAGAGAAAAGCAAACCTAGAAAACAACCAGCTTCTTTAGGTGAACTTTTCTATGCCATCACAACCCAGATATTCTCAACTCTTTATATTTGTCCTGTTTCCTATGGTTAAAGCAGAGCCCAGCACCATGTCAAAAGAACTCATATCGCACAGAATTGCAGGAACAACCCTTGTCCCCCCTGTGACTGAAAGCTGTCGCAGACTTGCAATATTTAAAGTATTTTTGAGCGTATCTGAGTGTGATGGCTTGCAAGAAGGCTGCTCCAAGAAGTCTCAAGAGACAAGTCCGGCGCCAAGCCTCATTAGAGACCCTTAATCCTGGTCCAGCCCTTGCTACAGCCTATTTTCTCTTGTACATAGGTGATCGGAGCAGGATAACCGGGAGCTGCTGAGGCGGCGTGACAGGGCTCCCTGCACGAGCTTCCCTCGCCGAACTCAGCTACCATGGTTCTGCGCACTGTGTATTATGAACCTGTCATGAGGGCCAAGAAGCTGCCACCTGAAAAAGCTACTGAAATAACATAAATGCATAACTTAATACCGACATCACTGAGATGAAATAACCCTCAGGGATAACTTATGGGTATATTCTATAGTGTTCTCGCTGTGTATGCACACACGTCACCTCTGGCTCCTTCACCACGGCATGTCCAATGTGGCCTCCATTCACTTTAACTGATTTTGTCACAACTGAGAGGCATCACTTAAAGCGCAGAGGGACCAGCTGAGCGCGGAGCAGTTACTGAAGCCCCCGGCCATGTCCGCGGGGCTGGGACGGCGGAGCCGCCCCCGCGCCTCCCGGAGGACCCGCTGGCCCCGAGCACAAGCGCCGCCCGGGGCTCCGCGCCCGGGGCTGGCCCTGCTCCGCCGGCGGCCGCCGCCCCGGTGCTGCCCCCGCCCGGCCCGGCCGTTTCCCGGTGCGGCCCCTACCTGCGGGCAGCGCCCGGCGCAGGTAGTCGCCCCAGGAGAGCTCGGCCCGCGGGCGGCCGGTGCAGCAGCGCGCCAGGGCCCGCGCCAGCGCCGCCAGCCCGTAGATGAGCAGGAGATGCAGGAGCGTCATCAGCAGCGGGAAGCGGAAGCTCTGCGGGAACCGACGGCGGGTGCCCGTCAGCACCGCGCCGCCCGCCGCCGCCGCCGCCCCGCCGCCCGCGCACCTTCATGAGCCACTTGTTGTAGAAGGTGATGCCGATGGAGAAGCCGTAGTAGAGCAGCACGAGCGCGGCCGCCAGCGCCGCCCGCCCCAGCGCCGCCATCCCGGGAGCAGCGGCGCCGCCCCCCCGCGCCGCCAGCGTGGCCGCCCCGCCCCGGGGACCGGCCCCGCCCCGCCCCGCGCGCCCACGTGACCCCGCCGGGGGCGGAGCCGCAGCCGGGCCCGGGCCCCTCGCCGGGACGGCCCGAGGGCGGCGGCGGCGGGCGCAGGAACGCGCGGAGGCGGCGGTGCCACAGCAGCGCTACTGGTTATTATTGGAACTCATACAAAAGTCGAACAGCGACGGGACGGGCGCTCGTGCGCGGCCCGCGCGGCTCAGCCAGCACGGCACCGCGCGCAGGGCCCGGCCGGGCGCACCGGACGGCGCTGCAGCCTGCAGCGAGCCCGCGCCGGCACCGCAGGCCCCGCGCAAGCCCCGGCGCGTTGCAGGGTGCGGACACAGCGCGGAGCCCGCATCAGCCGTAGTGGTACACAAAGTCATAGCTGCTCGGCTCCTTAGGGATAGGGGGTGGCGCTTCAGGGATCTGGATGTTCTCCAAGTCCAGAAGTCTCAGTTTCATCTCCATGCTCAGCAGTGTGTCCAGGTCACTCTTGGTCAGCTCACTGGACATGTCCTTCCCCAAGAGCGCGTTAAGCCCATCAATCCAGATACAGTACTGTGGAAAAGAAGAAAAATTCACAATTCCGTGCATAAGCCATAGGTTATATTGAGTCTCTCGCTCCATGCAACGTAGGGAAATATTCCAATATAGCTCCAAAATAGGTAACACAATAGGGAGTTAAGAGGAAAAACAAAACAGACAAAAACAAAACAAAAGAAAACCCACATGCTCAAGAAGTATCCAACGGAAGACAGACACCTAGAGGTAAGCATGACCATGGGCCTCCTGTGAAAGGGTAATGAGCTTATAGGGTGGCAAAATGGCAGGAAAGACAAAGCAATTCTAGGCATTAGGCTAATACAATTAGACTAATAGTGATTTACAGAATGGGGAAGAGCGAACAACCATCTTCAGAGGAAGAAAGAAACTAGTAGCCCAGACCAAGGGAAACTGGTGTAGGAATTTGTTAAAACAGAAGAACAAATGGGAAAAGGGGAAATCACACAAAACATCAGCAACAATATTTAAGAAACGGGTGGAAGACATCCTGCTCAAGCCTCTAATGAGAAGCAACTCATCCTTCTTAGTCTCTAATTACACTGTTAATTGCTTTAGTCTACTGCTAAACCGCCATCTTTCTTACCTCATATTTATTAGGTGCAATGAAGTTCAAGGTCTCATCAGGATCGTACAATATCGAGAAGGCCAATTCTAACACTTCCTGAATGGAAAAGAATCTTTCACTCATTGACTGAACAAAGCACCACAGCACCTTCTGCCTACTAATCCAATGAGCAGTCACGGAACTGCAGCTCAGTGCATTTTCCCAAATCACTATTCTAAGCAACTCTGAGTAGCCCGCAGCATAACAGAGCAGTAGCTATCAATTACAGACTAGCACTGGAAAAAGTCCCAGATATGAGATTTCTGTAAACCATACACGAGAGGTTGCAGTGTGGAAGATTGTGGCTTGCATCCACCGTCCACCACAGTATAGTGTTAGGCATCATTTATAGGCCAAACGGGAGCAATTACCTTGTTCTGTTTCAACGCACTTTTCTCCTTCATATGTGGACAATCCTTCCCTGTGACAATGGCTTTGATGTCTGCAACTGGAACTAGAAGTGAAAAAGTAAGGGTCACAGACAGGAAAAATCCTAACCAAGACCTCTATACCCTTCTCTGCAGGGCTGCTCTCCAGCAGGTCAACACCCTAACTAGTTCTCAATTGACCTCACTCTCCACTCATCTAACCCATACTTCCTGAAATTACTTAGGAGGACGTTATGGGAGACAGTGCCTTACAACATTGGCTGTTACAAAAAATACCAAGTAATTGCCAAGATTTACAAACGATTTGTGTGATGACCAAAAAAAGATCTTATCCCAGTCCAAGCTCTAGATACTTTTTCTCTGGGACTGGTAGTAATGACAGTCTCTACATGGCAAAGCAAAGAGCACTGCTTTTTGCTCACAGCAGTAATCTGGACTTACTTTTTTCCTGTAGCGATTCAAATGTGACTTCACCCTGAGCGTTATCTTCCAGATCTCCATAATGTAGCACCTTGTGATTCAGAGCCAATCGACAATACCAAAATCTTTCTGGAACATATAAAAGTAGCACAAGATGAACAAGATCATTCACACAGAGTCTTACAGCCACCACATTATAGTCTCCCCACCCAATCCCTCCATTCCCCCATCTCCTCAGCCTTGCTGAGGAAAAGTGTACACTGTTGCATCCCAAACTACTGACTGGTATAGTTAGCCAAGATGACCAGCAACAAGCTTCTCTTTCTAGCAACACACCAACTCACAGGTTAATTCACCAGGTCTTACTTATCTTCAGTTCTTCACACAAACAACTGCACAAGACAGTGTTACCCTCACCTTGTCTTCTGCGATTCCCAATTTTTCGAAAGCTACTCCCCTCACAGAGCCTGTTCAGGCGCTGCTGCTTTATCAGCTCCAAGATCTCAGGCTGGATTTTCTCTCTCAGCTCTCTGTCAATAAAAAGAAAAAGGAAGAGTGATCAAGAATGGAAAATGACAGCGTGGAAGGCAACTATGCCCATTAGGCACTTACACAATGGGTGGTGACTGAAAGTCATCCTGGCTCATTCTTTCAGACTGGCGTAATCGCAGAATCTCTGAATAGCTCAAGCTGCGCAGTTTGCTCTTGAACTGGTCCAAGGAGTTGGGTTTGGAGGGGAGAGCCCGTGTGATCTGTTCCCTCACAACCTGCATAACCTAAAGAGATTGGATAGAGACAAAAGCAAGTCACATTCTTGCTGTTTAACAGAAGTAGAGAACCACTGCAGGGCTCAGTAAGTGACCTCAAAGAACAGACAAGAAATAACGGTGGTCAGAAATGTCAACCTACTGATGATTTTGAAGATCTGGAAGCAGGGAGGGGAAAAGACCAGAGGTCATACTAAATAAAGGTTGAACTATTTTCCTTAACAGCTCCAGTCTGTATTCTGTCATGCCTTTTGCCCCTTTCTCTTTACAAAGTATACCCAAGCACACAAGCTATTCTGTTAAAAGTTCTGCCCAGATACCTCTCCTTATTCTAACCTTATTAAAATCTTCCGCTGTTGCCCTCATTTCTTTCCAGGTCTTGTTCAACAGCTGGATGCAGATGGCAAAGAGCTCCTCAAATGCACGGTCATGGGTGAAAAACATGGGGTGATAGTCATTCCGGCCTTCATTGGCTTCAGAAAGAGAGAGAAACCACAGCCATCACAGCAAATAACACGAGAGCTACGAAAAGCAACTAAATCCATTGCAGTGGCAAGAAGCGGATGGTGCACAAGAAAACTAACTCAGAGAAAAGACAGTTCAATGTTTTGTCATCCCACACATAGCCCTTGCAATTATCCCCAGTCTTCACCATGCAAGCCCATCCTACAGATAAACCCTTTTCAGGCTAGTCCTCCAAATGACTGCTTGCAGTTATTCTGCACTTTCCTCTGGTAGTGCTTCTGATCATGGTTAAATGTCTCATAATGCTGCTTTGAGGCTGTCACAGATACTTTTCTCAAGTTTCTGGAGTGTTTTTCATACAATGCCATACAAGACGGCCTTCCACTTGCCTCAGACTTTAGGAAAAGCAAAGCCCATACGATCACATCCCTTCCTTCAATACTGACACTACCAGCAGCATACTGACGTGAAACTACAAGTTCCCCATCTTCACAAGGCAGAAATGAGACTGACTTACAAATGCTTGGGAAACTTAGGCAGACTGTAAGCTACTTCAGGAAGCATCATACCAACAACTTAGAAAGCTGGGAATAAAAAGTGCTACTTACGGAGTTCCCCAACTTGCAGGATCTCACAAAGCATTTTGGTAAGCTCAATGGCACTGCGCCCAAAAGGACATTCATGCTTATCTTCTCGACTACTGTTCTCCAAAACAATCTATGGGAAGAGGATTCAACACACAGCCAGAGTTGCTGAGGTGTTAATATCTGGAAAAAGTAGCAGTTTCACTTACCCTGATATAGGTATCCTGATGAAATTTAGCTAAATAGAGCATGTTGTCCAATGCCAGCATTCCTGGAGGAGTCTGAGTAAAATCCATTGCTGGATTGATGTGATTCTGTGAAAAGGAATAAGCCAAACCAGTCAGTCTCAAGAAGTACCGAAAAGATTTTCTGAATAAAAAATTCCATTTGCCTGTCCCTCAAACCCTCCTTCACATCTGTCCAAGGGGTAGACTTGATACGTGCTGACAACACTATCCAACCTTTCGGTAAGATAGGCTGATTCTGAGTTCCTCTCAAAATAGCTGTACATGGTGCATAAATACCTCCAGAGAATGTGCCTAACTGACCACTAGGATTTAACCAAATAGCGAGTTTACAATAATGTCCTCTGGAGGTTTGAAACTCAGTTACAGAAGTATACTGAAGCAAACAGCTGCTTCAGTTCCTGTTTTCCCACCATTCTGATGTAGATCCCTTAATTTGCCTTTACATGCTCTAAAGCCAGCACTCTTTCTAGATGCATACAGTGAATCCCAGCATCTTGTAGTCCTTGGTGTACATGGCTTTGCGTTTTTCTGTTCCACTGCCAGGTACAGTGTTGCTATCAGACTCTGCATCAAATGCAATTCTTCTCAGTTCGAATATGATGTCTCGCTGTGCCTGAGGGACAGAAGGCAGGAGAACAGTAACATGAGCAATTGCTAGGGTGGCATTTTCACATAATGCATCTGTCCTCAGAGCTTACACAGTGAGCATAAACAGGTACCAAAGGTCAAGTTAATCTCTATATAAGCAGCAATCTATTTCAAAAAGGCAAGTTTTAATACATTGAACTGTCCCAAGTTTAGCTAAAGGCAATTTACAAGTATTCAGATATTGCTAAATTATTCCTCACTTAACATTAAAATGAATCAAACAGCTGAGTAACAGACATCTTAGAAAGTGTCCAGCTTCCTTGAACACTGGATCAACAAAAGCACAGGATAAAAGGATTTGCCCTCCATAGAAGTGGAGGAATCTGTTTGATAGTTGATATCACATTAGCTAAATGAGACACACTTTCCACTGGCTACACTTACAGCCATAAAAGCTCTACAGCATACAGCAAGATAGTGATAAGAGCATCTGAATCTCAAGGACTGCAGTGCAAGGGGTAATTCTGAAACTCTATAGCACCATCTACTCCAAATTCTGCGGAGTTAAGCAGCTCAGGAAACAGCCCCCTTCTAACTTTGTTTACATCAGATCTTATTCAGCATTAACAGTAACCTGATCATTGGGGTCCATCTTGGTCATCATTCTCTCTTCCAGGAGATTAAAGGTCAGAACCTGCAGCACGTACAGCTGATGAGCCATTTCTGTTTTAATCGGACGGTTTCCTCTGATCACATGCTGTAAACATAAAGAATGGGAAAGTGAAGGGAATACAAGCAGACCCTAAGAAGTTAGCTGTAGGCATATGTCAGGCAATATATACAGAGATATACATAAAAATTCTGCTGTTTCAATTCTATATTCCATCATAGGAAGCAGCATGCTGTTAATGCACTTTTGCACAATATATTTGCAATATTTGAAATATTTGCTCTTCTGGAAGTGCCTTGAGGGCAGCAGGATTTACCCTTTATTCAGGTGAAACTGCTAATAAGAAAACACTAGGAAGCACGCATTTCATACTCACATTCAGGATTATAGATCTCAGGTGCTTCTGGGCAAATGCATTAGCCATTTCCTGTTGGGGATTTAGAAATGAAATCAACATGAGCGAAATATGAGGAAAATACCAACATCATGCAAAAAGGAGAGGAAGAATGAAGCCTATGAACAGGAGATGGCACTGGCACATGGCAAATTGCTTTTACTACAGATGGTCTGTAGCACAGGGGTTTCACAAAAGAACAAGCATCAAGTTGGGATGCAAGGGCCACCTTTACCATGGCATATCTCTTGGATGGTTGTCCTACCAACAGACAGGAGGATAGTTCAAGAAAACAAGAAATCTTGGCCAAGTACTGTAATGATCAAGAGACACGGCAGCAGGGAGCGTTCTGTGCACTGCCCAGAAAGTCTGGCAGCTGCAGCAGAATTTTTGCAAGGAGTATGCCACAGCAGAAAGAGGGACCAACTTTCTGCACCTGGACATACACCCAAGGTAACATGGACCAGAGGGGCCAGTTCTCCCGAACCTCCTCCAAAACTCTTCCTCTAAAGCTTACACTTCGTCTCAGTTCCTAAAGAGATTTTTTTAAAGTCAGCTGGAGGACAATTTGCAGAAATAATTCAGGTTATTAAAATAAGGAGTAAGTAATTTTCATGATTAAAGGAAAACTTTCAAGAAAGTTTCCGATTACTACTTTTAATGAATGGCTTCCTTCCCCAGATGAGGTTTGTTTCCCAGTCATCAAATCATGATGAGAAATAGGTTTAACTGCCTGCTGCAAGCCTTCAGCACTCAGATCAGTTGCATATGCACCTGCAAAATCTAACCTTTCTTTTCCTCATTAAGTCCTGAAGAAGTGCTCTTAAAGAATCAACAATCTGATTACACCTGCTAGTAGAGCAGTACAAAAGCTAATGTCAAGATCAACTATTATCAAAGGTTGCTGGCATAAGTAAAACCACCGAGTAAGGAAAATGCACTGGGTGATGTGTCATCTGGAAGTCCAAAAGAATTGCCAGTTTGAGATCTCTTGATACTCCTATGCTTTGTAGATTGAGAATCAGAACCAGATGTGGAGTCTCAAGATAATGTAACCAATCAGCTGTCCAATCTGAGCAGTCTAAGACTGTTAAAATTGTTCATATCAATCTTTCTCTTAACAAGTTGCATAGGGAGTATGGTCAAATGCATATATTATAGTAATAATATGGACTGAATGTGAAGCTCTTTTTGGTAACACATTACTCAAGGCAGGAATCTCCTAAAATAGAAGAGTGAACTGGCTGATAGCCAAGCCATAGCGGCTTCTAGTTCAAAAGGGCTTATATGTTACATACTATCAAAATGAGTCAGTGCTTGGGTGGAAGGTATCCAAGAAACATCTATATTAAGTAGGAAGCGGTTTCAGAGGTAGTACAGAGCCCTCTGAGTTACTGTTTACTGTTATTCAAGAAAGGTACTACTGTACTAGAATAAGACCTGCTGTTAGAATCTGTTCATGCATGCAACAAACAAAATCCATGCTCTAAGGAATTAGTTTTTACACAGAATGAAGTAACAGGTAATGAAACAGATAAACAGCAGGAAAGACAACAACAATTAAACAACCTTGAATAGCTTAGTAAGAAGCATAACCACAACAGAGCTCAACCTCTGTGTTGTGCCAAAACTGCTGAACAGGATCCTGTGTGTGCAAGTGGCCGAGGGGAATGAAAGATTCCTTGGAATCTGTTTTTTTTTTTTTGGATAAAGTTTAGTATTTAAGTTGAATTGAGACAAAGTACTACATTTTTCCTCAATAGAATGTGTTAATCATATTCATTAATAATTTTAGAAATGATGCAATTTAAAACCATAGTTTCCACTATTGCAGGGACTGACCCAATGCAGTATTCTCTGCACTTCCCAAGAAATCTAAGTGCAACAGAATCTGACCCATATGGTTCCAAATCAACCTGTTAACATCACAGGTGATTTCCCTTGGAGGAAAAAATAAAAACAAACCCAAACAAAAAAACCCACATTCTTACAATGGAGTACCCTTGAAATAGAGGTCACGAATCAGGCAGAATACCTGCTGCAGCCCCAAGACTACCAGCAGTGAGTTTTGTGACTGTTCTCCAGAAACATCTCTGCCATTATAAGGGCCCAGCTGCATATGAAGCTAACCTTAAGGTATGTTAGGTTTGTGGTGCAAACTCGCACTTCAGTAAGTTTAAAGTGATCCAGACTCCTATAGATCTGGTTCCAGTTTACTTGATCAGCTTTGTACTTTCCAAAGCTTACAAAGCCTAAGCAATCCTTTTTATGAATCATCCTTAATATGTTTAGTGTGTAAGTTATTCAGATCTCTCATACTACCGAATATTCTCTCCCTTAGCCCCCTCCAAATCGGAGGGCATCAGCAGCAGTCCACCCCACCTCCTCCCTAGGCTCATCCACTGTGTGAAGTCTGTGTGCAGCACCCGTGGGGTGCAAGGAGGATAACTGCAGAGAAGCTATCATGCCTATAGCTATGCATGACCAGCCCCCAGGCCTGGGTTACTTACAGTGATGGGCAGGTCTAGCGGGTTAAGGAACTTGTCCTGCTGGCGGAAAGCAAAAAGGCACAAAGAGAAGCAGACAGGATTTAGCTCAGAGTCCAGGGGAAGAGGGAAAAAAAAAAGGCACAAAGGGGGGCACTAGAAAAGAAAGGCTTAACACAGCAAAGCTACACAATACAGACATATGCACATCTTGCACGTAGCTGAGATTTCTGGAATTTCCTCAGAGTATGATAGGTGTTTTATTTCTTACATTTGCCAGCAGGGACATCCCCATAAAACTTAAGAAAGGTCATTTTATTCGGTAAGTACATACAATGCCAAGGACACTACCCATAGCCTCCCTCTATCTTGTATTAATCTTTCATATATTTTTCCACCCTCCAACCCCAAAGAATTCTGTGCTGGGTACAGGATTACTTGCTGTCTCCCAGGCCTTTCATATTTCCTCATCTCTTCATCACAGATGTGCTGTTTCTTTATCATTTGGGTGGACTTTTTTCTTCAGTGCTGACATATGGGAACAGCATTTAAGCACTTGGCAAAGTCTGAGATCTGCCCTGCCCAGACAACACAATTTCTGAGACAAAGTAAGCAGCCAGCCAATAACCATTATTGAGATTTAACATTAAGAAGGAAGTACAGACCTGCCTCTTGTCCTCTGGTGCCTTCAAGAAGAGGGCATTGATTAGGGCAATGGCGTATGTCTGAATCTCTTGGTTTGAGCTGCAGAAATAAAAATGCGAGGGAGCTCAGGCATAAGAGCAGAATTGAGATTATTAAGCATTACAGCCTACTTTTTTGCCTGCAAGTACATTTACTATAGCTGTCTTGTGGTTCAATGAACGTGTAGGGTCCAAGTAATCTACCTTGATATCGTTTCACCCTTCAGGACAGATACAAAGAGCTGACAGAGAAACTGTTGTCTGATAACTACGTTATTCAGAAGTGTGTTTTAAATGTAAAAGAATGTATTTTTAAATTGACTGAGTCTAATGAATTGATTTAGATCACGCCACTCTTGGTGGGTGGACACTCACACTTGTAGATGAGAGATGAGCTGCCCCACGGTGATCTCTTCCGCTATCTTCTGATACAGAGTCTGACTGTTCAACACCATGCTCTCTAGGATGGCTAGGGATCGCTGGAGGATGGAGACATCTACCATAGGCTGACTCACATACCCTGCAATCTAAAATCACAAGAACCAGCAAGTCATTTGACAGCCATCCAGGAAACCTGTGTGTTTCAGCTAAGGGACACATGGCTCAGAAAGCTGAGATGAAGTCTTTAGAGCACACTGTGCTCTGAGTCATATTGCTGTTCCCGAAATCTGCATTAAAGCATAAAATGAAATGGTGCTTCTTGCCTCCCTTTGCGCAAGCTCACCTGTTTGATGAAGGTTATTGAGACCATGTCCCAGGAAACAATGCCATGGTCCATGAGTTCCAAGAAGGCAGTCAAGGTGAATGCCAACATCTCACTGTAACTGATAAAATGAAGAATGCAGTTAAGAGATTTGCACACAGAAAAAGAGAAAAAGCTCATCCAACCTGCAAAAAAAATGGCAAGAAAAGAAATGACACCACCTCCTCCTAATAAAAGACTACAGTTTGGCAGCTGGGAAAGCAATAAAGTATCTCCATTTATGCTTTTATTATTTTGCGGAATCATTTGATCCAGCCACCAGAGGCTGACAACTAAAGGAATAACAACAGAAGCAGCAATACAATATTTATTCCAGAGCAGTTTAGTGCACAGTACCACTATTTAAATTCAAC
The DNA here is from genome assembly GCF_059628265.1 of Tinamus guttatus. Classification (NCBI taxonomy): domain Eukaryota; kingdom Metazoa; phylum Chordata; class Aves; order Tinamiformes; family Tinamidae; genus Tinamus; species Tinamus guttatus. The sequence continues at coordinate 1,495,701 of NW_028288728.1, forward strand.
ACTTTAATGACATGGAAGGGAAAAAAAAAGTTTTTAAGCTGAATGCCGCTGTATTGAACAATAACAACAACAACAGAAAACCTTGAAAATGAAAAAGCCTTTTAAAACTATCAACTTTAAAAAATGTAGACCACCTGCAAGTGTTGTTTTTTGTTTTGACTTTTTTTTTTTTAAAAAAAAAAAAAAACAGTCCAGAGTAAATTTAACAAAACAAGCAAAAATCTTTGAAAAAGGTAACTCATCCATACATATACACACACACACACACACAAAATAAACAAACATACATGTGTTGTAATATCAGAGAAAATCAAGCAAAAGTACCAATCTGCAGATATAGGGACATGAGTTCAAACAAAACTCCAGAACATATGAACTGTGGAAAATCTAACACAGAACCAGAATTGAGCAAAATCTATAAAATGCAATGAAAACATTTTAGGTGACAATTTTTCAAAATACAAGGCTCATATTAAAACTTTAAAAGGGCTTTCAGTGAAGATAATTATATCAGAAAAGCCAAGTGAATGATGTGCATCACTGTTCACCATAAATACGACTAGAGAAATTTCCAAACCAGAGTTGATTTGTTTCCCTCCCCCCACCTTTAAGGGGGAGAAAAGTTTTCAAATGTGTAATTTTAACACCACTATATTTTAGAATTAATGAAATTAATTAAAATTAAAAATAATTAAAAAGAAAAATAAGTCTCCAGGACCAGATGATTTTTACTCGAGATTTCCAAAGAAACTAAAATATACCATTATTAAACTACTAAAGGCACTGTACAGAAAGTGGCAAATACAATTCAAAATTTTTAAAGAGGACACCAGGGGAACTCTGAAGTAGCACACTTCAGAAATTCTGGCACTCATAAGCAGAAAGATGTGAGAACTAGAATAAAAGAATACTACTACTAAGAGGAAGAAGCAGTGTCTAACAAGGAAGAACTGCCACACACAGCTTTTACAGAGGGAAGTTGTGTGTCACATATATCGAAGCTCTCTGAACAAATCAAATGGGACAGGATGAGAACAGTTTACATAATAGTACTTTTGGACTTCCAAAAAGATTTTAACAAGGTACTTCACTGATGGCGAAAAACAAATAAACAAACAAAGCCTTCAGCTGTTAAAGGGTAAAAGCAAAAGCCCTTTCTTGGATTAAGAGATAACTAAAAGATAAGGAACAAAACAGGGTAGGTTACAAGGGCAGGTTATAAACTGACAAAAAGTAACAAGTTACCCCACATCTGCACAGTAGTGCTGGAAAGAGCTACTGGGAGAGATGGAAAGAATGATTAGCTCTCTGGAATGGCTCCCATAGAAGAGAGTTTTAAGGGACACAGTTTTACAGACTCTTTAACTTAGCAGAGACACGACTAAGGGCTGATACTGTCATCTGAAAAGCAAATTCACTGCTCAGTGTTCTATAAACCAATAATCACACACTTAGCGTCATTCGCTCATTTATTTCAGAGCTGTGCAAGTCCAGGTGCCCAGTGGTTTCCCACAAATCCAGCACATGCTCCCGACATCCCAAACTGTATTTACACAATCAGTAATTTTCCCAAGTACATCCCTCTTACACTGATTGGTTAGTAATTTACATGCAATTATAATATTGCTTACTTATCGTGCCCACCATGATGCAGGCCCTCAGAGGAAGGGTCTTCACCTGCCTGAGGGTATTATAATGAAGATGATTCACTTAAGGATACATGGACCTCGGGTATTCCTGCCAAGTTTGTAATGTGTAAAAAACATTCTGACAGTTCCAGGCTGTCCCTGGTTAAAGGATGCTAACTGTCTGTTCTACTGATCAGTTTCTTCCCTTCCCATTCTACCAAGACACAGGGGACATCTGCTCTACTTAGTTTTAAACAAGGTGAATCATCCTACCACATAATTCATCCTAATCCTACAGCGATACGAGAGAGATATGTATGGTACAGAGAAGATTAAAGAGAACATTTACAACTTTTCACAAAAAAAATCTGCAGAGAGAAGCAAATGAATGTTAGGTGACACGTTTAAAATAAAGGAAGTATTTTTTTCTGTATAGCACAGGGAAGTGGGGAACTTCATTTCCACACAATACTGTAAAGGTCAAAAGCAGAAGTGAATTAACAACAAAAAAAAAAGTAATGAAAGAAATGTCCAAGGTTCTTAAAATAAACAAATACAATTTCTGGGTGAGAAAACCCAAAAAGTGAAAACTGCTGGAAACTGGAGACTATTTAGTGATATTCTCTCTGCTACACTTTTGTTAGTCCTTTCCATTTCTTGAGATAAACAGACCTTCAGCATAGCCCAGTATGGCAATTCATCCCAAGACACAGCCCAGAAAGTACCAATTGCCTATATGAGAGCCAGCAACTTCTGCCTGCTGTTGATTTGCACACACATTCCAGCAGTTCAACAGTAGTACATCTGAATGCAATTGCAGGTGTTTTTTTCATGAGCTACCTTCTCACTTAGACCATAGATTAGTAACTATGCTCTGGGAGAGCACAAGAGAAGTGATATAAGCCACCTAAAATATCCAAGTGACTTTTCAACACAAGTTTCACAAAACACAACTGTTTCCCTTTTCCTTCTTGAGATTTAGAGTGGAAAGCCTTTATCTCAAATACTACATTTGCTGCCACGTTAGTTGCTTAATGCCACTTCAGCAAGTAACCCTAGATCCTTATTGAGACCCTACTCCATTAGCCCAACAGTCCTGTAATAGAGAAAACTTACTGGGACAGAAGCTTGGTCCCACTCTCCACAAGCCGTGTCAGCACTGTAATCCCTTCCATGTTGATGAACTCTGTGGCAAAGGTGACATCTGCTGAAAGTTTAGCCAGTTCCTTCATGGCATCCAGTCGAGCTTCCATACTGTGCGACTGGACCCTCTCCATCAGCTGGCGAGCTGCCCTAGACTGGGAAGAAACAGGGATGTTCCCTGATACAAACTAGTCGTCCACAGACCGAGTTCTGCCAACCACGGCAGCACTCTGCCAGGAGTGCTTGGATACAGATAGAGCCGACCAGCAGATAAGTCAAATGTTATTTTACATATTAGGGTAAAAGATCATTCCATCTCCGTAAACTGGATGGAGGTAGATATAGAAAGCTAGAATGAGACCAGTAAAGAAATCAGATGTTAAAAAAATCTCTTAGATTCAAAGAGATCAGCAATATCCTCTCCTGTCCATTCTGTGCTTCTTCCTGTTCTATTTACCCTAATTCCATGAGCTTCAACAAAATAGAGAGCCCTCCATTCCCAGTTAGACACCATAACATCTGCCTAAAAATCTTTAAGAACTTCAATGAAGGAAGCTGCAGCAAGTCTACAGAGGACAACTGGTTGAGGACACAATGGGAAGAATTCACTCCGCTGGATCAAATTCATCTATTATTTTTCTTTCTGCAGTAAGGCACCAGTATTGTTGCTTTCCAATTCATACTAATTATGCTTAAAATGAGAATGTGTTTGTCAGGTGCTTTGTGACATGCTAACCTAGGAAATACAATAAAAACACAGACAGGATTTATTTATAGTAAGTCCTATGAAAGGGCAGAGTGTTGAAAAGATAAGATACACATGCCACAACCAGAAAGAAAAACAAGAGTGTTCATCTCACTGTGCAGGTTAGACCACAACAAAGGTGGGTGGTTTGGGGAAAGGGAAGGAGAAAGGCTGAAAGGCAACAAAGTGCCTATTGTAGCAAGGTAGCTACTGAGAGAGATGCGAGAAAGCATTTACCGGGGAAACTGCCAACTGAAGGATAGTTCCATTCTTGATGTCACAGCGAGTCTGAAAGAAAAACATAAACTTTAAGTTACAGTAAACTGGAAAAAAGGAATGCAACTGCATCTATAGCACACATTTGTACACCTGAGTAAAGGAGTTTCTATACCATACAAGCCTGCTGAGGGTATTGAATGAAGCCGCTGTGTTCATGCACTCATGGGCATACAAACAGAGAAGTGCAAGGACTCCTCAGTTGAATGACAGTTTTAAAAAGTCTGAAAATTTTTGATACGAAAGACAATGCCACTTATGGAGTAGGGACAGTATTACCCACAGCACTACACCAAGGAATCCTCCACCCACGCAGAACATCAGCAAATTTCTTCACACTGACCTGCTCTGTGATGTACAGCTGAGGCCCATCAGCATACCGTAAGGTGTAGTATTCTGGATTTGGCAGTGACCACCTGGCAAAGGAAAAGGATACATGAGTTTTTCTCTTCTCTTTCTTACGTTTCAGTAAGAAATAGAAGCTTGATCCTGGGAAGGTAGGAAGAACAAGCAAGGCCTCTGCAATGGAAACCACGGCTCCCAGTGAAGAGAAAGAAAAACTTCCTTTCAGGGAGGACTTCAGCCTCCTTTAAGTTAAGCTCTGTGGAAACTCTGAAGAAGAATGTACTGCAAGAGTCTGAGGGCATACATACATGCATGTGCAAAAGAGGAATAATGGTGTCAAACTCCTGTTTTTCAGGAGATGATTTTGTTCCTCATTAAACCCCAGCTCATTCCATAGCCAAAACTTGGACTAGGCAGCATGGATCACGCTAGAAGCACATTGAAAAGTAGCAGAGACTTTCCACAGCACCCCAGCAAAACTTGTCAGGGGGATAAGGCCTCCCAGAGAATTAGACTCACCCATCACAGACCTCCTTGATGATGGACGCAAGGGGCCTTTTCTAGAACAGAGAGAGAGAGTCCTCAGTACCACATTCCTCTCAACCAGAAAGAAATATTGTCCTTTTCTGCTCTCCCCACATTCTTCCATCAAGTTTGCAGGGCAGAGAAGAAACCAGTGCCTCTCCCGTTTGGTTACCGGTTCTTACCTGATCTATTTCCAGCAGTTGGGCATTGGCTCCTGGCCACTCAACAGCTACTTTCACAATGTCTGAGGGTGGTGGCATTGCTCCGGACTACTCTAGGTGCTTTATGACAGCATGCACTCTCACACCTGTTAAGAGATAAGCAGAGAGCAGCTTTCTCTTAGTTGTTACATTGCACCTACCATCGGACTTCAAACAGCTACACAAAACCAGTCTGATGGTTTGCTGGGCCTGCTAGACACAGGTTAAAAAAAAAAAAATCATCAAGCATACTAGAGACTATGGTCTCATCAGCATGGCCAAAACAGCACATTGTGAAATTGTATGTCAACCTTACTTTCTAAGGAATACTTTTGGTAATTTGTACTCACACAAGAAGGAACATGACTACAACCAATAAAGCCCCATCTGCACCCACTGTCTATACTCCCAGGTCAGCTTGGGGGATTGATAAAACAACAGCTTCCTAGGTTCACCTACTAACTTTGTGTGAGAAAAGAAATATACTGATCACATATTTCCCGCCACAAGTGATCCAAATATTTTTTGAATTATTTTCCCCCATGGGCTGATGATTATTGATGTCACAATCACACTTCTCAGATTAGTCAGACTAGCAGCAATTAGCTTTATCCCATTCCCTTTCCATAACATCATAAATACCCCCAAAAAGAATATCCATGATAACAGAAAAAACTACTTCAGGCTTGCTCTGGAAGAGCACCTTTTCACTGCTATGTCTGCCTTAGGGCACAACCTTGTGCCCAGGGTTCGGTCCCACATGTTGTGAGACATGCTGCTCTGTGATTCATCTGTTAGTAAGAGGCTGCAATTTATTTGCTCATCTCTGTTTTAGTCCTCTCCTGGGAGGAAGAAATGGTCCTGCTCTCTCCCACTGAGCCATAACCAGTTGTCGTGTGGGAGATGATCCTCCCTGCCAGCAGTCCTCAGGTACAAAACCTTCAAGTTGTCAAAACTTAAATCTGACCAGCCACAAAAGAAGTTCTGTCCTTAGAGACTCTTTCTGAGGCTCAATAATAAGCATGCAAAGTACAATTCCCAATCTCCCATGGACCACACACTTCCCATTTCCCGGAATACACACCAGTCAGTGCAAGCAGGGACACTGTTTAGTGATTAATAGATTAGCCTGATTTCTTTGACCAGCTGAGAAAAGGATGTTGAGACAGGCTAAGGCCTGAAGGAAAAGCAGCAACCTTTGGAGTCTTCCTGAAGCAAGACGAATGCCTGCTAAAAGGATGTACGGAAAGGAAAACTTCCCACGGATCAGCAAAGACCAAGCAGCTACAGAGACACCTGACCCACGATTGTGTTCTATATGATTCTCTTGGAAAAGGGCATTTTATGAAACCTGTTGAGTCTAACACATAAGTTGCATGTGTGTGACCAATGTAAGATGACTGTGAAGAGATGGACAGATGATCCAGAGTAACGGAGTTCATGCCTATCCCCTCTCCTCCCTAGGAGAGACTGGTATCACCATATGGATACATGCCAACCCAGCTGTGTTAACACTGCTCTGCTCTTGCATTGGCACACACACGTGTGTGCACACCCTTACCAAACCCTCACGACTTGACCGGTTGAGGCAGCTTCCTCACCCACGATTTTCAGACAAACTGCAGCTCTCCTTTTTCTGGCTCCAAGCCCGGGATGCTGTGGTCTCCTGTGCAGCCTTCGGCAATAGTCACATTACAGTTACTCCTATCTGCTGAAACTGAGGACATGGGAGGATAAGTGCAGTATTTCTACAACAGCCAGACCTGAGCCATACTACTATCCCACCCCTTGAAAAGTAATGGAGTCCCTGCTAAGATCAGGGTGTGACAGTGTAAACTTGTCACTTGCTCAGGAAAAGTGTCATGCTGCAAAGTAGCTCTATTAATCACCTCGCATCTGGCAAACCAGATTCTTATTTCACCATGTTCCAACAACATACAACTTTCTCCTGCTCACAGAGATGGATACATTCAGTGCTCCTTATGGCCTCTTTCCTTTTTAGCATCAATCTGAGAGCTGCTCAAGTTTCCATAAACCCACAAAGTGACACACCTCCCATGGAAGAGTGACAGTCAAGATGAAGCACCCAAAACCCACTCAAGTTATGTTCAGCCATGTCAGGTTCTCACAGTAAAAACATCTTCAACCTTCCAGATAAGTAGCACAGTGTAATGTACCAGGTAAGAGCTGGCCTTGTGTACAAACAACAGTTTGCTGCAGCAAGAACAACAAACCCAGGAGAAACATTTCAGTCAGACCAAATGGGTCTGCAGAACAATGACAGAAAAGCATAGTTATAGTGATGCCTATTAAAAAGGATTTAAAAAAGAAAAAAACAACAGAAGTAAGTTAAAATCTACCAGTTACACAAACAATTGAAGTTTTACCATCTTCATCTTTACAACAAACACAAACAGTTGTCCTTCAGAAAATCTGCACCAGGTAAGAATACTCCAGCTTGACCAAAATGAAGTCACACAAAAGAAATGCTCAGATGAACTCAAATAGAAGAGAGTTTCAAAGAGCCCTGCACAGCGACAGAACGGGGCTGACCAACAAAGAGAGAGCACCAAGTGCATGCTGTACTGTGGAGATGCTGTCTCTGTGCCAAGGAGCAGGTGTTAACTTATTCCCTTTTTTTTTTTTTAAAGCAAATTTTGATTAGCACTGTTCTAGCCTCTCACTCCAGGAGAAAAAAATAACCAAGCAATTTCTTCTTTGCTGGGAGAGACTTGTTAACATAGAGCAAATATACTCACAAGTGGCCTCGAAACACACAGCTGCTGCTGCCATTTTCATACCCAGAACAATCAACAAATGGGCCTGTATCCCTTTCTTCTACACTCACCCTGAAGCAGCTGGCTGCTTCTGTCCAAACAAGTAAATTAGTCATTAAGACAATAAAGCATATGGAAGACAGAAGGGAGTCTTGCCCCATGATTTAGACAGAGGAAGTGCTTACAGATTTGCAGTACCTAGAAAGACAGGAGTGGACTGAGACATATTTAGGAAACTGCCACCCTCTGTACAGCATTTATTACTGGGGTTAGTATTGACAGTAGGCTTTACCTAGACCAGTTATCCCCAGGCTGTTCATAAGACAATGCCCAATACCTGATATTGTGTGCATGCCACACTGCAAACGAGGAGTTCTCTCATCCTAAATACCTTACTTTCATTATTGTCCAAGTACACTGTAATAATGAGACAATGCAGATTCAAAAAGTCTGTTGAACCTATGAGCTCTATAGCCTCAACGCTTTATCTGATCCTTTTGCATAGGACAGAAAATAATCTAATTACATGATTAGTCAGTCTTCCTTCTCCTGAATTGCAGAAGGACAGACATTCACACAGCTGTTGCAGTAACAACCTGAAAGAGAGGTGACTTGTCAGCTAAGTCTTTACCCACACTACACCAATTACTAGTTTACAAGTAGTACCACAGCTTTCTACGCATTCCCTAGACAAAATGCACAATGTGCACGATAGGCACAAATCTACAGGATGTACAAGTTTTCATCCATTAAGTTTAGAAACAAACGGGTACCAAAATGGTACATGATTTCCACTCAGGTCTCCCTTCGGTTCTCTCCCAAACTTGAAAGCCTGAGATACCACAGCCAAGCTGCATACGCCAACTACCTCCAATAAACCCACAGGTTCACAACAACTGAAGAAATACTGGCTGCTTCCATGAATTAACCCACTCATGACTAGAAACTACCTAAAACCAATCTGCAGTCAGGGCACAGCAAATACATAGCAAAAGAGGCAAGGCCCAGAGATCACCTCCTGGAATATCAAGATCTGAATTGATAAGTCTTTTACCTAATATAGCTAATTAGTATCTGACCAATTATCACTCCTTCCTTCAGTCTCTTCAAGTACAGTCACAGTTTATTTATATTGCAACTCATCCTACACATTGCTACAGAAGCCCTCCAGATTAGGGGTGTAAGTTAAAAGAAGTCTGGGCCAGGGTACAAGGAAAAATAGTGCTTCACACGCCACAGCAAAAACACTCAGATTATAGGTAGAAGCCTTTACAAATCTCTAACACCCCTTCTCCCTTGCGGAGAACATGCATGGCTTAGGGTCAGGAACCAAACATTAAACTAAAACATTAAGACTGTGGAAAATTCTACAGAACTATAAAGGTTCCTGTTTCATTAACAAGAAGTGTCACAGAAGTTGGCACACAGCTCCTAGAAACAATGTACTCTACCTGCAGCATCTTTGCCAAAGCAAGAAACAAGCAAGGTTTCACTATAATACTTTCACATCTCGATTAAAAAAGAAACAAAAACCGAAAATCTTTCAGTTGCATACAAGCTCAGAAAATAACTCAGCATGACACATTAGACTATATTTGCCTTGAACTTCTTCCACAAATGAACACCCCCTTACGGATAGAAACCATGTTCCCTAGCCCGGCCAGCAAACATACATGACAACAAATATGTAAGTGAAAGAAACGGAGCTTGAAGACCATTTCACTGGACAGCAGTACCACAGAACAGATATCATATGGTCCTACTGAGGAAGAGACTTGAACACTGAAATGAACTAATTAACGTCAGAACCCAAAGAATTAGGAATTAAAAAAAAATGAAAGAGCTAGGAAACTCATCAGGCAGCTTGCGTCAAAGCCCTTCAAGGATCTACACATATCAGTTACTCAGCAGAAGCTTTCCAGAAGAACAGAACAGAAGCTGGACTAAAGACACAAAGGGTACTTTAGGGCAACCTCTTAATGAGGAATTGTCTGATGAAAATGTTAGTTGAAAAGATTTCACTATATGTCTGCAGATAGGAGAGGTAACAGATGTTAAAATTTAAATTGCATGGCATTTTGCAGTGCACCACAGCGTTATATCTGGTAAGACAACCTACATAGCTTCTGACCGTTTAGAAGCTCCTGGGATGCAGCACTGAGGCTGCAATTCTCTGCAATAATCACTATCAGTCACTTACTGGTCTCCCACAGCACATCCTTCTCAATAACAGCATGTAAGCAAATCCCAATTTTTCCACACAGAGAGAGTAGCCAAGCTGAAATCCATCAAAGATGAATTCACTCTGCTTCTGCAGAACAAGGTCCTTCACACAAAGCCGTGGTGTAGGGGTAGCTGCAATGCAAGAAGAAATCAGCAGAGCAGCTCATAACACACTATTCAAAAGACTCCCCAGAAGCAGCAAGCTAAAACAACTAGAGTATTTTTGCCTATTCACCAACTCAGTCTTCTTTTCATTACAGACAAAGAGCAAAGCGTGCTGCACATGGAATGAAAATGAGGAGGATGAAAGCACATTCCAAAAAAAAAAAAAAAAAGCCAAGTAGAAATCCCCAATTGACTAGTGAATAGCTGCAGCTTCACAGATGCAGCAAAACCTTCTAGTCCATTCTCAGCAAGCACCCAGGTGGCAGTAGCAATAGGAAGGGCAATCCCCCCTACACAGGTTAAATGACAGCAGGACAGTGACCAACGAGACAAGCATGCAGAAAAGACACTTCCTCCACTGTGTGGAAGGAGGGGGCCCCAGGCATAAAAGTCCTACCCTAAGGCTAGAGGAGAGTTTTCACCTTGTCTCTTGAAGCTAACAAAGAAGAAACACACTTTACCTCCAAAATCAAAGAACAACCTGCTGCTTTCCAGAATATCATGTTCTCCACCCCACCAAGGCTCCCTGTGGCTCTACCCAGCTGTAGAACACTAGAAATTGCATGACACTCAACCCCTCTCTCTCTTGCAAGTGCCAACACAGTTGGAAACAGACTCCATCCCAGCAAGGACAGGAAGAGTAACAGGCTAAAGGGAGTACTGTTTTTTTTTTTTTTAAATTATTACTTTTAATCCTTCAGGAAAGCTGAAGAATGTGTGCGACTTCAGTCCGCAACACCCGCAGCTGAGAACAAAACCTGCTCTGGGGCGCCGATACCAGCATTTCCTCACAATGCGCTGCCCGCTCCTGCCTCAGGCCCATCTAGCCCAGCCGCTCCACAAAAGCCAGGGCAGCCGGGCAGGGCGGCGCGGCGCCGCAGCCAGGCCGGAGCCTCGCAGAGGACCCGCCGCTTCCCTGGGCCCGCCAGAGGAAGGGGCCGCGCGCGCCGAGCGGCAACAGGCCCCGCGGGGCCAGCCCCGCCGCCTCCGCCCAGCGCGGTGCCCGGATCCAGGTCCGCGGCGGCCCGAGACGCCGCCGCGCTGAGCTCCACCCGGGCCCGGCCCCCAGCCGCGCTCACCCGCTGCGGCCTGGCCCGGCCTGGCCCGGCCCGGCCCGGCGCGGCCCCGCCGCCAGCCGCTCCGCACCCCGCTCGCCGCGGAGGCTCCCGGCCGCTGGCACCGCCCATTGGCCGCGGAACGCGCGTCACGCGCTCCCGGCGTGCTGCCATGGCGACGGGCAGCCGCTCCGCCCGGCCCCGCCCCCAGGCAGGCCCCGCCCCCAGGCCTCGGAGCCCCGCCCCAGGCCGGCCCCGCCCCCAGGCCTCGGCGCCCCGCCCGGCTTCCGTCGCGGCCAACATTTTATTTCTCGCGGCCAGCAGGGCTCCCGTCCCCGGGCTCCGCACAGTTAACGGATCTAGGACAAAGCGGCGGCGGCTGCTTCGTCTTTTGTCCCAGCACCGCGGGGCCGCCCCCGCCGCCTGCCCGGCCGCCCCCGCGCAGCTATCGCCTCTGCAGGCCGCGCCACCAGAAGCGCGTTCGAGCCTTGCCGGAAGGGGCTGTGCGCGGGTAGCGCGAGGCCGCCGCGAGCGGAAGTAGGGCCGCGCTGAGGGCACTTCCGGTGCAGACGGCGGAGTCCGCGCGGTGCCGGTGGCGGGAAGGCGCGGGGGGTGCCGAGAGCCGCAGCCATGGTGAGTGCGGGCGTCCCCGGGCGCCTCGCGAGCCCCGCGGCACCGCGTCACGGTATTTCTCTTCCAGACGGTGGGAAAGAGCAGCAAGATGCTGCAGCACATCGACTACCGCATGCGGTGCATCCTGCAGGATGGGCGCGTCTTCATCGGCACTTTCAAGGCCTTCGACAAGCACATGAACCTCATCCTCTGCGACTGCGATGAGTTCCGCAAGATCAAGTGAGCAGCAGGGCCGCGGTTCTCTTCCCCACAGTCCCCCTGGCACCCCAAGGCCCGTCCTGTGCCAGGCCCCAGGGACTCTTCAGAAGCGTAGCGATGGGCTCAACCTCGTGTCTTTAACTCAGTGAGATCAAGGGGGGGATGTTTTGTTCTTATTTCGCTTTTTTTTGCACAGTACTATTTCACTTTTTTTTGCACAGTGCTATTTCGCTTTTGTTTCAATTGTTGTCCAACAGCCAAAGCATACTTTTAAGCAGTGCTAATTAATTAGCCAAGCGTTATGGAAGAAACCTGATGGAGGTAATACAGACATCCTGTGTTTGGACTCCTCTGTGTTCTTAGTTTGGGGCATATGCAAATGTGATTTTTGTCGCAAGTTCTGTAGTCTGCAGACTATTCCATCACAGATTTGAGTATTGAGGAGCAGTGTGAAACTCAACTTGCCATATATATATGTGTGTTTGTTTTTTTTATTTTTTTTCTCTTCATTAGACCTAAGAATTCAAAACAGCCGGAGCGGGAAGAGAAACGGGTTCTTGGTCTAGTGTTGCTACGAGGGGAAAACTTGGTGTCCATGACAGTTGAAGGGCCACCCCCAAAAGATGTAAGGAAAATGAGCGCTGTACTAAAGACAAAGGGAAGGGAAGGGATGTCTGTTAAACTTCCTACCTTACAGGAGACCATTACTACAGCCTTGTTGTAGACTTCCAGATATTGCTGTGAATCTGGATCCAATGAATTCCGCTGTGAAAACTTCCACTATGAATCACTGGTCAAAGGAGGGCTGAGGGGACTCCAGGACCTGGAGTCTTTGCTGATCATTTATTTGAGTGGGGGGCATTGTCTGTTTTCAGACCGGAATTGCCCGAGTACCTCTTGCTGGAGCTGCTGGAGGACCTGGAGTTGGGAGAGCGGCTGGAAGGGGAGTACCAGCTGGTGCACCCATGCCACAGGCTCCAGCAGGCTTAGCTGGCCCTGTGAGAGGAGTGGGAGGACCATCCCAGCAGGTGAGTGGTGCAGCCCATTTAAAAGGACTTGAGTGATATCTTCTGGGGCAGCTTTTGCTTCTTGGTGCCAATATGATGCAAGATGTTGATGGAATGGAACAACTTAGAGTCTGGGTGTTAACGATAAGTAAGTTCCCACAAGGAACTCTGGAATTTATATACTGAAAGAAGAGGCTTGGAGGCTTGAAAAGTACAGCTGCCTGCACAGAACTCAAGTGGTATTTGGGGAATATTTAGGGAATTGTGTTGTAGGTCTGTAGTGTTAGATAATGATGCTGGTGCCTTCTTAATACATTTTCTCAAGGAATAAGTAAATCTTAAGTTGTTTGTTGATAACATAAAGCACACATAGTGTTTCTCTGTGAACAAGTTACTAGCATTTTGTTTTTCCTTCTTTTCTCAGGTGATGACACCTCAAGGCCGTGGAACAGTTGCAGCTGCTGCTGCAGCAGCCACTGCCAGCATTGCAGGAGCTCCAACTCAGTACACGCCAGGGCGCGGGGGTCCTCCACCACCCATGAGCAGGGGAGCACCTCCTCCAGGTAGGAGCCACTTGGCATGAGTGGGACAGCAAAGGGCTGCACTGGCGATGGAAGAACTGATCTGGTGATCTGAGTCTGATGAAGAGTTGTTAAGCCAGGATTATTCTGCAATTCAGCCTTTGATATGAAGCCAGATTTATATGCAAAATCTAGGAACTGAAAAGAACAGAAAGGAAGTAGCTTGCTCAAGGCTTTGTTTTTTTTTTTTTTTTTTAGCAAACACAGATGCCTTCCTTGTTAAGGCTGTCTGGTCTGTTACAGGTACAGCCCTCTGTGTAGCCGTTTGAGACTTGTTCTTTCTTTCTTAAGGAATGATGGGACCTCCTCCAGGTATGAGACCACCCATGGGCCCACCAATGGGAATGCCACCTGGCCGTGGTGCTCCTATGGGAATGCCTCCACCAGGCATGAGACCACCACCCCCAGGAATGAGAGGTGAGCAGGAATTATTTTAGAATCCATTAGAAGCAATAATCCTGGATAAGATATACTTGAAGCACGGTACGCTTCCATGGCTCTCGAGCTGCAGTAATTGACTGTAGATGTCTTGGTGTCCCAACACCATCACTAGGGGGAAAAAAAAATCCTGGTTCACCTTTGTCCTTTTCCATATTTAAGCTGAATATTTGCTATTCAACTATTCAACTCATTTTTCTTTACTCCCAGGACCCCCTCCACCTGGCATGCGTCCACCAAGGCCCTAGGATGTTCAATAATGTACCTGTGAACTGTGAGAAGATTGCTCGGTATATTCCCTTAACCAGTACCACCTCTCGAAACTTTGTTATGTATATTTTCTATTCAGTGCTTGTAAAGCTTGCCCTTTTTAATAAAGTTGGAAAACCTTATACATAAGTCCTGCTTGTGCTACTGTGTTACTGTGTTTCAGAGATGCAACTGTTATTTTTCAATACTGCAGTTCTATTACATGAAAAGGCAGGGTTGCAGGGAAAAGATCTTTTTATAGGCAGCTGAGAAGTTAGCAAACTCCCACTTTATTGATCTGTGCCCTTTAGAGAAACTAAGGCATATCAATGAAATTTATCAAGTACCCTGTAGAAGAATCTCCAAGGATTAGAGGATCTTGAAGGATAGTGAAGACAGACTTAAAAATTAAATACATTTTTTAAATGAAGTTAAAGTTTAGGAACACAGTGCACGCTGAGTACACTGCTGCCCATATTAAGCATAACTATCATATCCTGGCAAATATATTCCTAAGAACAGGTTGGCTTGAATAAACAAACTTGTCCTTAATTTACACGCTACTGTAAACCAGCCTCGATTTGGGCTGAGGTCTTAAAAGAGTCTTGCTGCATCATGGATAGCTGCTTCCATTTCAGGCAGGAAAAGGCCACCTGCCTTTCTTCCCTTTGAGAAGATCCTTTCTTCAGATAGTATTGAGAAGTACCTCCATAAGGATGCTATGATCATTTGCATCAGATTTTTTCCCCACTCTACATTTCAGAAATAAAGCTGAAAACGAGTTGTACAGTTCAGAACCTCTTAACTAATACGGATTATAATCCTACAGGGGCAAAGCAGTATTCTCCAACTTTATCCTTAAGACAGGAGCTTAACTTACGAACTCAGAACCATTATATGCATCCTACTTCACAGCTGCTATAAAATACTAGAACAAAACAAAAAAAAATCCAAATCCTTTATTGCACAGGTTGCCAAAGCTGTAGTTTTTACAGATGAGTCTTTACCAGATATTTATGAACAGCCCAAAGCTATTCCAGAATTTAAAAAAAAAAAAAAAAAAAAAAAAGCGCCTGTTCTCTTTCAGTGATGTTGCCATCTCTGAGTACAAAGAAGGGCAAGCCCCTGTAGACAGTCTTGAATATCTGCATTGTTTTCCACTTGGCAAGAGAGTTCCTATTTTCTCTTGTATCTGAAAGAGAAAGTTTATAAATCATACTCCATCACACTTGATAAATACACAACTGCACTTTCTAGAAAATGCCTCTCAAGCAGAAACCAAGAACCATGCTCCCAAAGGCAGGATCCTTAACTGTCCCAAATATCAGACCTGATGTTGCGGTAGGACAAGCTGCCGCAGCATGAATGGAAGCCTTTGGCCAACAGCCCTTTAAACAAGCAGGGTGAAAAGAAAGAGAAAGCAGGTATAACTCTTGACTGAAGAAGTTGAGAGGTGTACCTGGACTTAGATTTGAAGTTTCCTCCTTTCTTTCGTTGGGCCATACCCAAGCGTTTCCGATCCTCGAATGATGGACTTTAAAAGGAAGAAAAAAGAACAGTAAGATAAAAGTCACTGAAGTATATTGCTTAGCTGACCTACTATTCAAAGAGATATAAACAGTAGCTAGTGGTTTTTTTTTTTTATGTTTATGTTAGGATTCAGTATTTGTGTGATACTGATCTAACCTCAGTCAAAAGGAGCGCCTTGCTATTCCAGACATGTTTCTGACATCAGAAAAGGCTGATGAAAGCCTTTACCATGCTACAGGTACTTCTTGCAAGATGCTCTGCTCTGTCCATGAAATAACTATAGGATATGATTCTCTCTTCCCCCCAGGATCAAACAAAGTATCCCCAGAAAATCCATTAATAATAAGATATATTTACCCTGCACGATACTGCTTCAGGGCCTTCCTGCTTGTGTTGGTAAGCTCTTCATCAAACACAGACAGCTTTTTCTTCCGCTTGGGGGCTAGTGTGAAACAGAGACAACAGTCAGAACCTTGGCTGTAAGGAGGCAGCCAAAGCATTTTCCTGTTTATTAGAGGCCAACAGTCCTGACCACTGTGGTCAGTGTAACCAGCAGGAAAAACAATGACTCTGCAACAAAGGCCTGGCTGCCGCCAGCAATTATTCTTAAGACAAGTGGTACCTACCACTACACAATTAGTTTACCTCACTTCTTTGTCATAGAGTAACTGACATACAACAGTCAGTCCTGCCTTACCCGCTGGAGCTGCTGCTGGTTCCTCTTCCGGCAAGGCTCGCGCCCGCTTTGCACGGCGGTTCCGTTTTGCCAGCCGCTCAGCATACATTTGAGATTTTAAGATTTCAAACTGTGATCGCTCCTCCGGCTAGAAAATGTTAAAATGCAAGTATAAAGCGATGTCAGCTTTTACTGAGTTGGAACTAAGCCAATCCGCCCCAGCATCACATTTGTCCATAAATCTACTTACTGTCATTTGTCCTTTTTTCTGTGTGTCCTGCATAAACTTTTTTCTTTTCTTTTTCCCTCGTAATGCTAGGTCAAACTCCTGCAGGGCTTTGGCCACTGCACGGAAACAAGAGAAAAACAGGGGAGTAAATATGTATATATATATACATATTTTAAAACACAAGGTAGAATCCAGTTACTACGGAATTTAAAATGGCTAGCAGGCTTATGACTCACATTTCTCTTTTTTCCTCTCCTCACGGGTCTGAAACCAGCTTCGCTCCAAACCTTCACTCTTAGCCTCCTGTTTTCCTGTCTCCAGCTGCTTCTTTGCTTTATTGATCTGTGAAGATTCAGGTAAAAAGTTCATGGTTGCTCTTCCCTTTCTATAGTAATTAAATACACTAGAGCAATCTTTCTAAGCACTCCATATCAGCATCTTAAAAAAACAAAAGCTTCACTTGCACAATCACGCCACCAAACCAACAACTCACCTGGGCTTCTGATTGCTGCATTTCACGCTCCTCGCGCTCCAAGCACAGAACTGCATAGACATCTTTCTCTAGGTTCTCAATCTTCTCTCGGAATTTTAGTATGACATCTGGAAGAAATCCAGCACAAATAATATAAGAAGTAGACTACACAATGTCTAGCCTGAAATTCAGCATCTCTGTTATTCCAGCATATCAGTGCCATGATGTTCCCTGCCTCCCACCTCTTTTCCACCTCAATGGAGCACATACCTTGTGGAAGAATTCTGGCTTTCACTGGGGTTTTTGCACTTTTCACAATATCCTTTAGCATCTTGCGCTCTTCCTCACCCACAAGCGAAACTGATCGACCAGCCCTGCCAGCTCTTGCTGTCCGCCCCACCCGATGCACATAGTGTTTCGTGGTGTTGGGCATGGTAAAATTGATTACCTATGAAAAAAACACAGTGTTAGTACCACAACGTTCAAGGTTCCAAAGCTTGCAAAAAGGGTCAGCACTGCAAATACTTACTGTTTTGACACCTTCAATGTCAAGTCCTCGTGCAGCCACATCTGTAGCTACCAGTATATCAATCTGCTCATCCTTGAAACGCCTGAACAGAGATAAGAATGTAGCAATTTGCTTCCAAATTTTAACTTAACTTCTTTTTTTTCCTGTGAGTACTCACTAGCTCTGGTTATACCTGAGTGCCTCCAGCCGCTGTGCCTGAGAGAGGTTCCCGTGAAGCTCCCCAACGCGCAGACCCATGAGCCCCAGCAGGATATGCATACGATGAGCTTGCTTCTTGGTCTGGGTGAACAGCATCACGTGATCAGGGAAGGTTCGTGTCAGCAGAGCTGAAAGAAAGTTCTTTAAGCTGCATGGTTCATAGTCGCCTACCAATTTCAATTTTGCCATGCTCATTGTTCACCTGATACAATGGCTTCACGGTCCCCCTCTCGGTTGGGTCGGATCCGAACGAATTCCTGCCGCAGGAAAGGGGCGACGTCTGTGTTGCTGTTCACAAAAATCCGTGTGGGATTTTTCAGAGAAACAGAAGCCAAATCTTTCACCTATCAAAACAGGTATGGAAAAACGTCTCAGTTGAGAGACTTGCTAAACAACCTTCTATTCAGCTTTCTGCTTGAATATGCTTCCCAGCAGCATGCCTTACCTCCTCTGTCATTGTGGCAGAGAAGAGCATTGTCTGACGGTGTTTGCTACATAACCTGATTATTTCCTTCATCTGCTCCTCGAAGTATTCATCCAGCATCCTACACAAAAGAAACAGCAAGGCCGTTTGAACTGTTTCTAGCCAAGACCCACTACTCACAGCAATAAACACTACCCTTTAATCTGGGGAAAGGAAAGCAGGAAGCTACCACTTTATTCATTATTACCCTTCTGTTCAGCTTACCTATCTGCTTCATCCAAAATCAGCACTTCAATACTGCTCAGGTGGAAAGAGGGGCAGTTGTGGAGATGATCGATCAGCCGCCCAGGGGTGGCAATAAGAATGTCTGGCCCAGAACGCAGAGCTGCTTCCTGAGTCTTCACATCTAAGCCACCTGAAAGAGTGAACATGGAACACTGACTCTCTGAGTGTAAGGTAGAGTGCATAGACCCAAATACTCCAAAGACTAGGAAAAAAATCTGATTAACACCGCATTCACAATTAGAATTCTTTATCAGAAAAAAACAGAATAGCACAGCATTAGAAAATGAGAACTGAAGCTACAGCACACCTACTAAAAGCATATCTGCAATAACCATACCTTCTCCAGTTTAAAATATTCCAAGTGCAGTAGCAGTTTGCAGTAAGATGTACTATTTATCCAAGTAACTTAATACTCACCTACAGCAAGACAAGTTGTGATGCTGCTGAACTGTGCCAGCTGTTTTGTAACAGAGTGCACCTGAATTCCCAGTTCTCGAGTGGGGACTAGAACCAGCACTCGTGTTATTGGAGCCTGACGAGGTTTATATATCAGTCGCTCAAGCACGGGCAGCATGAAGGCAGCCGTTTTACCTATGGAAGAAAATGAAGAATTACCAAGCCATTATGAATAGTTAATTTTCTGTTTTTTCTATCTCCTGCTCCATTCCTACCTGTCCCAGTAGCAGCACAGGCACAAATATCCTTCCCCAGAAGGCCCACTGGGATACAGGCCTTCTGAATTGGGGTTGGTTGCTTGAAGCCAAGAGCTGTGATCGCCTGCACAAGACACAGAACAGTTAAACTCTTAATATAAAAGACACCTCAAGATAGTATTAACATATACTGCAGATCAAGTAACAGTTTCTATGATTTTAAAATAATAGCTCCTAAAAAGCTAACTATAATCCTCTACCTCACATTTCTTGTTCAGAGAGGCTGCAGAGAGAGAAAGAATTTGACAGTCCTGATTGATGGAGGGGAAAAATGTACCCTGCCTACAGTAACTTATGTAGTAAGCAAAATGGTGAAATACCTTCAACAAAGGTCGTGAAAGATTCATATCCTGGAATGACAACTTATCATCATATTGAGAAGCATCTTCAAAAAAGTTCTCTGCATCCTAGAAACAGCAAAACCAAATAAATAAATAAATAAATAGAACAACATAGAGACCAACATGATGATCAAAGCCTTCTGTGCTGTTCTATGACCTGCAGTTTGTTAACTAAAGTCAAATTACATCACATGAAATGCTGTGGAATTATCTAGTGTCATTCTGTCCAACACTTACTACTACTCCTTTTTTCCGTCTCTTCCGTTCTTTCACTTTGAGAGTGTCTGCAGAAAGAGAAAAGCAATGGTAATTTACTAAACACAGGTAAACCCTTTACAAGATGTAGTTCCTGCTCTCTACTTGTACTATTGCTTCTTAATGAGTTATTAATGGAGAAACTACTCAGATATGCAACAGAGTAAAACACCAAGCAAACATTTTCCCTCAAGAGCAACTCTGAATCAAGTGCTATGACTATAAACTTCATTAAGATGACAAGTAGCATCACAAAGGACTGTGGACAAAACAACAGAAATTAAGAGTTTCTTGCACATTCCCAATAACCTCAGACTTTTCTTCATTGAGCCAATAGTTTGTCAGATACTTCCTCCTTACCACCTCTCTATGTATTGCTAATACCTGATTTAGCGAAAATAATTTCATTATCTAAGGAGTTCTGGGACTCCACATCCTCTTCCTTCTCCCCAGTGAAGTCTTCACTCTCTCTCTCTTTGATTTGATCATCCTCAATCTCTGCATCTTCCTCTTTCACCTTTGCTTCCTTAGCTTCTTTTTCCTAGGAAGACATATGAAATGAATGGGTTAAAAAGAATAAAAAAAAGAAACTTCATCTTTTATTAAGAGCCCATTCACAAATGCATGAGTTTGTAAAACTTTAAGCATCAGTAAGCCAGGGTTTTACGCAGCTCAGCAACCCGTCAGGAGTGTCTGCAAGCCCAGTCAAGGCGCTGAGCTGCAGTTTGGGCCCTGGGACTCAGGCAGCTTTCAGAACCTCTCAGGGAAAGCCAAGCACACAGGACTCCCCCAGAAGGGGTAGCACGAGTTGAACCTGCCTGACCTGAATCTTCCTTTTCTGTCTCACTTTTTCGATCTTCTCATCCAGCGTTGTGGCTGCTCTCTAGGCAGGAATGGAGACAGAGATTCCATGAGAGAGGCTCGGAGGAGCAGCGCGTGGGGCCCAAGGGCCCCGCTCCGGGCCGCCGTGCTCGGCCCCGGGCCTCACCTTGCCGCGGAGCTGCCGCAGCGCCGCTGCCCAGGCGCCCTCTCCGCCCGCCTCCACCTCTCCGAAGACGAAGGCGGCGCTGAAGTCCCCGCGGGGGAGGCCGCGCGGCCCCGGACGGGCCGGCTCCTGCAGCGACACCCCATGAGCGACGAGCGCGAGCCGGCCCGTCCCGTTGCCGCGCGGCCCGTCCCGGCCCCGCGCACCTCATCATCCTCGGAGTCCCCGGACTCGGGCTCCTCGGGCACCGCGTCCCCCTCCGCAATGGTCCCCACCAGGCCCAGGCTCTGCAGCATGGCCGCCACGTCCCGGAAGCCCCGCCCCGGAAGCGCGCGGCCGGCGGCGCGGGTGCGCGCGGAGCCGCCCCGCAGCGCGCCCGGCGGGCGGCGCAGCCCCGCTCCGCCCCTTCCCCCCTTCCCGAGGCGGAAAGGAAACCGAAAGCGGCGGGGGGCGCTGGGCCGGCCGGGCGGCGGCAGGCGGGACCGCCGGGAGCTGCGGGAGAGAGGCTGGTGCCGGGGCTGGTGCCGGGCCGGGGCTGTGTCTCGGGGGGCTGGTGGCGCTGCTGGGAATCCCGGGGGGCGAGGGGCGCCGCGTCCCGGGGGCGGGACGGGGGGGTGTCAGGGGGGCAAAGGGCGCCGCGTCCCGCGGGACGGACGAGGGGGTCTCGGGACGCTGGGTTCTGGGAGGGCTGGTGGGGCCGGGGGTGCTGCCGGCCGCTGACCCGGTGCAGGGAGGGCGCCGCTCGCCTCCCTCCTCCCGCGGGCGGCGGGCGCGGCCGCGCCGGGAACTGGAAAGTGAAACTCGGGGCGGCCCCGCCTGGAGCCGAGCGCCGCTTCCCGCTGTGCAGGCGCGGAGCTCGGCCCCGAGCCATGGACGGCGCCGGAGCGGAGCCGCGTTCCTG
Source organism: Tinamus guttatus (assembly GCF_059628265.1). NCBI lineage: Eukaryota > Metazoa > Chordata > Aves > Tinamiformes > Tinamidae > Tinamus > Tinamus guttatus. The sequence continues at coordinate 1,517,427 of NW_028288728.1, forward strand.
GCAGCTCCCGGCTGGCGAAAGAGGTGAGAGCCGCGGGCGGCCGCGGGGCGCGGGGGAGCCGGGAGGATGCGCTGCGGCACCAGCCGTTCGCGTCTGGCTCCCGTGTGTGCGGAGCAGCATCCTCGGAGGTGGGAGATTCCTGCCTTTCCTTGGTTGCAGCCTCTTCCCCACCACCCGCGGATTCTGGCCGAGGCCCCAGAAGCAATAATGCATGGCAAGAATCTCTTTGCTCATTTAATGTGCTAGTGCTCAGTGCTGCTCTGAGTATAGAGCTGAGTGCTCGATAAAGACATCCGCTTCCTGATGCTGTGAGGAGTTGGGCTTTGGCCAGAAGGTCTGTGTTTTTACTTATGTTGTATAAAGAAAGTCAGAGCCACCTGCTGCTACTTTTTCTGTTATCCAAAGGACAGCTCATTCTATAAGAAATTTTGTCTGTGCTAGGAAAATTCTTGTCTTCATTAATTCTGCATTCTGGCCTGTGGAAAAAAGTGTTATTTTCTTAGTGTATTCAAGACTTATTAGCATAAGTGAACTCTAGGCGTAACTTTTTTTTTTTTTATCAGAAAAAAGGGTACCAAGGAAACACCAGCGCAAAGGCTCAAATGTAAAACACTATATATTTTTTTTTTAATATGATGGAAGATGTCCAAAATATGCTGACTACCAGGCCAAAACACTTAGCTGTTATATTGGGAAAAATAATACGTTCGATCGTAATTAAGGAGTATCTTCTTTTCTTTGTAGGGCATGCTGCTGATCGTCGCTTTATGCAAACAGGCAGGAACAGAGTAAATAGTGGTCCAGGCCAGGCTCATACGAGAGTAACTCAGGCTGTGAAAAAAAAACAGGCTGATAATTACCCTCTTCTACCTGGGCAAAGAGAAGAGGGCTTTGGTGGTCCTGGCCGATTCTTCAATCATGGAAGAAAATACCAAGGTGGACAGGCCACAGGACACGGCAATGAACAGGAGAATGAGGAAAGGCGAAGGAAGCATCAGGGTGGACAAGCACATGAGAGAGCCAAAGGGCCTTGGAATGAGCAAGAAAACGAAAATAGGGTGAAGTGGTATCAAAGTGGAAAAGCACATGAGAGAACCAGAAGACCCTGGAATGAGCAAGAAAATGAGGACAGGGGAAGGAAGCATCAGAGTGGACAAGCCTTTGATGGAGCTAGAGGGCCGAGGAATGGGCAGGAAAATGAAGGTAGAGGAAGGAGGATGCAAGTCGGGGAGAATCCTCGTTTCTTCCAGAACTCTAACCCAGGTGGTGCCCAGATTAGTGAGCAGCCTCAGCAAACCAAAAGGATTGGTTACAAGTTCCTAGAAAGTCTCCTCCAGAAAGACCCTTCTGAAATTGTTATCACGCTTGCTTCCAATTTGAGTTTGAAGGAACTTCTTTCCCAAACTGCTATGAAACCCTCTTTCCTTCAGCTCATCTGTCAGGTGCTTCGAAAGGCATGCAGTTCCCGAATGGATCGACAGAGTGTCCAGCAGCTTCTTGGAGTGGTGAAGGAGTCCAACTTTCTTAAGATCTGTCTGCCGCAGTACGTGTCTGACATGATAACAGAGGCAGTTCCTGCTGTACGACATCAGTACCCTGAGCATATTGGCAACATCATCTCACTTCTTCAGGACCTGGTCAGTATTTTCCCAGCAAGCTCTGTACAGAACATCTCCATTCTTTTGACAGTCTTGCCAGTATCTTTAAATGCCCTGCGAGCTTCTGGTGTGGATATCACAGAAGAAACAGAGAAGAATCTAAATAAGGTCCAGATGCTTGTGCAGCACTTGCAGGAGAAGAGACGGGAAGGCACACTGAGGGCTGACAACTATAGCCTTATGCAACCTCAGGCTGATGGTCAGGAAGAAACCTATCGTCAAATGGCTATTTATCCAACATATAATGAGGTACATAATGATGAGAAACCCTTTCTACGCCCCAATATAGTTTCTGGAAGATATGAGAGCACCAGCATTTATCTGGACACTCATTTCCGCCTCCTGAGAGAAGACTTTGTAAGGCCTTTAAGGGAAGGGATCCTAGAACTTTTGCAGAGCTTTGAGGACAAGGGTTTGAGGAAGAAAAAATTTGATGACATCAGGATCTATTTCGACACACGTATTATCACCCCCCTCTGCTCCTCATCTGGTATTGTTTACAAGGTCCAGTTTGATACAAAGCCATTGAAGTTTGTACGATGGCAGAATTCCAAAAGGTTACTGTATGGATCCCTGGTGTGCATGTCTAAAGATCACTTTGAAACATGTCTTTTTGCTACTGTCTCAAATCGCCACAGTGCAGATCTGGCCCAGGGGATTGTGCAACTATGTTTTAATGCACAGAGCCAGGCACTCCTGGCAGAGGTTCAACCCTCGGACTCATTCCTCATGGTAGAGACAACTGCTTATTTTGAGGCCTATCGGCATGTGTTGGAAGGCTTACAGGAAATCCGTGAAGAAGATATTCCATTCCAGAAGTACATTGTGGAATGTGATGTACATGTAAAGGAGCCAGCATACCTGACAATGGGCTCTACCTATAACTTTGCACCCCTGATGGAAGATCCTCCAACAGATGAAGAGATGTATCCTGATGGCTTGAGAAGGCAGAGCGTCAATGTTCTAGACCCTAACCAGTGGCCTACAATGGAAGCTTTGAAATTAGATGAATCTCAGATGCAGGCATTGAGTCTTGCACTCACCAAGGAGCTGGCTATTATTCAAGGACCTCCTGGGACTGGTGAGAAACACTTGCTTTAAATCACTATTATTTAAGAATTTGTACTTGACTTCCAGAATTAGGAATATCTGAATATCTGAAATATTCAGTTTTGGTCTCTCCAAAGCTTCAGACCCATGCCTAGTAGATGCCTGAGTAGCCCAATTAGTGAGGGCTGTGGGAAAGAAGGTTAAAATATCCCCAAATACCCATATATTCATCTAAGTCAGATATGATCTTACGTATTTGCCAGTAGACCCTAGACCAGGCTTTGGAGTGAAGAAGTTTTCAACTGACTAATACCGCAGGGTCTCTAGCTGAGCAACTGCTCTAAGTGTTCATAGTGCATTAAAACATTGAGAGTGTTCAGCTCTGGTCGTCTAGGTGTACGAAGCATTGCAGTAGTGACTGCAGGCTTGTGTAAACCCTCTCACAATTGTTGTGGGGAAGGTCGATGAATTTTCTGAATGGTGCCTGAAGGATTTGCTACTTTATCTTCTTAGTATCTGATTTTTTTTTTTAATGTACAGCTAACTCTCACACACAGAAACAGTATCTGACTCTAGTTTATTAGCCAAAGGGCAGCACTCTTGCACAGCACAGCCTTGCTCAGTTAAAGCCCAGAAAAGTTAGCAATAGTGACCTGCCACTTTATTTACATACTAAACTTAGATATCTCTGGGGTAAGATACTGCTTGGCACTGATGATGTTTGCACCCAGAGGGAAGCCTTATATCTTGTTTTGATTCCTGTGTTTCAAGACACCCTATAGAGGATAGATTACACTTTTCTGAGCTTGTTTTGCAGGGAAGACCTACGTGGGTTTGAAGATTGTTCAGGCTCTCTTGACGAATGAGCATATGTGGCAAAGTGTGGTCCAGAAATCACCCATCCTTGTAGTGTGTTACACTAACCATGCACTGGATCAGTTCTTAGAAGGTAAGAATGTTTAATAAATATGCAGGGGTATAGAAATTTCAGTATTTGCTCTTTTTTCCAGCTAGCCCACCTCTGGGCATAACAACATGCCCTTATGACCTTTGCTACTTACTCCACCTCAGCTGCCATACAAAAAAGCTGTTCAGATCAATCCAGTGTAGAGCTTGTAATCAAATGCTCTTCTCCCTACCTGTTGAACTGCTGCAGAAAACAGAGTTTGGCTCTTCAGCATTAATATTTCTGTTTGATTCCCAGGAATATACACATTCCAAAAAAGTGGGATGGTGCGTGTTGGGGGAAGAAGCAGCAGCGAGGTCCTGAAACAATTCACCTTGAGGGAGCTGAGGAAGAAGTGTGAATTCCGACGCAACTTGCCAATGCATCTTCGCAGGGCCTATGTGAACGTACGTGAGGTTTGCCAGAGAGCACAGGGAACAGGGTTGCCTGTCCACTGGAGAAGCTCTCTAAGCTTCTTCTTCTAGACATGCTCTTTCACCTTGTCTTTTTCACTGAAATCAGACTCTTAATCCTCTGTCCTTGTTTGCTTTATCAATATCTTGTCCTGCTGTTTCTGAACATCTGGGTATGATGGTGCCTGTCTTCTCTCTGTTGAGTAGATAACCAATCAGATGAAACAGGCTGAGCAGGAGCTTCATGAAGGAGCAAAGCACTTGGAGTGCACTACATACGGAGTGCTGCACGAGCGCCACTTGGAAGCGTGCATTGCCCCCCGGCATTGGGACAGTCTGATGAATGGTCTGGTAAGAGAGGTTCTTTTCTTCCGAGTTAAGCATTCCCAGTGTCTGTTAGTATATTCCTATGCACTTTCTGCAGATGACACTGAGGATCGCAAACACACTTTCTTTAGCCTCACTCAGCTACTAGGAAAGAGGTGAAAGGAATGGCAAGCCATGCTAATTGACTGTGGCCTCTAAAAAGGTTTGGGGGTGGTGGGAGGGTTGTTCGTTTTGTTTGTTTTTGGTCAGAGCTTTAAATTTTGCTTCTGTAAACTGTGCTGATCTCAATTGATTGTCATCAGTGTAAAAATATAAGAGTCCAGAAGAAAGCCCCTTAAATGGAAGGGAAAGAGGAATGCTCTTTCTGAGCATCTGAGTTTGCCCAGTCATTCTAGTTCTGGATGTCATGCTGGGCACTTGTCCTAATTGTATGCTGCTGCAGGTTGTTGTTTTGACGTTATTCTAAGACACTCTGAGGTGCAATAGACCTGGCTGATTTTAACTTTCTTTGTACTAGGATAAAGAGGAGTTTTGCTACAGTGGTTCACGACACTCAGTGATTGTGGAGTGGTTGGGCCTTGGTGCAACTGTCTTCACCCAGACTGCTGTAGAGAACCTAGGGGCTGAGAATCCAGGTAAGAACCTTGTCCTCTGTAGGTGTGTCTGGAAGCTCATCTTCTGTAGCTGTGTCTGCCCAAGCAATGCATGCATGACAAAAGAAAAATGCTGCTACTTAGCAAATACTGAAAGGTGGATGATACTGCAAGGTAGTGAAAAGAAAATTAACCTTCTTTTCCACACCATGATCTGACTGCTGCATTATGATTTTGCCAGACTGTGGCTGCCTACCTCTAACTAGTGACTTTCACAGGTGGTCAGCAGGAAAGAGAAGAGGAGCAGGAAGCTGAAGCAGAAGAGGAGCTCTTGGAAATCCAAGAGGAGGCTGACCTGATTCAAGCTGACAGAGTGATTGAGGATGAAGAGGTAGCAAAGCCTCAGAGGAGGAAGGAGGAAGAGCAAAGGGTTGTTCATGAACTGGCCAGTGTGCTGCTGGCTATGAAGCTGGAGAACCAGGAAGAAGGAACAGCCCAACCACAGCAGAAGGCTATGCAGTGGGAGGTAACTTCTTATACTAGCATATTCTGGTGTACTTAAGTTTGTAAGCAGCAATGTGAGGATGCTAATGCAGAAGAAACTTTGCTATAACTGCTTGTTTGGGTGGGGTGGGGGGATTGTTTCTGCAGATGACTGCTGCTCAGAAGAAAAAAATGAAACAGAAGATGAAGGTTGAGCTCCGTAAACTGAGTGCAGTGACAGAGCTGGAGGCCAAGACTATTCAGAATGTGTGGCAACTTGACCTGAATACTCGCTGGAGGCTTTACAGGTGACAGAACGCTTTTACAGAGTCCGTAAGGCAAATGTGTCCTCGCATCAATGAGTTGCTTCTGTCCATACATGTTGAGTTCATTATCTGAACGTGCTCCTTCCTGTAAGATATTTGTTCTCACTTGGCCAATACTGGCAGGACAGTGCTGTTATCACTGCCCTGTGAATTGGGGACTGAATATAGGTGGTATTTCTTTCTTGCCTAGAAGACACAAGAAGTTTTGAACTGACTCTGCTCTAAACTTAGGGATCACTGTCCTCTTCCCCATGTTGTGTATGATAATGGTACTTTCTCCTTACTCCAGGCACTGGCTGCAGACATATCAGAGCTTTATTCGACGGAGGATTCTGCAATATGAACAGCAGTACCAGGCAGCAGCCGAGAGGCTGGCAGAACTGAGGCTGCAGGAAGATCTCTGCATTCTCAGAGAAGCTCATGTTGTGGGGATGACAACTACTGGTATGTGGCATTTAAGGAGCAAACCCACATCCCACTGTGTCCAGTCATGATAAAAAGGAGCTTGTTGCCAAAGGATTAGCATGTGTCCAGTGCTGATTGACAACCAGATTCCATATGAATCTGAAACTTTCTTAGTCTCTGCCTCTCTTTGCAAATGTCACTGTCACAGTGTCTGTTAGCTGCAAAAGCAGTTTCTGCTCTTGAACCACTGCTCATGTCTGAGTTAGTGCTGGTATCAACTGTGTTTATCTCCACATCATCTTTTGGTGAATTCTGGTTATACAAGTCTTATAATTTGAGAGACAATTTTGGAGAGTGGTTTTGTGTTCATTTAAGTATGTTGATCCACGTTTTGAACGTGTGTCCTCTGTTTGAAGAGAAGTTCAGGAAAAGGCCAAGGATAGGATGTCAGTCCCACATACCTTTATTAATACTTTTCCATATAGAAGCCTAAAGGATGAGACTTGGCTTGTGAAATCTTGGGAAGACCCTGAGACTCTTTAGACATGTGTCCAGCCTGAAAACTCTCTCATTAACTACATTCTGCTAATGCCTATCTTTTCTCCTTGCTCAGGTGCTGCCAAATACCGTCAGATCTTGCAGAAAGTGGAGCCACGAATTGTAATTGTAGAAGAAGCAGCAGAGGTGCTGGAGGCTCACACCATTACTACTCTGAGTAGAGCTTGTCAACACCTCATCCTAATTGGTGATCACCAGCAGGTAACATCTATACCTTATTGTGAAACACCAAATGCAAAAGGTTGCTGAAACTTGCAGCTTCCCAGATGTCTTTGGCCCTGTTTTCTGAGGTTCTGGAGTAAAACTCACATGAGAATTGTCTTGTAACTTGGCTGTCACAAGTGACTTGCACTTGAATCCAGTTTAGCTATGCCTGTGCCTAACCTTGACACTTAGAACTTTTCCAAAATATTCAATCTCTGTCTTTCTGCTGGGGATCAGAGTGGCAGAAAAAGGTAATGAGTGAAAAAGCATACTATTGCCTAGGAGAAGTGTTAAAAATGGACTTTTCATTCAAAAATGGACTCCTAAAATGTCCCTTCTCTTTCAGCTGCAGCCTAGTGCCAATGTGTATGACCTGGCCAAGAATTTCAATCTGGAAGTCTCTCTCTTTGAACGACTGGTGAAAGTCAATTTCCCCTTTGTCCGCCTGAGATACCAAGTGAGGAGCAGCTCTCAAACGTCATGTTATTGCATTTGCATTTTTTAGTTTAAACTTACAGTACGTCTAAATTCCTATTTCGGCTCACAGAGCAGCCTAAAAGAAAAGGGTATGCCATTTAATCCTGAGAAGAATGGTAAGAGCTGTCAAACTGCCAAAACAGTATGCTGCTCTTCTGGGCACTTTAGCTGAGTGGCTATGCACTGATGTGGCCTTCAACACTGTAGTTTGAACTGACTGTGCTCAAAACTTACAGATTACTGTCCTGTTCCCCATGCCGTGTATGATAATTGTACTTCCCTCTCAGGCACTAGCTGCAGACATATCAGGGCTATGAACATGGCTTGTTTTGCATATAAAAGAATGGCAGTGCAAATCTTCTCAGAGTATCTCCTGTTAAAGTGTTATAACTGGTTTGTTTGTTTGTTTTTGTTTTGTTCAGTCTGGTGAAGTTGATTCTTCTCCAGCAGTCCTGTATTAAAATTATCTAGAAGAGATTATGTAGTGGCTAGGGTCAGGTGCTGGATTTTTTTTTCTTTTTTTTTTAATCTGGAACCCTGTTGTCTTCAGATTTGCACAGATATCAGCATGCTTATTGCAACAGCCTTGCCAAATGATTTTCATGAAGGTGCTTTGGTAACCATACCTACTAATTGCTTTTGGAGGGAGGGTTACCGTCTTGATTCTTACTGCAGTCACCCCTTTTTTGTATTTGGCCACTATATTTACAGTGAAACAACAGATACTTGGCAGGGAAATGTGATGCTTCTTCCTCAAGACTGATACACAGCCGCTTTGTGTTTCAGCACCGCATGCGTCCTGAAATTGCCCAGCTTCTCAGTCCTCATATATATCAAGACCTGGAGAATCATCCATCTGTCCTGAAATATGAAAACATAAAAGTAAGTTTTCAGCAGCCCAAGTGCTAAGTGCTTTTTTTTTTTTTTTTTTTTTTTTTTTTTTTTTTTTTGCTTTCCACTACTAGCTAAAATAAGTTTGTGTAGAACAACATTTAGGATTTTTAACTTTTACATCAAATTCAGCTAATGAAACTGATATAAGTGTAACTTGAAACTCCCTTGTAAGATAGGTTCTTTGTTTTTAACACCTTTACCTGTACACAAAATCTGCAAACAGGATCTATGCAGCTTAAAAATATAAATTAATCATCATTGCCTAATGTCTGTAACCAACATTTAGGATTTAATGATTTATTAAGCTGGTATGCTTGCCTTACCATAAGATGCCTGAAGTGCTTTTGCAAGTTTGGCTGAGATTGTCTTCCACTAACTCCCACTTTTCTGATATTTATTTTCTTGCTCTACCCCAGTTATGGTTAATCCTTTTCATGTCATCTTTTATCTTTGAACTTGTAACAACTGTACCCCTGTAATTTTATCTATCTTATCTTTCACAGTCCTTTTCTGCAGACTTGTGCAGTCACAAATCTCCGTCACAACTAACATTTTCCTCAGAATTTACAGCCAGGATTACACAGCAATGCTGTGTCTTGGATCCTTTGAAATAAAACAACTCTGTGCATTGGGACAAAGAATTAGAGGAGATTACAGAGGAAATATTACAGTAGCTTAGTCTACTTAACACTCTGTTCCCGAAAAGACAGTACTCATTACTTGGAAGCTCTATAACTGGATGAGCATGTTTTACCTAAAAATACATTCACTTCAGCATTAGGAATGCTGAAGCCAGGCAGGAGAAGATTTATAGTGAGGATTTTTTATTTCTAGTGATTATTTATTAGAACTAAGCTATTTAGGAAAGTTGCAGGTATCCTCTTGATATCTTCAAAATCTGAAGTATTTTGTAGAAGCTGCTTTAGTTAAAGGACCCTATTTCTCCTGACCTAAATAGCTAAAATGTTTGTGATCTCCTATGAGATAAGCTATTCTGGAGAATGTTATGGTCCCATCTGTCCTTGAAACAAACTTGAGATATTAAAAAAAAAAAAAAAAAAAAGCAATTTCATTATTCTATCTAGTACAGTAACCAATAGAGGTGACAATTGAATTAAATTATAAATCAGTTATTGCAATTATGGCCAGCTTGTTGGAAAAACAGAGATCTGCATGTGATACATTAAAAGCATTATTTCTTGGGGGGAAAAAAAGCAGTCTTGGTTTTGGTGTAACAGCCCAAGAATTTTTAGGGGATAGAATTCTAGGTAATGGGGCGGAGGGGTGAAGGTCCCCATTAACCCAAGGCAACTGGGAGTTTTGAAGAAAAAAAAAGAACAGCCAACGCACTAAACCCATGGAGCCAAAGCATGGAAATGTCACTGATGAGCTCTGAGTCTCCTCTGAATATAGTACGGATATGTAAAACACATTTAAGTATTCAGGTATGCAGTAACCACATATTGCAGTCCTCTCCTAAAGAATCTTCTTAGTAAGGGATATAGGGACATGGGAAGAGGTCATAAAGACAGGAGATGGAATTCTGCTTCTGAGATTCTTCTCTTTTGTTTCAGGGGGTCCTGTCTAACCTCTTCTTTGTGGAGCATGACTTTCCTGAGCAAGAGATTCAGGAAGGGAAAAGCCACCAGAACCCACACGAGGCCCAGTTTGTAGTGGAGTTGTGCAAATATTTCCTGTGTCAGGATTATCTGCCTTCTCAAATCACCATTCTCACCACCTATACTGGGCAGCTTTTCTGTCTGCGCAAGCTCATGCCAGCCAAGACCTTTGAAGGGGTGAAGGTTCATGTCGTGGATAAATACCAGGGAGAAGAGAATGATATTATCCTGCTGTCACTTGTGCGGAGCAACAAAGAAGAGAGATCTGGGTTCTTGCAGATCTCTAATCGGATATGTGTAGCATTATCCAGAGCTAAGAAAGGGCTGTATTGCATTGGAAACATGAGAATGCTTGGTAAGGTTCCTCTCTGGAGCAAGATCATTCACACTCTCCGGGAGAAGGGCCGCATAGGTCCCTCATTGATGCTTTGCTGCCAAAACCACCCTGAAACCAAGACACTGGTATCTACAGCAGCAGACTTCAGCAGAGTCCCAGAAGGAGGCTGCAGTCGTCCCTGTGAATTTAGATTGAGTTGTGGACATGTTTGCACAAGGGCATGTCACCCATATGACACAGAGCACAAAGAGTATCAGTGCCTGAAGCCTTGTCAGAAGGTGCTTTGTAGAGATGGGCATCGCTGTCCACAGTTGTGCTATGAGCCGTGTGGACAATGCATGGTGAAAGTGGAGAAAATTATTTCAAAGTGTGGCCACTCACAGATGGTGCCATGCTCTACTCCAGACACTGAGTTTTTTTGCCAAGAAGCTTGTCAGAAAAAGCTGAATTGTGGACACACATGCACTAAATGCTGTGGACAGGAATGCACCACAAGGTGTCCTGAGCTGGTTACAGTTACATTGAAATGTGGCCATATCCAGCAAGTGAAGTGCTGGATCAGTGAGGAGATGAAACATGGGATGCCTGTGGAGTGTAAAACTAAGTGTTCTGTCACACTGCAGTGTGGTCATGTGTGCCAAGGTTCCTGTCATACCTGCTTCGAAGGAAGATTTCATAAGCCCTGTAAGAGCCCGTGCAAACGCTTCTTAGTCTGTTCCCACAGGTGTCAGCAGCCGTGTACTACAGAATGCCCTCCATGTCAGCTGGACTGTCAGAACCATTGCATTCACAGCAGATGTAAAAAGAAATGTGGAGAGAGCTGCTTTCCATGTGCAGAGCCATGTGAATGGCGATGTCAGCATTACCAGTGTACCAATCTTTGCTCTGAACCATGCAACAGGCCTCGTTGCAATGTTCCATGTACAAAACTTCTGCCCTGCGGACATCCTTGTATTGGCTTGTGTGGAGAGCCCTGCCCTAAGAAGTGCCTTGTCTGTGACCACAAAGAAGTCACCCAGATCTTTTTTGGCTTTGAGGAGGATCCAGATGCTCGATTTGTACAGCTTGAAGACTGTGGCCATGTCTTTGAGTCCTATGGCCTTGATCACTATATGGAGGAAGATGATGATGTCATCAAGCTGAAAGTGTGCCCTGTCTGTCAGACACCCATTAGGAAGAATCTGAGATATGGCACCATTGTACAAAGGCGGCTGAATGAGATTGAGAGAGTGAAAGAGAAAATACAAGGCCCAATACAAGAAATTGAATCTAGCAGACAAAGCCTACAGGCTGCGCTAGCAGGGAATTCTGTTCTGCGGAGGAATCTGCCCCTTAAGTACCTTATGTTGGAAGATAAACTGAGAGCCTCTGGTCTATCCACAAAGAGCATTGGACTAATTGAGAACCAGCTTAACTTCTACAGCCGTCTAGCTGATCTGACCAATTCTATGAACAAAATTGAGGTAAAGGAGAGAAATGGGCTGAGGAAGCGGCTGGATGAAGTCCAGGAGTGGCTGGATAGGGAGCGCATCAGTTTTACAGGGCAGGAGCTCTCTGACCTACAGGTTGAGATCCAGAGACTGACCTACTTGGTGAGCCTCCTAGCAAGATGCAATAGTGCGAGCGGGCGGATAACCCCCGCTCTTGCCAAGGAGATTGCCAGTGTCCGTGTCATCCTGGAGGGAACAAAGAAGTTCACAGATGAGGATGAGGCTGTGGTGAAGGCTAAACTGGAGGAGCTCTGCAGTGCCCTGCCTGCCTCAGGGCTGGGCATCTCTGAGGCAGAGCGGGTGCAGATCGTCAGCGCCATTGGCTGCCCTCGCGGTCACTGGTTCAAGTGCAAAAACGGGCACATCTACGTGATCGGGGAGTGCGGGGGCGCCATGGAGAGGAGCAGATGTCCCGAGTGCTCCGCGGCCATCGGGGGAACGAACCACACCCTGGACAGCAGCAACAGCCTGGCCCCCGAGATGGACGGGGCCACGCACGCCGCCTGGTCCGACGCGGCCAACAACCTGCTCGGCGGGGCCGAGCTGCGCGGGCTGCTGTAGCCGCCGCCGCGCCGGGCCCGCCCCCCGCCCCGTGCCTAATAAAGCGCCTCCCGCCCGCGCCTCGTGTGTGTTGCGCCTGCGCGCCGCTCTCCGGAAGCGGATGTGACGTCGCGGGGGAGCGGTGTCGGCCGCCGCGCCGCCATGGAGCCGGCGGGAGCGGAGCCGCCGCGGGCGCTGCTGGGGCGGCTGCGGGACGCGCTGCGCGAGGCGCGGGCACGGGTGCGAGGTGAAGGCCGGGGCCGGGGCCGCGTCGCGCCGCCTCTGGCCCCGCTGAGATCTTTCTGCCTTTACAGAGGGCGAACCGGGCGAGGGCCGTGAGCCGTTCGAGCCGCCGCGCTTCTGGGACGCGCTCGGTATGGAGCGGGGGGCGGGCGGCGCAGCGGGGCAGAACCTCCTGCAAAAGCTCGTTACACAGCTTCCGCAGGGGTGGCAGAGGGGGCATGCCGGTGTCATTACACGGCCTGGCTATGGGCGACGTGAGAGGTCACCAGGAAGGTCTGCAACCAGCGTGCCTGTGTTTGACCCCAGTTCCTTGGCAATGTTGCTGACGAAGCAGCGGGCAGTACGGGATAACCGCCATGACCTACGTATTTAAAGGCTTTAGTCTCAGTTAAAACCAGCTGGCAAAGTTCTGGTAAAGGTGTCAGGTGGCCAAGAGACAAGATGTGATTGTGGATTTCAGAATCGGCCAAGTAGAGATGAGTAGACAGTTTACTGCGACACGGCTGCAGTGGGGAGTTTTTTGTTTTTTTTTTCTCTTCTGTAGGTTTTAGCTTATATTCTCTCATATCTAGAAATGAGAGACTGTAATCAGACATAGATCTTAGGGCAAAGCAGCATCAGAGAAGACATTGCTCATCTAGCTGCTCTGTAGTTTGTTTGTTTGTGTGTTTGCTTTTGTTTTATTTTTGCCTTTGAGATCCTGACAAATGTCTTTCCCACTGGATCATTCCTAGGTCAGACATTCAAAGCAACATCACAAGAAGCAACAAAGCTGAGTCTGGCATTCTCAAGACCCCCACTGCCTTCTGCAGAAGTGAGTGAAAACCTCCAGAGAGTGGGGGTTTTACAGTTCATACATTACAGTGTGTGTGCTAAGTTTCAGATATCTCTTGGCTCACTAGACCAAAGCAGAGGATTGGGATTTAAGGCAAGCAGGGGACATTTATGTGTCAGCTGTGTGTTGTAGACTATGTTAATCTAGTTCAGGAATTGCCTAAAGAACTAGTTTCTGGAAGTTGTGTATTAAATAAGGGAGTATATCAAATAAGTATTCTTATGTCCCCTTTAACATTATTTAGCATGTACAGTTGCTTGCTGGTGGAGACAGTATATTGGGTAATGTGGGCCTTGGACCTATCTAAAAATGGAAGTATCTTTACTGTTAAGCACAAGAAGCTTTAACACACTTATGTTTGAAAGAAGAAAAAAAGACCACAAATTCAGAATAATGATCTAAGCTTTCCTCTCTGATGCATAACCACCAGACTAATGGGTATTTTCTGTTACCAAATCATGCAGAAATGCATGATGCATGCAGTGAGTCTGGAACTCCAGAGACTTACCCCATTCTGCACTTGCAACTTTAGAAACACCTGAATGCTGTAACTTACTACTGTGCTGTATTTGTTTCTTGAGCAAGTTGGCCATTGCTATGCTTTCCTCTAATCTTTTTTCAAAGTCATTTGGATTTTTAAGTGGTTGCTTGTGAGGCTTTCTAAATGGAATGCAGCAATGCAACTTTCCTGGTTAATCCTTTTGCCTGTACGTTTTCAGGATTGTCAGAAGCTGAGTGAAGATGTCCAAAATGCTATTTTTGCAGTTGCCACAGTGTACTACTCGCTCCCTAAAGGACAAGGTGAGACACAGCAGGGCAGTGCTATTTTTTCATCAGTGTGTGATGAAGTGCAGTATTCCAGAGCCCAGTAAGGGACCTGATATCTACAGGAAAGCACATTTTCATGAGTAAAGAGCGCCCCTTTGTCAGCTATTCTATAAACTTGCTACATGGTTATGAGTGAACCGCTCTACTGTCTATTTTGGGGGATCTCCTGCTATGAAAAAACGATAGTTTAGGAAGAGATGTTTGAACATTTGTATTTATAAGACATCCAGGTCTCACCCAGAGTTCTTTTGGAACTTGAGAACCAATGTCATTTCCTTCAAAGTCCTGTGACATACCTTGTATCTGCATGAACAGAGCTGCCAGTGCTCATCTTTGATCATTGCTTTCAGCCATTGTTGTCTTTTTTTTTTTTTTTTTTCTCAACCTCAAACAGGTACTACTCTTCGGAAGATGGTACGAGATGCTGTTACCGAGGTAGTGGAAGGAATGATCCAGCTCACAGAAACCATTCTCAATACTCCATTGCAGAGGTAGTGCTTTTCCAGAAAGAAGTGAGAAATCATTGCAAGTACACTTCTTAGGGAAGGGAAGCGGGGAACCAGGAGCTGGCCACTGCAATAAGGCAGGCAAAGGCAGTGCCCTCAGTGGCAAGGGCATAGTTTCACAGTATCTGAGCAAGCAGAGCCGGCCTGGAAAAGGTAGCCACCTTCAGAGTTCAGATCATCAAAAAAGTCCAGATGAACAAGGTACATTTGCGGTCAAGCTGGGAAGCTAATCCAGCAAATTAGGATCAGATCCTGAAGCAGTAACCAGGGTCAGACACAGACTAACGATTTCCCAGTTGGATCAGTGGTGGACTGGGCCCAACATCAGTCCGGGAAGTCAAATCGGTGGGTCAGGGCTGAAATCAAGGGGAATGAGATGGGTCCGCTACAGTATGAGACATAGCCGCTGTACTGCTGTGGTGTAGCACAGATATGACCCAGCCAGAGATATTCAGCTTTAAAGTGCCTTGTAGGGGAAAAAGGGATTGATCTTCACTTCTAACTTTTTTATCAAGAACTCTTATCAGCAAAAGAACTGACCATGGACTTGGCTGCCTAAAATCTTTAACTCTGAGCCACTCTCCGGTTCTAGGAGGGTGGAATCCACTCAAGGCCCTTACAGTAACCCAATGGGATATCTCTTTGTACAGAAAGAATAGATTTTCATGCTGCCTGTGATAAAGAAAGGAGCTGGGAGCAGAATTCCTATAAAGAGGCTGGGATGGTGTTTGCTTTGGTGAGAGTTCTTGCCTTTGGAGTGGATTGTCTTACACATTGATTGCTTGACTTTTGGAAGTTAGTTATTGGAACACTATGTTTCCTAGGAGATATTATGGAACTTCTTTTCACTGATTACAGACCACTGCCCTTAGACAGAAATCATCAGTCTCTGGTACAGTCTACTAATTTGGATAGGTTCTGGAAAATATATAGAGACAGGCACCTTGAGAGGCCTCTCTGGAGGTTCCTGTTCTTTTTCCAAATAGTGCTTAAACTCAGGAGGAGCCTGCACCTGTTGCTTTGCTCAGATGAAAGATGCCAATGACGAGCTGCTTGGTGATCGCAGGAAAGAAAAACAATTTAACAGAGCAATGTTACTGATTCTAACTTTGAGTGGCTCTGGTTTGTTTCAGCTTGTGTCAGGAACAACTTATATCAACTGGTCGTGTGTGGGAGGCGTGTGAGCAAGCATCTAGTATGCCTCGAGGTGAGTACTGTGTGTGCAAAAAAAAAAAAAGAAAGACTAGGATATGTGGTCTTAGAATACTGATAGCCCATATGAGGAATATTGTAGCTACTGCAATAGAGACTCATTCATTTTGCAAAACCCTGCTATACTTTGAAGTGCATAAACTGGGAAGCCAGATCGGGTTCTTTTTGTAGCAACAACACAGCTCTGAGCTCTGCAAAAACATTTGATCCTATAATATCAAGATCCTAATAATGTCAAACCTAGGTGACTGTTGCTGGGAACTAATTCAATGTCAGTTTTTTCTTCCTTTTGTTTTTGCAGATAACCAGGCAGCAGTTGCGTCAGCTCTAGCTGCATATCTTGGTGTGGTCAAGGATGCTCTGGAAGAAATGGAACACGTAAGGAAGGCAGTAAACCTGCACTGATGCAATACAGGGATGGTTTTATAGACAGGCTCTGATTTGAATCAGGTTTGATACGAGCTAGGTTATTGCATTGTCTAGATCTTAATGAATTTTTAAACCCAAGCAAGTCTCATCCTGCTAACATATGTAGGATTGTCTTTGAATGTGGGTGGGTGGTTCTAGGCTCACGTAAGAGAGAGACTGTCTGCCAGATTCTTGCTGCTCACTGTTGGACTGGAGCAGGGGGTGATATTTCTTTAACCAGTCTCATTAGGATTGCCCCAGTTGGGCAACTGAGATGCTAGTGTGAGATTCCTCCATAAACTGTATGATTTTTAGAAAATGTTTTCCCTTTTTTGCTGGATACTCTTGGAAGAGATGTTAGGCCCTAGATTTTCAGTGCATCTGTATTCTCAGGCTCTAGTGGAAGATCAAGACCCCTACAGTGATATCATGGAAGATGACGAGCTAGGCTTTCGAGGCAACAGAGATACCTACTGGTCAGAAGCTGACCGGAAGCTTCTTGGCCCCTGCATGGGATTAATGAAGGCTTCTAAAGCTTGCCTGAAGAAGGTCTTGGGTGTAGTGAAGGCTTATGGAAAAGCTGACTCTTCAGAGCAGATAGCTCAGCTGGATGACCTTGCAGACATTGCCAATGAGATTAGTCCGAGGTAAGTGGGTCTCTCGCCTTGTTGCTTTCTGTTCCAGACCAGTCTCCATGTTTTCTGAGATTCGAGAGGGTGGATCAGGAAAATCTATACAAAATTGAATCTGTGAACTGGCAATGGAAGCTGTTGTGTGTGAAGATGCTAATATGGCATAGGTTGTTGAGACATGAGCAGGTTAGGAAAGGAACATATTCTGCACCTTAAGGTAGGGCTGTGGCTGTGAGTGGGAATAGGGTGAGAGTGGGCAGCAAAGCCTGATGTCTCATTGTCATGCTCTGCAGTTTTGGGCTTTCATTTAGGGTAGGTGTAGGCTTTGACCAAGGACCTCCTATGAGTTGTGCTATCAGGGGCTTTTCTTCAGTGATGACTCTCCTGTCTTCTATTCTAGTGTTGATGAGCTGGCACTGAGCATGTATCCACCTATGAACCAGCTAGCTGTGCGACTCAATGTAAGTATCTGTACCCTGCATGCAAATCTGCTTGGCTGTAGGAAAGAGAGAAAATTGAATTTGCAGGGATTGTATGTCTGGTGGATGTCAGTGACTGTATCAGTAGTCAGCTGTTAGGGATGAGTTCCCTTTGGTTCTTACACATTTAGCTTCTTTTGGGTGGAAATCTGTTTCATTTTACTCCTTCAGGGAAGAGCATGGCCACTTTTGGATTGATTCTTGAGTTATAATACATAGAGATGTCAAGTGACAGTACCTCAGACAGGTGGTGTCTAAAGGCTGTCAGTGTATTCTGTGTCAGGGAGGTTTATACAAATGAAGCGATCTAAATTAGAACTAAAAAATTCTGTAGTTTTCACAGTGAGCATGATTAAGCACTAGAAGAGGATGCTCAGAGAAATACCCGTATCTCCATCTTTGGGGATTTTCAAAACTAGGCAAGGCTCTGAACAACCTGCCTGAACTTTGAGGTGGGCCTTGCTTTCAGTGGGAGGTTGGACTAGGTAACTTCCAGAGTTACCTTCCAACCTAAATTATGTATACACCTTCTCATATCTGAGATTTGTTATTCTGAATCTTATTTCCCATTTCTTGCATTTGGCCAGTGCATTGATCTTTTGGTACAAAATATTAAATGTTGCTTAATATTAAATTACATTTTACAGAGTCACTTCATGTTCTAATTACCAATTTATCACAGGCTTATCTTTTTAAGAAGAAAGCATTATGTGTGTATATATATATAAAGTATATATATTTTATATATATACTTTAAAATATATATGTGTATATATATTTTTATATATTTATACAATCTTGTTGTTGTTCTTTTTGCCTTGTGTTTTTGCTTGCCCTATTCAGCAGTAGGCTGGGAGACACTCCTAGCATGGCAATGTTAGCTTCCTCTTGCATCAGGATCTATGGCAGTTTTATTCATTTTGGGGTATATTGAACGCTCCTACATGCCTCTCTCTTTTCAGATACTGCTGGACCTTTTTTTCTCGTTTATGTTTCACTTTGTTTCCCTTTTGTTTCTTTCTAGGCTGCTAAATTGGCGTCAGTATTAAAGAAAGTCTTGGAGATTACAAAGTGAGTTTGAGTTACTGGTTGTGAGAATGTGATACCTAATACGAAAGCCTCATCTGCCTCTGCGGACGAGAATATTCATACTCAAGGACGACTCATTTCTAAATAGTAAATGCTTATTTTTAGCATGTTTGGAAGCAAAGGGATGGGAATAGGAAAAGGATGGTAGGAATAAAACAGTCCCTGTTGAAGACAAGTGTGTCAGGGTTTGGGATTAGAGACAAGAACATGGCTTCTTCCTTGCTCCAAGCACTCTCTGAGGCACAGCAGTATTTTTCTGCTGTTGGAGTTCAGCATTTCACTACAGCCATGTGGTGTGGGGGCTTCTCTAGTCTACAGGTGCACAGGTATAAGGTACCTAGGGGACTTTTCTAAGGTATTTTCTCTACTTTTGCAGGATAAGCCATGTATGTCCACCATCAGAGGAAGGCTGGGTGCAGTTTCTCACTGGTGCAGTCAATCACAACATGGACAAAATCAAGAACTTCACACAGGGTGAACTTTAGCTCTCCTATGTCAGCTTGTGTTGCTGCCCCTGACTCTGATACATGCTTTACTAGTGAATCTCTCTGGCCGTTCTCTAGCTGTGGGAGAATGATGAGGGAAGTTCTTTTAGGGGAGAACTTTGCTGTCTCTTGGCAGACGTTTCAAAGGGGGAAGTCCCCTTTTGTTCTTGCAAAAGCTGTTAGTTTTGCTTTGACTCCTGGAATGATGCAGTGTTGCATCCTAATGCTGTGAATGTGCCCCATTTGAACACATTACAGTTCCCATGGGGTGCAAAGAGCAATAAAATATTAGATTCGCGTGAGTGATTTTATTTGTTTTCATGTGGCAAGATAAACACAGAAGGAAAGACTCTTGCTTCTTTTGCAAGCTACCAAATGAATCACTAAAATAAATGTAGCAGTGCTCCTACTTTCTTTCAAACCATAGGGAAGAATGAACTATCTCTCTTCTATTCCCCTAGAAAGATGTATAAACTATTATCTATTGTTTTAACAACTTTAAAGGGCCTGTGGGAGTAAGCAGATCTCTAGAAAAATGCAAAATCTGTCATCGTTTTTAAGTTCTAAGCTATTCTTTCTGCAATGAGTAGAAAAATAATTGACTAAGTGGTGGCTTCAGCAAGTACGTATGGTGAGAAATGAAGTGTCTTCTTGAACATTGTGCCCATCTTTTTCACACTAAGGTTCAACTTACAAGACCTGAGAGAAGGCATAGTGGCAGATGGGAGAGAGCTGAGTTTGTACAAAAAATTAAAGTCAGATATGGCTTTAAGCATAGCTTTAATCCACTAACATCTATGCTTGTCTACATTCCAATAAGTTTCATTTATGGAGAGAGCATATCTTAAGCTCACAGCACAGGGTGTGACCACCCTTTTGAAAAGGGATCAGCAGAACCTGTTATGAGTTGGGTGTCAGGCAGCTAAAATGTTGATACTTTTGTAGCTCTTCAAGTTCTGGAGTTGGATGTAGTCCAGATGTGCAGTGAGTCTTCTGGACCCTGCTTGGGTGGGGGTGAATGGGATGTGCAGCTATTTTGTGCTTGTAGGCTGTGCAGAGCCGAACCTGAAAGGCAAGGAGGGGAGATGATACAGGAGGTGTAGCTCTCTGTATTTTTAGTTCTCAGGGCCTTGGTGATGCATTTGCTGGACATTAATGAGATGCCAAAAAAAAAAAAGTTTCCATTTAAGCTACTACATTGAAATTGTGATCTGACAGTAATTTGGGAGGAAGTTATAGCAGGAGGGTTGAACCATGGAGGCACCTAGGGTTACTTTGTCCCTATGTAGTTTCTTGAGAGAAATAACTGTTTTTTTTTCTCATGTGCAGAACAACATGCCCCTTTTGATGATACTTGGCTAAGTCAGGTTTGCCTGGTTCTCCAGCATACTAAGGGAATAGTTTGTTAAAGCCATAGCCAGGGACTGTTCTTACTGCTGGCTGTGGGTAACAGGTGGAAATACATGGCACAGTGTGATTTTTATCTCACTTAACGATATTCAAGTGGCTAGAGAAACAGCAAATAATTTCTAAATTGTATGACTTAGTTCACTGGACTGTATCATATTAATATGCATAATCTGCCTAGTTTTTCATTTTGTGGCACTTTCTTATGTTTTATGTTGGTAGGGGGCTTCCTTCTGCTGCCTAGGACTTAGGAGCTGGAGCTTCCACAAATGTCATACTAGCTTCAATTTTGGTATTAAACGCCTGTTTAAAGTTCTGGTCTCTGCCTTTTCTCTTTTGCAGTGTGACTGAAATCTCCCACCTTGTGTAAATAATGAAGGGAATGTCTATGACTTTTCAGTATAGTGGTTTCTTCCTGCCACCCCATTGCCTGTGCTTTTCTTTTGCTTTTCTCTCTCTCTCTTTTTTTTTTTTTTTTTTTTTTTTTTTTTTTTGTTTAGCAAAGGTCTCAGCCTGGACTACTGGATGCTGAAAGAGGCAAAGTCCAGTTTGCTGTCTTCTGGACTACACTCCTTACCTGTGGTTTTCTAATGCAGCTTCCAACTTCCAAGCTAGAGAGTAACTTAGGAGTCATCAGCATGGACAAACTAGAAGTGGGAGTACTGTATGGAACAGTTCAGCTCAACACACCTCTTCCAAAACTGATATCTTAGTGCTTTGAAAGAAAATGGCATGAGAGACACTCAGCCTAGCAAAATTTCTACTTTCTGAAAGCTGTTTTCTTGCTACTTCAGTAACAGAATGGCAGATTGATCCAACCTCAATAGTGAGAGGGGAACTGCAAATGCTGATCTCTTCCTGGGAAAAGTATATGTAAAAGGAGTTGTCTTCTGTCAGCATAGCAGGCAGCCTAAGCAGATGGCTCTCTCCCACCTCTTTGCTGTACAGTGAGTAAGACATAAAGACATGCATGGTTTCTGCTGGAAAAAAGAGTAGTGAAATGCACAAGTGATAGTAAGTTTAAATGTTTTGGGAAGCCATGCAGGCTGACCAGTCTAATGTGCAGCTTTGTATGAAAAGCTGCAGCCATTTAAAATCTAGGTGTTTCAGGATGGATATGCAAATTCTAAATTTTAAGGTATACAGATTGCGTGTGCCACGGCCTATTTTGCTGTCACCTCCGCCAAGGTGACTTGAATCACCTGCCACCAGTTATCAACCTTTTGTAGACTTAAAGCCAAGTGCATTTTTTTGTTAACCGAGAGAGCTATATATACTTCTCTAGCAATTCATCCAATCCTCACCTGCATTGCTTTTGAGAATAAAAGGAAACCCTTCTCTCCAAAGTTGGATAATAGGCTCACGATTATAATGTACAGTTTGGGTCCCGAGTACCAGGCATACAGCTTTTTCTCTGCCACTGTGGTTAAATACTTTAATGGAAAGTGGAACATCCTATCCTAATTACAGAGAATTATCAGGTTGGAGGTGGATAAAAAGGTTAACTGGCCCTTCAAGGGCAGTAGGAATGGAGCTAAACTCTGTTTTGCTGTTTTTCTCAGCTTTCTTTATCTTTTTATAGGCTTTCTCAAGTGCCTCCTTTCCTGAAAAGAACCCATGACAAAAAAAAAAAAGAACACACATGTTAGTCTTCTTTCCTGTTTACTAATGTAAAGAGGTAAATATAAGGTAGAAGGATGGAGGTGAATTATACTGGCGGTGCTGTAGATAACTGTTTCTAAGAGGTCAGTTAGTTATACCATTGTGTTTCTGATTGGAGAATCTAAGGGATTTTGGCTGACAGGGCATCTGGATTTGCCTAAAAGATTTTAACCTGGAAAGATTTATTGTGTTTTTTGACCATCTGCTAGCATCTATCAGAAAAAAAGGGACAGCTGGAAATTGTACTAACTTAAGCTGCTGTAGTGAGCTTTACTAGAATTCATTGCTGTTATGTTGTCTTGTGAGGGACTACAGCCAAAGAGATGCAGTATCATAGGCTAAGATGAGATGGTAGATTTGGACAGGAGAGCATATCTCAATAGTAGATTCTGAAAGGCGAGTTACTTTTTGAGAGAGGAATTTGGATAATATCTAGGAGCAGAGTACTCATTTTCAGAGAGTTTGAATCTGAAATACTGTACAAGGGTTTTAGGAGATGAATGTGAAGAACTCTTACTCTGCAGGTAGAAATCAGGAAGAAAGGTTTTTCCAAATAGGAAAGTGCTTGGTGAGTAAAAGGTCTTTCCTAGCCTATTAGAGAACTGATTGCTGTAATTAAGGAGCATAAGAAATTGGGGGTATGATCTGTGTTTTCATTCTGCAGGCAGCAAGAGTAAGGTGTTCTTGTATTATTCAGAAAGGAGGAATAATGAGAGGTAGATCTAACTGATGCTCTGATATAGGCTTGCGTTATTGTCCCTTCCTCTTCACTTCCAACTCTGGTGGGGGATGGGCTCAGTCTCTTTCCCACCCTGTACTTTCAGGATACTTGTAGTTGTGTGTGATATTCTCACAGCATTCACTGCCTGTGCTCTTAATGCTGATGTTATTGCCAGTGTACTTCATGCAACTGGCTTGAGAATGTCACCTGCTTTGTGTATCCAGACCTGGCACTTGGCATTTATGGCAGTAAAGAAATACCAGATGACAAAAACCACTTCTGTTTGCCCTTCCTTGATGGCTGGAAAGGGAGCTGGCCCACAGAAGGATGGGCCTAATGAGAAAAAATGATCAGGTTATTCATGCGGCTTATCTACTAGGTCCATGCTCCAAGTGTGGGCCCGTACTGGTGTTGCAGAGTATCTAGTTTAGGAGCACATCAGAGAGCTATGCTGCCATAGAGCCTCAGCTATACAGATAAATCATTAATTGCTTTAAAGTCTATAGGACTAGTTCCTGTGTTTATGTATGGGAAAGTGAAGGATATTGAATTGCTTTATTCCACGCTCCTCTTTCCCAAGCCTATCTTTGATCTATAACAGAATCACAGAATCGCACATTATCTTTGCTCTTCTCCTGACAGGTGGCATCCAGTGTGTGCCACCCACTGAACTTTGGTAGCAAGTCCCTTCGAGCCAGCCAGCATTCGTTCTGGACATGGAAAATTCTGTGAGAGACACCATCAGCAGCTTACATGGGGGATTGAGCACTGAGGTACAGGAAGGTTCTGTCTGAATCACAGTCCATTGATACTCCTTTTGAAGAGCTCAGTGCATGCTGGGGAGGCCGAAGGCCATGTTTTTTGATACAAATGGACTTTCTGCAGCTGGACTGGGCTATTTTTCTTCCTTTACAGATTGTATGAATAGGGAATTCTTGAATTTTTGTTGCTGGGATTTCTCAAGAACAAATCAGATAGTCTGACTCCCAGATGAGTTGCCTCCCACCAATTTCCCTGCAACTGTTTGTCTTTTTGCCTTTTCCGCTTCCTAAACCCAGCCATTGTTTCAGGCTCCTGTTTGGGCCATGCTGTATTTTCTCACCAGACATGGACATTCTTGTCCTGTGTCAGCAGTGTCCCATTCTCATCATAATCCTCATCCACACTCAGACTGCTGTTAGTGTTGTGAGCCAATGTGAAGCCTGTGACCACTGTGGTGGAAATTCCTAGGCATCTCAGAACTGTACAGAGGAACGAGTCATAAATCAGTTGTTCATCCTGCCATACATTTGTTGATAAACATAGAGCTCGTTCTGCTACTAGGCGTATTGGAAATGACACCAGGCCTGCAGTCTGGGCTTTGCAAGAGGCATTGTCTCTTCAAGAAGTTGGTGCGTGTTGACCCTCTTTTAATCCTGAGCTAGCAATGCTGAATGTCGATGATGCCTGTGGAGATTATGGAGGAAACACTGAGATTAATTTTACCTAAGATTAAAAGTTGTATCACTTGGATCCTTGCTAATCTGGGAATTTAGGTGTATGCTAGAAGTTCTGTGGACCAGATGAGACTTTTCTCCACACACATAAAGACTC
Source organism: Tinamus guttatus (assembly GCF_059628265.1). NCBI lineage: Eukaryota > Metazoa > Chordata > Aves > Tinamiformes > Tinamidae > Tinamus > Tinamus guttatus. The sequence goes on from NW_028288728.1 coordinate 1,541,847, forward strand.
TGAACCCTCAGTGTGCCACAAACACCCAGCACTGCCCAGCACGAACAGGCTTGCGCTGCGATGTGATCCACTGCCAGAGGATGGGGCTGCTGCCCAGCCGTTTGGAAGGGGACATCCCGTCATAGCATTTCCTTGTCCTGCAGTCCGTGAGGATTCCTCTAAGCTCATTGCAGTTCAGCTGCAGGGAAGTTGCAGTTCAGATTCACCTCCCGATCAAATTGGTAACGGCAAGTAGTGATTGCTGAATTAGAGGCACTATTAAATACTTTGTAAACAGAGAACTATTTATTATCCCTTCATCTCTTTATGAAGGGACAATACGTCCCTTCGAAAGAGGCCCACGGAGCGTCTCTTTACATTTTTTTATTGTCCCTTGTCCCTTTACACCCAAAAAGGATGTAAAAAGGAAATCTCTTGTATGTTAAGACTTTCGAAAGAGTCTTCCTTATGCAGTGCTCCAAGTGCTTTTAGTGCCTTTCTAGCTAGTGACATTTTTCAATTCTACCTTAGATATTTCATCTTTCCCATCTGAGATGTCAGAGAAAGGAATTGGCCATGACAGAGGTCAAAACACTCAACAGGAGGAAGTGCAGAGATTATCTACTTGTGAATTGCCTCTCATCTGGAATGTGGGGTTCTTATGTTTTGGTTTCTTCAATTTTTGTCAGTTCATTATGAGTTCAAAAGCCATTTGGTTCTGATTCAATACATGTTCCGTAAATGCAAGCAGTAACACTATCTGTGCTGTAGTCACTTTGTTTTGCAAATATAACTGCACTATGAAAAAGTTGGTTTTGGACTGATTCAGCTGTTTTGTTGCAGGTCATCAACAATTTACATTTCTTTATACAGGGCTGTCTGAACTTTTATACGTGATTTCCCAAGTGTACATAGAAGTATTTTTGTTCATTATGTTTTGGTGGTAACAAGGTGGCTACCTCCCTGTTACTTGTAGCCTAGCTTCAATGCAATGCTATCTGCTGGGAGTGATATATTCTGTATCAGGAGGTAGGGAGATGAACAGTCCTTCGGATGCAATGACAGGTGGCTTTGCCATATGGATTCTCCAGAGGTTTTGCCCTGAGATCTTCCAGCAAAATTCAGGCCCTTCAGAAAAATAATATGTTTTGTCTGAAATACAAATTCATTAATGTTTTAACTTATTTTGTCCTAAAGACTTGTTTTAAGGGTAGTTCTTTTCATATGTGTTTTGCATAGAGGTGCTTCTGAGTTTCTGACTCCAGAAAAACAAAACACTTCCAGCAGGACCTGCTCACCTTTGCTGGAGCTCCCAGAAGAGCACGTGTCACCACTTACCAAAGTAATTTGGTTGTCCCCTACAAAATCAACTTTTCTAGACAGCCTTTCACATTGACCTCTCCAGTTTATATTGGTACCAGATTTGCTTTCAGGCTTCCTTTTATTCAAGCAGTCTAAGCAAGTAGCCCACCACATGCTCTGAGAGCTCAAGCTCTCCTTTATTTCAATATGTATTCCACTCCATATTATTTCACTCCATTGTACAGTATGGTTGCTGTTTGTCAACATAATTTGCTCATGCATTTAACACAGAAATAATGCTTCTGGTATGTATTGTTGTTTGTAAAACTGTAATTTTAGCCAGACCAGCACTCTTCTTGTGCTAATTTCAACCTCCGAATTCAAAACCAGTATCATTAGCACTAGAATTAGCATGCTTAACATCATGTGCACAAGATCCATGAGACCAGCTGCATAAAATCCCTTCTTCGTTGTAATGATTCAATGATAATTAATGTTCACTTGGCCGCAATTAACCAAGCCACATCTATACTTGTCTCTAAACTTCAGCAAGAGTATAAGCATCTGCAACCTGCCAGACTGGATCAGAACAAAGGTTCATCCAGTCTGTTGTCTTGTCTCCCATTATACACAAAAGATGCCTCAGAAGAATGTGCACAAGGCTGACCTAGCAAATCAAGCATTATCTCAGATGATGTTCAAGACTGAGCATATCATGATATGCAGAATTTAATTTCACTATGAGAGTACTTGTTATTTATAAATGTTCTTTGTAGTAGTCTTCTCCTGTCTGCTTTTCAGTCTAATGTCTCATTAAGCGGGAAACATAGAAACACATGGTGCTGTAATACCAGCTGAGCTGTCTCCTTATGCTGAGATCTCTTTCTCCACTTTATGCTATGAAATTCTGCATGATAAGAATGTAAGAATTGCATTTCCCCTGTACTTTTTAGCAAGTTAAATTTCACTAATTGTATTGTCATCTGTTTTGTCTTGCTGGGCCTGTCTGAAGTTCATCATTTTTTTTTTATCTTTGAGTAATTTAAATAGCATTGTGTCACAAACAAATTTGGTACTCTTTTTGCCCAGATCCGCTAACAAAAGTCTAAAGGTAAAGAAAGGCATAGTATCCTTTGAAGCATTCATCCTGTCCAGATCTTACAGAGTTATCTTGATAGTTTTCTATAACTCCTGTTGTTTTACAGGTCCAAACATATATTTCTAAAATTATGCATTATCCTTAAAAATAGAAGCTTAAATGTTACAGTAACATCATTGATATCTGGGTCTCAGTGAAGTTATCAATAGTATGGATAGCTAAGTTTCCCTTTTTTGCTGTCATCATTTACGGCTCTGGCATGGCACATCCATGAATTAGATGTGAATTTTACTCTTAGATGGAATTTCTTTTCTTTTGAGCAACAACAAATGTTTACACTGCTCTTTTTATTTTGTCTTTTATAGTGAACAGCATCCTCCATGTTCGGTACCCAAGTTTGGTACACTAAATGCTAAATTAATGCAACTTTGGTAATAGCCAAAATATGAAAGTGCTTTCAAAAAACCAACTATGGCTATTTCTGATTTTTCCCTCTTTCTTCTCTTTCTCTTTCTGATTTTTCTCCTTTTTCTCCTTTTTCTTTCTTTTTCAGTGTAGAAGGGTAAGCATTTAATTGACTGCCTGAATGAATCAAGAGAACAGCATGGTGGAGAGAAACATTAACCATCACAGTGACCCTGATGCTAATGTCTTCCAAGACTTTGCAGAATCTCTCTCGAAAGTATGATGATTATTTCAGCTAGCAATTGCTTGATATTTTTGAATGATCGGAATGGAATGAGGGCTGTGTCAGCCTCTTGTGTTCTCAGTTTTAAAGCACATATTTGTGAAGCACATGCTGGTAATTAGCCAGACTTCACCAACTCCTGTTGAATTCTGACTGTGGGCTGTGTGAAGATTGTAGGTTTGCCAAAGGTATTTAAATTCTTCCGTGGGCACTTAAACGTTTTTCTGTACAACATCTACATCATTATGTTAATTGAGCACATGTCTGGCATCTGGCACAGGAAGAATGTGTATTTCTTCTATATGGCAGTGGCCAGGTTGGTGTTCATTTTAATCCTGAGGTTGAGCTAGGTGTGGTTGCTGAGGACTGACACCCTGAAAATCACTAAAGTGCTGCAAAGCACAAGCTACAGGGCTGACCTTTCTTTGAACAGGAGATTTCCCTTAAAAATAGTTAATTCAAATGAGACTCTGTCTAGCTCTTGTGGCAAACAGTGCATCTCAATTCATTTCCTGGGTTGTATCTTGAAAGAAATACCTAGGGAATTTGAATGGTGTGGCTGTACTGTGCATTAAATGTAATGAGATTCTGTGCGTTTTTGCAAGATTGAATGATATTTTGTGAATACAATCACTACCTCAAGGCCTTTTCTGAGGTTTTAGAAGAGCGGGACATCCTCACTTGCTGTTGTTGCAAGACTTAATTAATGGGCACAAAGCTTCATATTCCCCTCCGCTTTGCCTGGAGAAATCTGAATTCCTGTTTGTGTGTTTGCCCTTTGCAGTCTTCATTCCAGTCTCTCTGACGTGACTAATTCTGACAAGCTTCTGAGTTCCTTGTAAGGATATATGTGGGTGGCAAAACATTGTAATTGATGTAATAAAAGTGGAGTTCACATGTTTTGAAGATTTTGCTGCCTTTAAATCAAAGGAATTGAAATCTCGGTTTAATCTGTGTGACAGTCAACCTGACATGTTGTTTCTGGGGGCAGTTGAGACTGCATTATTTTGCAGTTTTAGATATTGCAAAGATGAAAGGGGGCAATTGTCCCTTAGAAACATTTGCTTTGTTATTACCTTGGCTTGTTAAACTCTCCAAGGCATGGATACATTGCTGGGATTTAGATACCAGTGCCATAAAGAATTCCTCACAGGGGAGGATGATGACCTATTTTAAGCAGCTTTGTGCAATGAAGATGTGTGACTGTTAATTGTGAATTTTCATACATCCTTCTGGTCATGTGTCATGTTCTGAGCCTTGTCTTCCGATCTTCTACTTTCTGGAAGTATTACAAAGTATCTGACTTTTAGACGAAAAAAATCTGTCTTATTTTTCTGTCTGCTTGGTGATGTATGTTCATGCAAGGAAACAGGTAGAACTTTCTTTGGCATGAATTGGGAGGGTGGATACAATGGTTTTGTAAGCTAAAGGTAAAGGGCTACATGGTGTGTTTGACAGCAGGTATGGGTAGGTAAAAGCCTTAAAGGTATTGCCAGTACACTAAAAAATACATTATGTAGGTTGCTTTTTCTGAAGTAGTTTCTTAGGCAAATTTAGCCTATTCTCCACATTTTATCATAAAAATTTTCTCACTTAGAGCCAAGTAAAACACCCAACCCCTCTCCACAGCCCCATATCCCTAAATTTATCAAAGTGCATTATTCCAAAATAATTAGAATTGAGACATTAACTGATTACCTTTGCTTGGTTGTGTTGGTTAGGGCTTCTAATCACTACTCTACTCATTCTACAATAGATTCAGACTAACAGGGGATGAGCCAGAGAGCATTCTAAAATGGGATTCTATACACATTCATTTTCTTTTTGGGAAATTACTCATGTTTAGGCTTAGCAAACCCTTTATAAATGCTCTATGGTAATCTTTGCGGTTCCTTTTGAAGAAGATGCAGTACAAACCACATTTTGGGATTTGAAAAAATAGGTTAGTTCAGTCACCTTTTCCTGCACAAAGTCTTTCAAATTGCCACCTTTGCCTTGTCTGTCATGTGTATTTAAAGTGCAATAAACCTTTGCAGTCATTCAGGTTGGAGTTACATATTAGGCCTGAGCTGTGCTCTAGTTACTATTTTAATTTGAAGTGTTTTAATAATAGAAAATATTTATGTGTTTTCCATCCATAGGGCAATATACGTATGATTTTTGGCTTTGTCTGGAACTTCTTCCAGAACTGTTTTGCAAAACAGAGGACCTAAGTTGTCAGAATGTTGGGAAACTTAATTATTTGTTATATCAGCTCATTAAAACTAGTAAACTGGAGTTCAGACCTTTTGTTACTGCCTCTTAAAAGAGAGTGCTGCATGTATCTATAAAGAGTATATTGTCTTTGAAGAACCCATGAATTAATATTTTTTGCATATGTGATCAATACGGGAAGGAAACTTTAGCAGAGACTTAAGATATGAACAAATCAGTATGTTCTTCCTGGAAGAGAGAAGATTGTATTTGTGGATTAGCAGACCTTCTGAGTACGCTGATTGTTTCATCTTCCATTTTTTCAAAGTATTTTGTGACCCGCATGAGAATTTCCATTTATGAGCCCTGTGGGTTTGTCACATCTGAATACAGTGTTATGCAGCAACAAATTTTGTGCAAACTGCTGTTAAAACATTAACAGATTCAATTTAAAATTTTCATTAAGGTGCAAATATGTATATTTGAATCTATAGTGTCCAGAAGCTTCATAGAGAGTGATTTTAGAGTATGCCATACAAACACAGCCACTGGAACAAGTCTTGGGGATGATGCCATAATATAAGGGCTATAAGGCATCTCTTACATGGTATTTTTCCTCATATCTCTTGTTTCCCAGTGAGCTCAATGCTGCTCTTTATTTTTTTCCCGATACAACTAATTCAGGTAAGTAATAACTGAGGCTATCTGAGGAAATACATTTGTATGATGTGCATACAAGAAAATTGGCATAGCGCTTAACTAGAGAATATCACAGATGGAATGTGTTTAGGTTTCAGTGAAGTTGGCTGTCAGGTTCATTCTTTCATTTTTGGAGAAATTTCATTCCTTTACTTACTTCATCCAGAAGGAGACTGGGCATTTTGAGACAAATATGTATATGTGAGGGCCTATTTGACTTAAGTGTTGTGTGAGTGAAGATATCGCACTGTCCAGATTACATAGCACCTATTATGTGTTTGGTGGCATTCTGCCTTCACTGCAGTTTTTGGGAATGGCTATGTCCAACCTAGTCTTATTCAGATGTGCCAGTCCCTTTGCCAGGGATGTATTTCACACTGTTATTCCAGTCACTTATTTGCGGAATATTTAATTTCTAGCTTAACGCATAAATGAGTCATAGTTCTGAGTAGGGAACTGATAACTTGATTCTAAAATTAATTTTGCCATTTCAGCTAGTTTCTAAAAGGAAAAACAATGATGTGACAGTAATAGAATGGCACTTCTCATGATTGGAAAAAATGAGATATTCAATAAACAATATTATTTAATTCACAGTTCCCCTGCCCAGATACATGATTTAGTCATATGTTAAACTAGAAATAATTAATGAATGTAATTCAATTATGCTTAATGAAGCTTATGAAACCAGTCATTTTAAATGATGTCCCTTGAAAATGTAGTTGCTATCATTTTTGAAGGCTTGTAATGCTGAAAACCCTCACACTTGACTCTGTCCTTCAAGTTCAGTTATGATTTCCATTAGTATTTCCATTCCTGAAGATCCATAAAACAGGTTAGGAAATGAAAAATATATAATATTTACAATATAGCATATAATAGCTTTTTATTGATTTAATGGTGCACTTTTGATTACATCACTGGATAATCTGCACTTCTGTGTTCCTGCTCATAACATTTGAACACCTGAACATCATATAAACCAAGACATAACTGAACTTATGCACAGGTTTTATCACTGAACAGGAGCCACGTCAAGAGTAATAAATCCCTTAATATCTGAAAAATGAGTGCAAACCAAGTCCACCTGAAGCTGCCTGGTTCCAGTCTTGTAGGGGATGATTTCAAACTGAACAGTTGAGCTTTCCATAGGGGCCATTCTTGCTACACTAAAAGAGAGAAGACAGTTTTTAGTTCAAACATCCAAGAAGTTTGTACTATGTATTCTTGAAAGTCTGCAAATACAAGACCATATGAAGAGTCAAGATAAGTGGCTGCTGTGTTCGCATGCTCCTGAAACAGATAGACAGAACCTGTTATGTTCACAGCCCATCTAACCAAGCTGGAGTGGGTATGTACTGAAATAGCTGAAACTCTCGATCTGCAGTAGAGAATTAGCAGTTTTAAGATAAAAACTTTGTCCTGAGGATGGCAGTTATATTGAGTACCTGCATGGTAGTGGGGAAGGCTATCTTCAAAAGGGCAGAAGTCCAACTGTACGCATTACTGCATGCATTACCTTCAACACGCAGAACATTTGTAGTGCTCTAGATATACTCATGCTATATATATTTTAGTGCAGTAAACGTAATTACTTATTGTTTTTATGTCCATAGTTAGGCATGACTCTTGACTGTCCAACAAAAGGAGACCGTTAGTAAAATTAAGAAGCAGAGAGAGGGAAGAAGATCCTTCTCCTCCAAAGAGATACTGAAGCTGATCTCCCACAGACATGATGAGGAAGAGCTGTCTGCTCTTTCCTTCCCTTCTCTTTCCCATGTGGAATCAGTTGGTCTTGCTAATATTGATGGGGGATACCTGTGAAACTTTTTTGCCTGTGAGTAGAACTCTGTAGCCAAATGGTGTACGTGCAGTCCCTCAGGATCTAGACTTGGACATTATAGCCTGGAAGCAGGACTTCCACTGCTGAGGCAGGCTAAGTAGTCGAGGATCAGCAGCTAGGCCTGCATTTTGTGTTCATGTAAATGAAGCCTTGCTGATTCACCCCATTATCTAGCATCCAGTTATTTTTTTTTCTGTCACATATTTTCTTGATGCTAAACCCCCCAGCGTAGATATTTTGGAGACTTGTTAAAATGTTTTAAATAATCAGCATAGCATAGAAAAGATGAGAGAACATTTTCTGGCCTGTATGATACCAGTAGATGGGTTTGTAAATCATTTCTTTAGAGTATACATACTGGCTCTTCGATGATTGAGTATTTAAAGAGGAAAAAAAAAAGATATTGTCACTTTTTTATTGTCCTTCAAGATTTGTTTTGTGATTCTTTGGCAACCTGCAAAGAGAAAGATTTAAGTTTTTTGCCCGTTATGTAATTCAGCCACTAACTACAGTAATCTGAGTTACATTTTATCATTACAGCAGTCCATTTCTCTACTCCCTGAGCATTCTGTGATTGAAAGCTCAGCAAAGAAGGTGTAAGTATATTCCATTGATAAGGGGAGAATGCTAACATGGTTGTATTTTGTTCCAGCTTAGTGACAAATTAAAGTCATGAGGTTGACAGAATTAAAGAAAAAAATCTTTTATTCCATATTTCCCACCCTAAGAGAACTAGTTATTAGGCAGAATTTACATACTTGATTTTGAGCTGCTCTTTGAGAAGGCCGCTGCCTTCCACTCTCAGGACACAGTCTGTCACCACTTCAGACAATGGGTTGGTAAATGTCACTTGAACGTTAATTGCCTTATGTACCACAGTTGAACCAAGCACCTGTGGAGGGAAAACATTCTGCTGAGCTGCAGCATTTGTCTCATTTCTTTTCCATGGTCTTTGCTTTTTTTTTTGTCCGTAGCAGACCACTTTATTACCTTCTTAGGATCACCTGAATAGGGAGGAGCCAGGAATTAAAGTGTGTACATATGCTCAGGAATCTGAGTTCAGGCTTGATTCTAACATCAAGCCTGATTCAGCGTGTCTGAAGAAGTAAAAACTATTCTAGAATCAATCCTGACCTTTTAACTAGGCCAGGATATGGTGTTTTGTACAGTATAGAACACGATACTTGTCAGAGTGAGAATAGGATAAGAATACACTTATTAGCTTATACATATATGGTACATGGGTAAGTACTGTGATGGTTTAAGTTAAATGAGTATATTTTGAGGTTTACAATTAGAATTAGAAAATATTGGAGGTTTGAGACAGAGATGAATTGTGGTGTCTAAGGAAAAAAATAAAAAAAAAAGAATGCCAAGTAGCAATACATCTATTCATAACCTTATTTTGACTAAGATAAGGTAGTGTTGGCATATCTCATCATCTTGTGTAGATGATATGCTCCGTTAATGTAATACAAGTGGAAAAAAGCATCGCTGCTGCATTACTCTATCCTTCAGTATATGTATGTCGGAAGCATAGAGGTTTCCATGTGTAGAAGCACAAACCATTTTTGAAATTTATTACTGAACAGTTTAGTTTAGATGTCCACCCTAGTGGGCCAGCTCTGCTTCCTACATGATACAGCACAGGAGGGTACTTACAAAGTAACTAAACATGTATTCAGGAAACAGAACCACCAAAACTTCCAATTTTAATTCCTGTGTATATCTTTCCTTTTCTAATATGCTACCAGGAGTGTGATTTGGGATAGCTGATCTAGTCTGGAGGCTCTGAAAGACACTGAGAGTTACTGTATTCCTTCTGTGTTGTTTACAGCCCAGTAGACAGGCAGCATTTGATCTCACCTGATATAGCATATGAATGTGCTGAAATGACCGAAACAGATTTTACTTTAAAAAGATGTGATAGCTTCCAGTTCTAGTTAGTAATCAGTGGGAAGATGGGACAGAGAGAGGCAGGGAGAAAGACAGAAAGAGATATAGAGAGATGATCTTATCTGGAAACAAACATGGCTTGACAGAAGTTTATCAGTGCCTTGTCAACAACTATGGATAAGAACAACAGCTATGCCATGGAGTAGTTTGCTTTTCTTTAGTGTATTTCATTTCACTTGCATCATAAAGCCTGTTACTAAAGCAACATAAAGACAACTCAAGATAGAATCACCTTCAAGAAAGATTCACATTCTTTCCCGTGGTTCTAGTTGCTGCTTTCTAGCACTTGTCCTGCTGAGGATGCAGAAGAGACTAGCTCTTACCTTGATGGTGATAAAAGGATCCTGAAGTATAATATCTTTTTCCACTAGAAGTGAAGCTTCCTGTTTGGCTTCACACACAGCAGTCACTAGAATCTTCCTGTCATCTCTCAAAGAGTCTTTGTACTGGGAGTAGGAGATTTTGAATGAAATCTTTTTCTCTGGAATTCAAAAGAAGCAGAAATTCCCCATTTTCTACTTTTTTTTTTTTAATGTTTGTGTTTATCTAAGTACTGCCTGAGGTATCTGTAGTGTTTCTGTATTTTTTCTGTATGTTAAGGAGAAAGGATGCTATCACCTTGGAGTGTCCATTTGTGGCTGTTGACAGCCTATAGACAGGAATTATGCTTATATGTGACTCTTACTTACATTGACATCAAATGCTAAATGATTAAGTATAGCTCAGAAGTTGGACTAATCAGAGGATAGATATCTGTGGCAAACCTTTCTGGTGGCAATCTGATGAATAATCTGAAGCTGTGTATTTAAAGCTCCTTCCTTGCAAAGGAGGTAGAAATGAAAAGATAACTTGTTTTAAATGGCCTCAAGGGTGCTGAGCTTCTGCCTGGAAGAGGACGCACCCTCAGAGGCTCTGTGCCAGTATGAAAGGCAGGAGAAATCAGTGCATTGAAAGGAAAAAAAAAAAACCCTACTGACAGAATAGTAGAAAGATTTGTAATGTTTGATATTGACTTGAGAGAGTATTTTTTTCTTGTCTCTATACAAAGCAGGGTCAACGCCACAATCTGCAGGTAGCACAACTTTTTCCTTTGCAGTCTGTAGTTACTGTCTTACTGCTGCAAAAGAGATAAGCTTATGTCTCTTCCTTTCATTTGTCTTTTTACTGTGCTCGAGAGCTGGTAGCTGAGTAGTGGTGCATTTCTCTTGGTTGTCTGTTAGCAGAAAAGATCATGATACAGATCAAACTGGCTGTGCTGTGTCAAAATGTCACTGAGCTGTCTTTTCTGACTATACCCAAAAGCAAACACTTAAGAACAGGGCAAGTATACGTGATTCTATTAGCTTGAATAGCCCTAATCTTCACCTATTATCAGGTCATGCACTTTCTGATCCATATATGATTTATATGTGATTTGGTCAAAAACCAAAGCTATGACTTATTCTGAGCTGTCATAAAATTAAAATTACCTACCTTCTTCAGGTCCAAGTTTAATAAATCTAGACCGTTGCAAAATCTCTGCCTTTGGTTTTCTTGTGTAGAGAATGGCTGAAGCCCTCAGCTTAATCTTGATAGTCTTGAAATCTGAGATCAAGTTTCTGAGTGCCAAGGTAAGGAGGACATCTTGGCCGATTACAGGAGATGCATTGATGATGAACTTCCCTGAGATATTGGGCTTTCTTGCGGACTCTGTCACACGTCGTCTCTGTGCTGCAGAATATCGTTGGCTGTGTCCTCTAGTTTTGGTTCTTCTTCCAGTGCTTCTCACACCAAGGAGTCTCAGTGCTTTTTTATATACTTGCCTTTCTTTCAAGGATCCTGCTTTAAAAGATAACATGGTCAGCTTTTACACATGCTGGGTGTAGAGCCAAGAAGGGAAGCTGAAGAGGGCAAAGATGCCTGGGGGGACAAAGTGGAGGCCTAACCTAAAGGCTAATATGGACGCAAAAGCAAGTGAATATACATAGCCATGAAGGCTCAAAAGTTAAACCTGCCTGTTGGCTTTAGTTAGCAGCTCATGGGAGAACTCAGTTCTT